>NT_166526.1:826473-1011569 GCF_000002855.4 Aspergillus niger
AGGAGGAAACCCAGAGGCTGCGGGTTTCCTCCTCCAACGCCGGCCTCGGTCGCGGTCGTGGCCGTGGCGGAGGCGGTTGACGCTGTTGCCTGTCTTTGGGGCCTCGTTGGCGCCCACGTTCCTTCAGGCCCCATCATCTTCGAATCGGCTTCCCTTGTGTGAGAGTGAGTGAGTGAGTGAGTGAGTGGGAGAGGGGGAGAGGGGGAGAGAGAGAGAAAAGAAGAAAAAAAAAAAAAAAAATATGAAAAAGAGAGAAAGATGCTAATGACAATTGAACCCAAAGGACTCCGAGTTGCGACCGGCCTCGCCAGTATTCTGGCAAGAAAACTCAGGATACTGGCAGCCTGCTATATACAGGCTACTACCACTACCACTACTAAACCAGCGGCGCAATGATCGGATGTCAATCATCATCGGCAGGGACACAGAGAACGATCGACCGTCCAGAAAAAGAGCATAAGGCAGAGCAATTGGAAGTTTAAATCGGTGGAGGTGTTCGTGAGATGGCTATCTACTCCGTATCGAGGGAGTGAGTCGTCTATGAACAATCATCCATACTATGGAGCAAAAGGAAGCGAAAAGTGGATCACGGGGTCGGTTGGGGTTGAAGGTCCGTGACGGGCAGCGATAACGGAATCTCTTCCCTTTTCATCATCTTCAACTTCGACTTCTCAATATCATCATCCGTCAAGAACCACATTTCAACGGCCGGCTGGCATTAATTTGGGCACCTGCGTTCGGGACAGGATCCTATCAGATCCACGCAGCGAGTAAGTACCTTTCCCTCCTGGGCTGACATGGGCGACCATGACCAATGGATGGGGAAATTGATCCGAACTAACACTCAATAGTGGCCAGTAGTTCTCAGCAAGCGCCGCGCTGTTTCATTCCCTCCTCTCCGTGCGTGTTTCACCTGGAGCCACCAAACCATGGGTGACCCCGTTCTTCATTCCACCAATTGCTCCACATTCTTCCATGCAAGCCCCCTCCATCATCATACTATCCCGCGGGCCTTCCTTTTCTCTCGCGTGGATTGCTCGGCTTCGGCCTTCAAGGGGTTCGCCTTTTTTCGTGTGAACAGTCGTTCGTTTCTTCTCCCAACTATTTCGTCCTTCCTTATTCCCATTGTGGCCGATATTTCGTCTCTTTCTCTCTCTCTCTTTCTTTCTCTCTCTCCCTCTCCCGTGCTTATCAGCAATTGCGATCGCTGTTGCAACCGCAGCGGCACGCGCCAGGACCTCCCTTCCCCTATCTTGGCACGTTCGCCCTACCCACTGAGGCTAGCCGCCAACGTCGCAGTTCAAGCGTCACCATAACCTTTTTACACCAATTCAATGGCTATTCGAAATGGATCCGCAATGATTGACAGGTCCTTCGTTTGACCTCGGACACCAGCAATCTCTCAGCGGTTATGCGTGATTGTTGTCGATAGTCGCTGGCTGAACTGCCGACGCTTCCTCTCTTTTCTTGGCGCGGTCTCGTACATAACGAATTCGAGATCCTGGCTTCTCCTCTCACTCTCACTTTCATTACCCTTCGCTCTCGTTGCGACCTCGACTTCGCCCGGCTGGACCGACGAAGTATCTCTCTTTTTTCCCATTGAAGTTCATCCTCCTTCACCTTCGTTCTCTCATTGTGTACTGGCGACACTGCATTGATTATCGGCATGTTTTGCTCTGGAGACAGGGAGAAAGGGCCCGTGGCCTTGGAGGAACAGTGGGACTACATTGTGAGCTCGGTTCATGAAATTGATTTTGTTCATGGGAATGCCGTTGACGCTGACTGTTTACAGAACCTCGATGACTTCAAATCAGAGTCCTGTCTATCGCCGTTCTCATACTTCTTTCTCTACGTCTTCCTTATCATCTCGATAGCCGTCTACGGAGTCGACACTTTTACCGCCGTCAATCTTCTTGCCTTTTCCCGATGGGCGGGCCAAATCGAGCCTGCAATTCCTTTTAAAATATCGCGATGGATCTTCGCCGTTTGTATCATCATCTCTTTCGCCCTCTTGATCTACCGATGGATGCGCGCCATTCGTGCGATTCGCTCCGGGAGTATCGCTCAGAGCTACCTCGACTCTCTCGCTGTGCGCGTCCAAAGTATCCGAATGGGAAGCAATGGTCGCGGGTGGAGGCGATTCCTCGTGTTCGGCGAGCTCACCAAAAGTAAGAAGGGCGCTGAATACGTTGCCCTCTTCGCATACTTTGCTTTTGAATGTGAGTTCACCACTGCTCTTATTGCAAACACATGTTGACCGATCTAGCTTGGCTGAGCACCCTTTTTGCCGACGGCCCACGACAAGTCGTTAACGCCATCACCCTATACTCAGTGATGCAGATGGACCTTCTTCCTGGAGGCAGCAACACCACCGACGAGGGCGGGTCCACAGCCTCGCAATTATTTTACAACATCAAGATGCTGGCGGAGGATAACACTGAACGTGCTGTCGTCCTGATCGGTATGCTATTTACCTTGGTCATTTGGGTCTTGTCAATGCTCAAATTGATCTTGGCTATCGTACTCTACCTTATCTTTCTTTTCCACCATATCCCCTCCGAGGATGGGTCATTGAAGGCATATTGCAAACGGAAGATCAACACTCGGCTCACCCGTATTGTCCGGAGGAAGGTCAACAAAGCCTTGGCTAAAGGCGTGGCCTTGCAAGATCGGAAACCTACCAATCCAAACATGGGTCTAGACAAACGGCCGACTTTGCCCTCACTCGGAGCCGGTGATGACGATAAGACACCTATTGTCACCACGATCTCGCGCACTACGACGCAAACTACTCTCCCGGCTTACTCTTCTCGTCCTGGGACAGCTGCTCCGGATCGCAAGCCTACCTTGCCAGATGTTGGCGCATTCCATGATAAGCCTGCTTTGAGCCGAACCATGACTGAATCTTCAGCATATTCTGATGCGGCTTCGTTGTCTGGAAGCACTGCTGTCTCAGGATACAGCCCACTGGATCGGCACGGTACGCCGGCGCCACCAGTGCCACCAGTGCCACCACTCCCGAAGCAAGGGCCTGCCCCGATGCCACGCTCACAAACCCCAAGGATGCCACAACATTTCAACCAAGCGCCTCCACTAGCGGGATACAATAGTCCAATGGAGCGGTCATCACCGGCGCCATCTATGCCGCGTACCCAGACACCAATGTCGCGTTCAGACTTCACACCAGCGCCTCGTCTGCCCGGTCAGCAGCCGGGACCTGTACCGCGTTTGCAGACTCCAGTATCACGGCAAGGGTTTACGCCCACACCTTCGGCGCCTGGATATGGGCCGACTGACAGAGCGTCGCCAGCGCCACAAATGCCACGAACACAAACACCTGTCTCAAACTACACCCCAGGCCCAGGTTACAGCCAGATTGATCACGCCTCGCCGGCACCGCAAATTCTGCGCAACCAAACACCCGTGTCGCGTTCCAATTTTACACCAGCTCCTGGGTATGGGCCAACGGTCCCCGAATCACGAGGTCCTAGCGAAGGCTACGGGCCATTTGAAACATATCAGCCTCATTACGATTCTTATGGCCCTCCATCTAGCACTCCTTTCCGTTCATACAGTCCGGCAATTGATCCAAACACTCGTTCTTTGACTCCAGCGTCTGCCTTCCCTGGTGATAGAGCAGCACCCCGAACATTCTCACCTTTCAGCCAGCATGGCGCAGCCCCTTATCCAGCTCAAGAAAACGAATACCCGCTGCGATCGTTCAGTCCAGCTACTTCTAATGGTCTTCACTCTCACCAAGCCGCTGGCCCGGCCGACGCCATGGGTAGGACGTTGTCACCAGTCAGTTCAGCCAATGGGGACGGCTATGTGGCGTTCAGTCCGGCAACCAATGCTTCGCCCTCGCCTTTTGCTAGTCACGCTATTTCGGCACACGATGAATCCAGCCATGAGCATCGTGAACCTCAGGACTATGATATGCCGCACAGCTCCTATAACTCACATGAAGAGCCTGAGAGTGGTTATGTGGCGTTCAGTCCTGCAGCCAATGTGTCAACCTCGCCCTTTGCTAGTGACGCGATTTCGGCACACGATGAATCTAGCCATGAGCATCCGGAGCCTCTGGACCATGACAGGCCACATGACTCATATAGCTCACATGAAGAGCGCGAGACTGGCTATGTTGCATTCAACCCTGCTGCTAAATCACCCGTGTCCTCCGACTTCAACCATTTCTCTCCATTCGAAGATCATGATGAGCCGCATATCGCCCATGAGTCCACAGTGAGATCAAACTCGGAGTCTCACGAAAGGTCGCAGCCACATGACAATTATGTTGCTTATAATCCTTCCGCTGGAAATGAGTCCCCTCTGGAGGGACATGCTGAGAACCATGAGGACCATACCGAAATGCATACCGATGCTGACGTCAACTTGGGCAGACACCGTGTGTCGAATGATTCGCATGATGTGCTACAGTCTCATTACAATCATGATGATCCTACCACCTCGTCCAGAAAGTCATCCGAGTCCAAGGCTTCTCTTTCTTCGCAAGGACACCACGAACAATCGAGTGCAGAGCAGATGCATGGATTAGAGGTCAGGCCTGTTTCGCCGCTGAGCTTTGGCGAATTAACGCATGCCAACGATGGCTATGCAGCTTTCAATCCCTCAGTCAGCTCGCCTGCGCGAACAGAGACCGAACGCAGACCTTCAAATGACCACAACCAAACGAGTGCAACTGTCAAAAACCCATTCGAGAGTTCCGACCACGAAGAGAAGAGGCACTCAGAAGGGTATGTGGCCTTTAGTCCTTCCGTGAGGTCACCGGCTACACCCACACTACCAAACATCGCGCCATATGAACGCAATGGTCAATCACCTGCAAGGACAATGTCCCCTCAAGGCGAGACTTCGCACGTGAAGCCATATCGGCCGGATTACTTTTAGTTTGATTCTAGTCTTTCGTTTCCCAACTGGACTTCTTTATGACACAGCGCTGGCTGTACTTTCTGTTATGATTGCATTCTACCCAGGAGCTAATGCTCACGAGTTGTTAAATACCCTTTGTTTTCCCAATATTTCATGTTTTTATGCTTGATCTTAACATGGGTACTCAAACCAGAGACCCAGGAGACTTTTCTTCAAGCCCACTGGCTAACCCACTTTGTACATACCCAGATGAATTTACTCACATGTCCACAATACACTTCCGTAGCCCCTACAAATTTTCACTTCAAATCCATGGTCACAAGCACCAAAAACAATAACATAATTATTAACCCAACCCAACCCAACACTACCAAAGGCCAAACTACATACACCAAAACCACCCTCATCACACTTAGAAATCTCAGATCATCTACCTCCAAGTATCAACCACCGTCTCCCCACTCCCACACTCCGGCACCGTATACTCCCGATTCGAATCACTTTCCCAAGTAACAGTCCCATCCGACTCCACCTTAATAAACTTATACTCGAAAGTGGTCCCCACCGGCAACGTCACAGTAACCGACCACTCCGGATTACTCGACGTATAATCTTCCGCTCCCGCCACAGAGCGAAGAGCTATCGACGACGGACGCGGGCAGAAGAACTCTCGGTAATCCCGACGCCATCGGCACGGGAATATCGCCGCTCGAGTCCACGGTCACGGATGTGCATGTGTACGCTTCGATCAGCTTCGTGCCGGATGTGTAGCCGCTTCCGCTGAGGGTCAGGGTGTAGCTGCTTCCTGAGGAGCCTTTGTTGGAGAGGACGGTGATGACTTGGCTCCCTGAGGTGCCTTTGCGCATTGCGATGGTGTTGCTGTCAGTGTAGAATGCATCATTCTATTTCATTATTGAAATGTTGTTAGTATGTGGGATGTTTGTAGGGTGGGGGGTAAAGGGTGGGAGGGAAGGACGAACCGCGTAGGTAATGTAGGCCGAGTCAGCTGAGATGGCTAGTTTGCGGATCGCGTTCGTGGTGGCTATCCAGGTGTACAGCTCTGCGGAGGTGTCGTAGCCTGAAAGCCAGGTCGCTTCGCGGTTGTAGGGCACCTTGCCGCCGGAGTAGTGCTGTTCTTCGCCGGCGTAGACGATGGGGATGCCGTCGGAGAGGAAGATGTAGCTGAGGACGTTTTTGGCTTGCGAGTAGTCGGAGGTGTAGCTGTTAGATGTATTAGTGAGTGTGATTGTAGGGAGGGGAGGGGGTGGGACATACGAGGCGAAACGGGGATTGTCGTGGTTTTCGATGAAGTTGCCGAGTAGTGTCGGATCGGAGCAGTCGCTTGCGACGGATTTGATCATGTTGTAGAGGTTGCTGATGCTGCCGCTGGAGGATTCGAAGGCGTAGAGGAGTTGCCAGTAGCTGGTTGGAGTTAGCGAAGATCTAATGAACAATGTATAGGGGGATGTACATCGGATAGTTGAGGACGCCGTCCAGGACCTTCTGGTATGGGCAGTCGAGGGCAGGGTTGCCGTTGTCGACTTCGCCGACGCAGTAGACACCTGCTGCTTCCTGGTAGCCCGGGAAGAAGTCTGGTTCGACTTCGAGGACACTGTCGATGCGGAGTCCGTCGACTGGTGATTTCACTTAGTATATGGTTATTTTAAATTGGGTTGGAATTCGCACCTGAATAATTGGATACCAGGTCGGCTACCCAGTCATACCAGATTGTTCTCACGGCAGTTTCGGTGGTGTTTAGGTCTGGCAGAGATACGATGGTGTCACCCTCCCAACAATCTTGGACCATGGTCAAGTTGTCCCAATCTGTGATCAGGCAGTATGGGTGGAAGTAGGAGGAGGAATCGAAGGGGTCGAAGACGCTGTAGTCTACATCGTTGCCGTTGCCGGCGTAGCCCTGGTACAGTTAGCGTTGGCACTTGGAGTTCACTGATAAGGATGCTGAAGCAGCACTTACCATGTGGTTAGGGACGACGTCCACCATGAGGTACATTCCGCGGGCATGAAGCGCATCTGAGAGGGACTTGAGGTCATCTGCAGTGCCGAAGTTGGAGTTCACGTCGTATCTGTCAAGTCAGTCGCCGCCTGAGAGTAAGCCTACGATATGGGAAGGAGGAGCGCATACATCTTCTGCTGCCAATATCCATGGTAAGCTTCACCATCAGCAGTATCCTGGGGCAGCTGTTCAGTGATAGGCGAGATCCAGATGGCCGTGAATCCCATGCCCTGGATATAATCCAGCTGCAGCAAATAAAGTCAGACACGCGCACAGCGGATAGTATGAAGTGATCACAAACATGGTTGATGATTCCTTGCCAACTGCCACCACAATAGATCTATTCAAGTCAGTAGATGAATGATGGAAGTCCTGCAATACCAACGTACTTGGTCACCCGTATCGCATGTAGCTGTCGTCGAATTGTCCGTCCTACCGAACCGATCCGTCAATAGGAAGTAAATCGACTGAGTGCGCCATTCTGCAGCCGACAGCCCGAGGGCCAGCTTCCCCAGCAGAGACACGGAAAGGAAGAGACTCGAAGTCGATAATCTCATCGCTGCGAATTATGTTTTGACAAAGCGACAGAACAGCGTCCCAAGCACAGCTTGACTATCCAGAGAACGCTGTCCCTGACGACGATTCTTAAATATTTGCGTTCAGCATGACTCCAGAGCCTTGAGCACCTTGCACGGCAGATCAACCCACGAACTACCCTTCTAATCCCGTATGATGCTTGATGGATGCCAAATGGAGCCGGCAATTAATCCATCTGCCAGGAACGGGGGTATACAACATCTCTCATTGGCCGAAACTCCGATCAGTTCGGGGGCCAGGATTTAACCCTGGTCCCCTTTAATTGTTGCAGAACAACAAATCTCCGACACGGGACTACTGACTGTTAACTGAATACGCCTGATAGTGGGGGTAAGAAACAACGCCCGAACCTTGTTATGACTCGTGGAGGACGCGACGGATTGCTCGGGGGGTGGTGAGCCGGGGTTAACAGGGTAAGCTGCAGGCTGCCCGTTAGGGCGCCTCGCTTGGCGAAGCGAGATGAAATCCTGCAGACTACACCGGTTGACACCATACGACCCTATGGGTGTGGAGAGGATAAATTAAACTTATATCTACGAAAAGTTAAAGCCCGTCCCATGTTGCACTTCAGCTGCAAGGTGATGGAGCGTTCAGCGGGATATCCTGGCTAGTGGCTTGAGCGCACCCATAGTCTAATAGGGCTTTTAAGCCGAGAGGGTTCTAAATAGCCGACAATTCTCCCTGGAATGTGAATATCACATGCATTCAGCTCAGGACATCGTCTGCTGCTCCAGTCATCATTCCGACCGAAGGACGACCCGCGGACGGGATCTTGGACGCATTCCACGCTGCTCGGGAGGCCGCCAGAGATGCCCGCCACTCGGCTATTAGGCTGATACATGCGTGCTTTCATTTATTAATCAAAGAGAATTGTCATATTGCAAGACTAGTTGTCTATAATTCTTTCTTCTATCGAATGCCAGCCTCGATGAAGCAATTTGCAGCTTTCGGATACTATCAGCTGCCGTACTGGTTCCTCATAGTTGGTGTTTTCGTACAGTCCAAGCGAGGACCGATCCAAGAAGCGAAAGAATGAGGGAAAACACTGGCACCAAGTTAATAAGGTGGATGGTGGATGCATGATCCAAACGACTTACAGTAAGTGTAGCGGAGACCAGTCACATATCCTTGTACCACTACATCCCGGACATGACCCTGCAAACCGTTGATATAGCTCGTGTCGGATAGCGCGCGCTCGATGATCTTCAAAAAATCTGTTAGTAAGTGACGCAGCAAAGGTGCGGGGATACCAACCTTCTTGGCTCCTGGACCCGTCAGGTGCTGTTCCATCTGGCGCTTGAAAACCGTCCCCAGCAGACTGTTAGTGACAGTCACACCGGCCGTCATGGCGAAGCTGAATAATAGGAAGTAACCTCCTGTTGCCATGGCCACTTCCTGCGGCATCAAAAACGCCGTCATACTGACAAAAGCAGCTGCAGAGCAGAAACCAGTACCCATACCACCGGGAATAATGTACAAGGACTCCCAGAATCCAGTATGACCGTTCCAGCGAAGGATGAGGAGTAGATAGGCGACGGACGCAACGAGACCGGCAAGGATCAAGAGGACCTTGAATTGGCCGGTGCGACGGATAAAGGCTCCCGCGATTAAGCCGCCAAGCGTGTTTCCGATCACTGCAGGAACCAGGTGCCCTCCAGCTACGGTGGCAGAGGCTTTCGATGTCACCTGAAAATATAGCGGCACGGAGAACATCATTCCAACTTGGGCGGTGATCTGCAGCGATCCGATCAGGTAACTGGGCGTCACATTCGGCTTCCGCAACATGCGGAGTTCGAAAATCGGTTCAGGGGCTACGTAGAGTTCAACAAGAACGAAGGCGACGAATGCTGATAGACTGAGAGTTGCGAGGATTGCTGTTGACAATGATGCCCATGCGAAGGACTGCCCTGCTTGGTCCATGATAACGGTAATTGTAACAATACCGACGGCCAGGAGGAACGTTCCGAGAAAGTCGACACGGCGGATGCTCTTCTCAGTGACTGGATTGGCGAGTTTGAGCTTCCATATCACCAACAAAGCTGCCACAGCGGCTAAGGGGCCCTGGATAATAAACGACCTTGGCCATAAGTTAGTGAGAGAAGCGGGTCACAAAGGCGCAAAGCATACCATCTCCATCCGATTGTATCGGTTAGCCATCCGCCGATTGGGCCTCCTGCGCTACGACCCAGAGTCATCGCGATGTTAATGTACGCCCGCCAATGGGCGACATCTCGACGGGGAACAATATCTGCCTAAGTTCAGTGACAGTTCTTTCAACCTGATAAGCTGCTAGCCTACCTGTGATAATGATAGAGCCCATCGCCATTGTTCCAGCACCCCCAATTCCGCTGATTGCACGCCCCAATATGACAGTCGCCATGTCTCGGCCAATACCGCTAGGGAAACAGCTGTCAGCACGAACCAGCAAACCAGCGTATAAAAAAAAAGGGAGTATCTACCTGATAATGCATCCCACGCCAAAGAAAACATATGCCCACAGAAGCAGTGGCTTGCGACCGTAGATGTCACTCAGCTTGCCGTACTATAATGTCACCGTCAGTATAGCCCGATCTTCCCAGATATTGTTTGATAGCTGACCATCGGTTGAGCAGCGCATAATCCCAAGGTGTACGCCGTTGCTAGCCAACTTGCATCGCGCAGTCGATTGAATTCGGAAGATATTCTGCCTGTTGCCGCCATGACTAGTGTTGTGTCTGCGTTGGAGATGAACTCGCCTTGAAGATTGTCAGTCTGGCTGAGAAACGAGGGCAATAAGACAGCAAACGGGACATACCCAGCAACAACACGCCAATAACGGTACTTATACTGGTTAAAGCCTTCACATCGTTACCAGGCAACTCAGGTGGACTGATCAACGGCCGTTCCTCATCGCTACCGTGGCTGCTGTGCACGTCGCTAGTGAGCCCTTTTGTTATGCTGCTGTAGTCCGGCGTGTTTGCGCTGGGAGTCGCATGCTGCGCCGAAGAATTCAGGGGTGTTCTTTCATCGACATTCGTGTCCAGCGGATCCGGACCAGAAGCTGTGACGGCCATTATATTCGGGGTCTCTGGCTTGTTCGAGGGGTGTTGAGGACGTCACAAAGCCGGGGATTGGAACCTTGCGTCTGCGGCATGGAAGTTCGGTGAGAGATAGAGTTACGGGCAGCAGGAGCTGATATGTTTTCTTTTTTTCCCGGACCCTGCTTCGGCTACGGGGAAAAGAATTAATCTGTCCACGCAGTCATCCATTCCGATATTTCCGCTTATCTGGGGAATCTGGCCCCTCGTGGAGCGAATTCGAAGCATCAGTATTGGCTGCTGAAAGTGTCACTCAGAGAATAAGCGATGACACCATCGGGGGCAGATATACGATCGAGGGCTGCTAAACTCCATAGGGAAAAGCGAGTGCACGGATGGGTCAACCAGCTTGGGCTATAATAGGGGAAGAGGCAGAAGCGCAAATGATGTGGTGGAAGAACCAAAGTTGAGCTCATTGAAGTGGAGCAGCACGCCATGGCTGCTCCCGATGGCGAACCCATGGTGGGTGGGTGGCCTTAGCGCCTGGCCGTCAGGGACACCCGACATTCGGCTGTAAGTCATTCCAACTCAACCTTGGAGCATGTCAAAACAAGGTTATAAGCTTCAATGAGATTCAATGAGAGAAGGGACAAGTCATTTCAAAGCCGGTGAAACAGATGGAGGTGCGACCGATGGCGACATTCCACTCTGGTCACGTGCATCCGTTTGGTACTGCCAGCAAGCCTTCCGTATGAGCTCAAATCATCAGCATAACATTCCGCCATAACTTTGTGAATTCTGCTATCATATTCTCGTTCCATCTAAGTTGTAACTGTATCTATACCAAGACAAGACTTTATGGAACCAGACCTGTCAAGCTTCAGCGTAACATGGACTGTCACATCAATTTAGTCTGACATTCTGCTATGACTCCGTCTCAGGGATATGGAAGGGTTAGGAAGAGCTCCCATTATTTCGCCGTATGTTTCTTTCATTTGGTTCTCCCCTCTTTCTCCTCTAGTTTGTCCCCCCCTTCTTTGGACATCTGGAAAACAATAATGTAGAACATATAGCTTATATGTGCATTCTCGTACCACCTTAAACAGTCATCATTTGCTTTTGTCGCTAGATTCACTCAATCATGATAAACTATAGAAGGCCCGCTAGGCATGATTCTGTGTGACCCAGCAATTGTGTCCACCCAAACTCGCAACATTGTTCAGAACTCGAGTAGAAGATGATTGATTGACCGTCTACTTTACATGATACACTATTGATACTTCAATTCCGACCGAGTCGCCTACGACATTCCAACTGGTCCTCTTTGCACCCCACCCAGAGCTCAAATGAAAGACGCTCGGCTTTTTGCGGAGCTCCTTTCAACTGCAGGCTTCAAACCTTATTCTGTCTTCAACGATAAATCATCATAAGTGAAGGACTGATAATGCCGAGTTAGTCTGCACTATATTAACTGGATCGTCTACCGGAATCCCGTCTTGGCCAGGCCGTTGATCTTCCCCTCGTCTGTTTCAGAAGGAGAAACCTTATCTCTCCATGGATACTCATGAGTCATGATACTCGATGGACTTATAGGAAGCCTCACCAGACAAAGCGGATTAAGCGCAACGCTCTATGCTCGCAATTCATGGGGGAGAATGGACGTATCGTAGTATGTATGCGATATACGGTCCCTTCCGGAGTGAGAAAGAGTTTCAGGATATCATTTCGTTGATGCTGATGGGCAGGGGCACTGAAATTTGGATAGTAATGTAGATGGCTTGTTAATTAAGCCGAGGATCTTGGAAATTATGGGAATTGTTGAAGAGTAGCCCCTAGATTTATCGGATAGCGGGATCCACGAGCGGTTGGTTGCAGCGTCTGAGACAAAGATGGAGGGAGCTGAGTCGATCCCCTCAGAACCACATCAGAGACTTCTCTAAGAAATCTCTGTGGCAAATGCTTACGCCCAAGGCCATGCCCAGATGCTCTGTGAGCTCTGTCCCTTATCAGATGGATCTCAGAAATGGTTCTTGCGTACGGAGTTGACCCACCGAGTACCCGCCAGCTTGTCACATTGGGTGCTGACGCTGTAGACAGTGTTATAGCCAGTATGGCCAGTCCCCGCTAACACAGGGTAGCAGATTAGCCTGCTAATGACCTCATGGGAGTGTCATCTGCTCGGGATTTAGTAAAGTTGCTATGCAGCGTCTTGAAATGACTGGCAAAAACAATGGACGGCGTGGAGGGTGGACGCCTCAGGCGACCAGATGCCATTCTTGGCGGTGTCTGTGCTCGCGCGTCGATCTCTGCCTTTTTCCTTTCACCCCCAATAAGTCAGCCGAGGTCTTTCTTCAACCTTGCAACTATCGAGTTCATGCGACTTTCCTTCATTGCACCAACTTGAATTTCATCGACTTTCCCATCCTGTCTCAATTCTGCCTCTCATTGTAAAATGGCAGACATCACGATAACAGAGAGCGAGTTTAAACTCGCGGACGGAACCGTCCTTTACCAGAAGACCTGGTCGGTAAGAACACCCTCAAATCACATGTCAATCATCACAGTAATCCACCGACATCCTAACCTCTTCACCAGCCCGCTGCTCCCAAGGCCAAACTAGTACACTTTCATGGTTTCAGCGATCATATCAACAGCTACAATAACTTCTTTCCGTTACTAGCACGCCGTGGTATCTACTGCTCTGGTATCGACGAGCGTGGCTGGGGCCGATCGGCCCCGGCAAAGTCCGACCGGGGAAACACAGGGCCAACCTCCTTGGTCCTGGCCGATATGGCCGCCTTCATCAAGGACCAGCAGACCAACGTCTTCCCTGAGCTCCCCTTGTTTATCAACGGTCACTCCATGGGTGGTGGAATGGTGGCTACTCTCGCCTCGACCAAGGAGTATCAGCCGCTTGTGTCCTCCCTCCGCGGGATTATGCTCTCAGCTCCGTTGATGGGGCTCACTCCCGAGCAGACTCCTAGCTGGGTCACTGTATTCGTGGGTCGGCTGGCAGGCAAGCTTCTCCCCCGCTTCCAGCTCGTGCAGAAAATGCGGGTGGAGACGCTGGTGCGTGATCCCGCAGTGCAAAAGAGCCTCAAAGAGGACCAGTTGAACCATGCCACGGGAACGCTGGAGATGTTTGCCAACATGCTAGATCGTATGATGGCGCTGGATGAGGGCAAGTTGAACCTTGTTGATGGAGTGCAGTCGGTCTTCCTGGCCCACGGAACCGGGGATAACTGTACCAGTTACGATGCGAGTAAGAGATGGTTTGAGCGGGAGACGGCTCGGTTCCCTGAAACAGCGAAGATGCACAAGTCCTACGATGGATGGAGTCACGTTTTACATGCCGACCTGCCCGAGACTTACCCGATATATGCGGAGGATATGGCTACCTGGATCCTCGACAAGTCTGAGGCTTAGACAACCACTTCTTAGGAGATGGCGTACATAACTTTGTTCGCGGGGCTAATCCACGCTCGCCGGTCGGGCAGTATTATGTGCCAGTTGTGATCGCTCGCATAGTAATGATTGTTTCTGCCGCTACCGTCGCTCAATCTTGTTTCTCGTTTCGGGAATATAGTATATATTGTTCTGTTCATTTGGGCCGGGTATCATTTGGTTGAGATTGTTTTCATTTCCGAGTTATGGTACGATATATCATGATTTAGTATTTTGGGCCATGGATCATTAGTGCACCTTACAGATTCGAGTTGTCAGAAGTCTAGAACGAAGCTGAAGCTGAAGCTGGAGATGGCATGTCAAGAACTGATAAAGCGAGCGGTGTAGAACCATGTGGCTGTGCCTGGTTAGAAGACAAAGAGAGTGTAGATCCCTCTTTTACGACGGTTTCACAACACGAGGCCAGAGACAGACTAACAGCCTGATCCCGTCAAAAACGAGGCGAAGGATGCAGGCTAGAGTGAATCTGGTAAGAAAGACCCTTGGGGCCGGGCCCGAAACGCTTCTTACTGCTTTGGGCCAAGCTTTGGCCCCCAACGCGTCCCCTGGATCAGCCTCGACCCATCTTCTTTCTAAAAAATGCCACAGACTCTGAATTGTTTCTCCTCAACAATCAGTTGTTCCCAATCACTTGGTTGTAGAATTCATTCATTTTCACGATGCCTGTTCACAACCCATTCCCCTCATCGTTGCGAAGTACGTATGGTCGTCGATGTAGACCGTCCTGGCTTTATGACCATCTACAATGCAGCGTTTATCGCGTAACTCAACACTAACATAAGCTTCATCAAAAAACAGGCGAATGCGACAAAGCAGCTCAGATTATCAACTCTTTCACAGATCCTGATGCCTTCAATAGCCCGGGGCGCACCATCCCACGAAAAGTACTCGCCAGCGCCAAGGTATGCTCTGAACATATATTCGTTGCTACAACCTTGACTCACAATCAAAGGGCCTCGCCATCCTCACAGTTGCCAAAGCCGCCTTTCTAGGGTCGGTGCGCCTTGGTTCTGGTATCCTCGTTGCACGTCTACCGGATGGATCCTGGTCCGCCCCCTCAGCTATCGCGTCCGTGGGAGGTGGCTTCGGTGGACAGATTGGTGTCGAATTAACAGATTTCGTGTTCATTCTGCAGAGCGATCATGCAGTGCAAACGTTTGCAAAGCTGGGAAGCTTAACTCTGGGTCTCAATCTCTCACTGGCAGTGGGACCAGTCGGACGCAGTGGAGAAATTGCGAGCGTCGCAAGCACTGGTGGTGTCATGGGAATATTCTCGTTCGCGCAAACCAGGGGCCTTTTTGGAGGCGTGAGTGCAGAATTGGGCATGATAATTGAAAACAGGCTCGTCAATCGGAAACTGTATGGGGATATTGTCAAGGCACAAGAGTTGCTGAGCGGCGACATCCCTCCGCCTGACGAGGCCAACAGGCTTATGCAAGCGTTGCAGGCCGATGTGTTTCATGCTCCTAGGACAAACATCGATTGTGAGCAGGCACCGAAAGAGCCACCCGCGGAAGTTACCGTTGCCATGCCACCGCAGTCACCGTCGTCCGAGGTGGCTGAACGAGTTGCTGCGGTGTCGCCTGTGACGCCTAGCGAAGTCCACGAGGCACCGACATCAGAGCTATTTTCCGCTGGGTCACCGTCTATAGCAGTGACACCACAGACGCCTGTTGAGCTGCCTGGTTCAGTTCAAGAGCTGGACTCCACACCTGCACAACCTAAACCTACGGGTCAGCACAGCCCCGTTTCTGCTATCTCCACCACTCACAATACTTGATACCCTTGAAGTGGCACCAGGAGAGTGGACTCCACAGAGACTTTTTGAATAGTGTCGCGCCATGCATGACCGCAACAAAGCTGGATGTCTTTGCTGTCGGAAGTCAATGATGCAAGAGCGCTCAATTATCGGAAATAGCAGTCACGACCAGGTATTCGCGTCGATCACCGCTGGTTAGCAACGGCTTTGCGCCATCTAATGGACAGATACGAGAATGGGAACTGAATGATTAGCACGTTGCAGGTTCCAATACTTGAAGATATAATGTTTATTCTACCTTGATTTCACACGGGTCCTTTGTATGCTGACATTCAATACCCCCTATCCTAGTGCAATAACTTTTTGACCTTCTTCTGACGCTCGATTGTATAAAGTCGTAACAAGGGATAGAGAGAGGGGCTTTTGCAGCTTCGCCACGAAATAAATATGCGCGTGCTGAATGTTCAGCTGTGCCATGCCACAGATAGTGTAGATCTTGTCGATCTCGGTTCGATGGTTATAGATCGTGTAGGACGGCATACTGCGTCCCACTCTAGACTTAATTAGTACATTCTGACTGGTTGCAGTGCATACGGGTGGGTTGCTGTCTTCGATAAGACTTATTGTCAGCCAATGATCATTGTATAGCTGTTCAGCTGGTCGCGCTGAAGGATCTTCGGGGCTGCGATTGCGTCCACTAGCAGGCTACATCGATTGGGTCTCGATATGGCCAGGTTGGAGTATACGGAACATTTCGGTCTCGGGAGCTGGTCTAAAACTATATTCACCCATCGCCAAATAGGAAGGTTGCGGACAGGCTTGGTGCTTCATTGTGATGGGAACTTGTCGTATAGTTTAGCAATATTATGTGAGAGTTATACCGGCGGCAAGAATAAAGGAGAGCGCGAATGATCTGCAAGTAGTATGCTGAAAAAAGACTCAGATTAAAAAGCGTAAATGGATGAACTATGCGGGGTCATTCCTTCAACGATATTAGGTTACTGCCGTCAAGGAACTAGTAACAAGGTTTGTTCAGGTTTCTGGTTGACTTAACGAAGATGGGAGTTATGGAGGAGAGTCTTTATTATTATTTTTTTGTTCTTTTTTTTTATTTTTTCTAATTTTTCCTCCGTGAGCCACGTGGCTGGAATATTTTCGGTCAGTATTGGGGGACATATGTATTTATAATTTGGCTATTGGTGATAAGATCCGCTGCAGCTTTCCAAGGGCGAAAGCCGGGATAAGCTAACCCTATATCCAAGACCAGAATATTAGTCCCGGAGAATATACTGCATCAGGTAGGTAAGGAAATCGATCAGAGTATGACAGCAAGAATTGCGAGGCTCAAGTCTAAGTCCAGGAACACTTCTCTTGGCTGGTTGGGTCAACCCAATAAAAATCAACGGGCGATGTTACTCTGTCCCACCAACGGATATCACACCGTTTCACCAACCCTACCCGACGCAACATGCCGATTCGACGTCCTGGTTGCAACGTGCCGATATAGCTGGGATAGACTCTCTCAATGTTGGTAGAGTAAAGTTAGTTTTGGTCGGTGTTTCGAAGACAAAGAAATATCGGGTTCTTCCTGTCTCATTGATTGGAAAGCGACTCCCCTCTGCTGGCTCTTTCATTTCTCCTTCACTCGCCATCTCGAAATCTCACACTGTGCTCTACAAACGGATTCGAAGGTTACTGGAAGGGATAGTGTACCGACTGTGCCTATCCATACTTAGGAATCAGATGCCGTCTACTTTGCTCCATAGCCAGGCTAATCACATGATGTATTGATACCACCACGCGAGGTTTGCTTCCTGTCAGTGCTGGATCATTTGTTGAAAGAGGGGATTGTAACACCAGCAATTGACTACAAAGTAGCTTCTATTATTATTCACCTCCAAGGTCACGTCACTTCACGATTGTGAGGGAGATGGCAGACACTGCCATCAAAACCAGGGCTCACAAGAGCTCCAATTCTCCCCTCCATAAGAATCAGAGCTCATGTAAACGTCTCGACCATATATTCGGCATCATGGGCTCTATCGCAAAGGAAAACGTGTATCTCCCGATTGTCGTTGTGGACGAAATCCTCGAGTATCTCGATCTGGAAACCATCAAATCCCTCCGATTAACCGACAGAACATGGAGTGGACTATGCTTGGGTCCACGCTTCAAATCATTCATGCGGCACCAATCTACTGATCTGACACCACAGAGCCTGGAGTCTCTCGGTGCTCTCTCCTGCCATGCCATCCTGCGCCCAGCTGTCAAGGATCTGACCATAGTCGCAGCGGTCTACGACTCTTCTCTCCTCCAGAGAGTTCTCAGGACCAGTCGATGTGAAGATGAAAATGGTACTTTATGGATAGCAGCAAGGGATTGCACACCGGATGAAGTGGTCCAAGCGGAGGCAGATCTAGCATGGCTGGAGGAACAGTCTTCAAAACACCAGCTCAAACAAGAAAATCACATCGTGTCGACTCTCGCAGCCATTTTAAATAACTTTGGAAGACTTGATTGGGTTTCTATGGAAGCCAAAGTTACTCATTCACCACGTCCCGAGGTCTTCAGGTCCCGAGGTGACTGGCACGCCATTTGGCTTAAAGCAACCCAAGTCTACCACATAGCCATGTCTGCTATTGCAGAAAGTACCATTTCAGTCAATAGCCTCACTATATTCCGGAACCCAATACGCTCTGCCATTCCATCCAACGAAATAACCACCCATATGCGTACACTCGACCCAGCCGCTTGTACTTTCGCCTCCGGCCAGTCGATCAAAAACTTTTCAATAGACCTATCAACACGAATAGATACCGACCGAGAAAGGCTATCAAAGCGGAGAGGCGATATAGAAATATGGGAGCTTGAAACCCGCCGAAGCTGGCACGGACTGAGCCCAGGAACTCTTCTTGCGAGTCTTGAACCCGAAGTGAACTCCGAGGACAACTATCCCGGCGTCGCCCGATTGCTGCAGAAAATGCCGAATCTGGAAGCCTTGACCCTCAGACTTCGTTGTACCGTGATTGGGGACGTCAGTCTATACCATCGGCTGTTTGAAGAAATTGCTAGCAAGGTCCATCTTCCACAGCTGAAAAGGCTCCGTCTGCTCGGCATCTACGCTACTTCAGACTCGCTGCAATGCTTTCTACGCAAACATCCCGATATCGAACTACTGGGGCTTGAGAAAGTAAACCTTGTCTCTGGAGCTTGGCAGCCTGTCTTTGAGGAGATAAGGAAGATGCCGTCTTTGACGAGAGTTGTTTTAGCGAGTATTTCTGGGGAAGGACGGACCCTGAATCTAAGGCCTGCTGAGGACAAAGATGACCGCAGTGACCCGAGTAATACAGATTACTATTTGTGTACAAGAGGTGTCTTTGTTCACAGGCGTGAGTTTGACGCTCGTGACATCCAGAAGGGATTTCAATTCAACACAGATAATCAGGGTGCACCGCAGGGAACACATGGATTCACTTCGTTTCTTGTATTTGACCAGGAACATTATGGACTTCCCTAACTAGGTTTTAGTGCTTGGACAATATTACTTGTACGCATAAACCCAAGGAATCCTTGATATTGCCTTTTTTCTGTTATCTTGCCTTACCCTTCATTGATCGTACCTGGGCACTACCTCTCGCTAACCTCAAGATGCCCTTGACTATGGTGCAACCACATTGCACCACGTATCAACTGTCTTCGAAGTATATTTTTTTTTTTTTTTTTTCGCTTACCAGTATTTCCCAACCAAAATAACGGGATCCCTTCCGAAAGGAAAACCGTGGGGTGAGTGCAAAAAAAGCAAAAAGATCGGGCCCGAACCGCGATTCGAACGCGGGGCCTCCTGCATTTCAAATCCCGAAGCAGGAATCATACCACTAGACCATCCGGGCTGATTTGAAAATTTATAAGCTAGGTATGCTTTATAGGCAGATTCAGAAAGCAGTTAGTACTGTGAAGCTTGCCTGGCAGCAATAGACAAAAACGGGTAAATAACTGAGTGATCTTTGGCGTGGACAGCCCTGATCACCCAGAAACTATGCCCAAGGGTAGGAATCAATCTGAGGGTAAACTCTTGTCAGATGCGTACATCGTATTATTTTCCGACAATATGCGCGACACGATGTCGGAATACATTTCCAGCTACAGCAACTACGTTCCTTTAGTGGGTAGGGTAGTAAGTTGCCGTTGTCTTATTTATGGCATATGATGAAAGTATCAGTCAAGGTGACGTTCTAGATGACCATTACACGTGCAATGTATGGTGTAATTTTCTCTTCATTATGGCAGAATGACATGGTTGAGTGTGCATTCTGGCCTTGGGGTCGATTCACGTCTCGCGGCAACATGAGACATTCACCAAAGCTGTTATCGGTAATTAACTGCACGCCAACAGCTCTCCTCAACCAATACTTTTCAGTTGAAAATCCTGTACTACTCAATTCCCATGAGCCCTCATTAACCTTCACCAAGTGCACGAATATCGATACTTCCAGTGATATTCACGGCTTCCCATGTGCACAGCTGTCACTCAACCCCGAGACAGCGCTGCGATCGGCACATACCGTTTACTCCTACCCAGTATGCCAGGCGAATGCATTCAAGAAGATGAAGCAGCTTTGTAGACATCAGAGAGTGCTCGGACATATAATCCCAGACGAGGTCTGCGATCAACCTCTGCAGATCTCTCTACCCTAATCCAACATTCTGAAGTCGTGCACAGCCAGCATCGTGGTCTGCAGAGCCCAAGAACGACGACTTCATCTTCTACTACCAAAATGAGTTACTCTTCTTCAGCAGCAATAACACCGGAGCTTTCTTTATCCTCTTCTTTTTCTACAAATGATACACTACCGACAGCAATGTCGACACTTTCACTAGAGGAGAAGAGTAGTGAGAGTGCTTCAGAAGTCATCGACCAGAAAGCCTTACTGAAAAGGCTTCAGGCAAAATGCCACTCACCGGCTCGTCTGAGGACTGAGGGCTTCATCACATCCCCATGCCCAAAATCAGACAGCCCTCAATGGAAGGGGATTATCCGCTTGGACCTGTTCAAGCGCACACCCGGTCCCCATCATCATCACCAACATGGAAAATCTGGCCATCGCAAAGCCAGAGGCGCAGTAGTCATCGACTGCGAAATGGTGCAAGCAGAAAAGGGCCGGAGAGTCATCGCCTACCTCGCCGCAGTGGACTTTATAACCGGTGAAGTCCTCATCAACAGTTATGTTGATCCCCAAAGGAGAATATTCAACTGGTGCACCCGCTACAGTGGGATTACGCTCAAAGCTATGAAAAAGGCCGTAGCCAACGGCGACACCCTACGAGGGTGGATGGGAGCGAGGCGCGCCCTATGGGACTTTATCGATAGTGATACCGTGCTTATTGGGCACGATATTAAGCATGATCTCAATTGCCTGGGGATAATACATCCTAGGATAGTCGATTCGACTATCCTGACAGCGGAAGCTGTGTTTAGACCTAGGTGGGAAACCCAGCGGTTTCGGAGGACTTGGTCGTTGAAGACGCTGTCGTGTGTTTTCCTTGACAGGTTTATCCAAGGTGGATCAAATGGGCACAGCGCGTTGGAAGATGCAGTTGCCACGAAGGATGTCGTTATGTTTTGTCTCGAGCAGCCTGAGTACTTGAAGATATGGGCGGAGTTTACGAGAGGAGGATGGAATGATCTGGATGACTTTGAGACACTGAAATTTCTTATAACAGATAGTGTACAAGTCTCTGATTACCTCTGAAGTAGAGTCCTCTAATTTATACTCTACTTCTGGGGTACAAGATGTGGTTGGCATAATTGATGTTGCTGTTATGCATGGTATTGATTACAATATTGGTCAGATTTGCGAATGTTTTTCTGACTAATATTCGCTCATGTCTTATTTAAGTTTTTTGCTTGGTTCTTCAGCGGTGCATGCTAGAATGCTCACAAAAAGGTGGTTTGGGCTATTATTTTGCAGTTTATATTTCGGAGTTACATCCTCGACAAAAGTGTTTTCCTATTGACAAACACCAACTGATAGAATACGAAAGACAAAAGAACAAACAACGATCCAACAGAAAATCCCCAACGTTCCATCACGATGCGATGTATCCATGTAACCTCCTATTACTATTTCCATGATTCCAATTATGTCTCAACGTAATTAGTTGATGATATCAAAGAAGGTAGTAGGTTCATAACCGTAGTTGATGGCCTGCATTTTTCTTGTCTGGGTTAGGTGGACTCTGATGGCTTGCGCAAATTCCCATATCTTCCTTGCTATATCTGGGGCGGGATATCGAATTGTTATTCATTTTTATTATAGCACGCGTGACCACCAATAATTGCCGTTCTCGGAGTTTATGAATGGTCAGCCTGGTCAAATAGATCTCTAGGTGAGACCTGGGAGTACTGAAATCCTGAGCCAAATGCCTGCCTCAGTGAGATATCGCCAGGGGAGATTAAAACATGGTGGAGCATATCAAACCTTTTAAAAACAGGCAGTAAGACACCGTGTAACAATCAGACATGATAAGAGAGAGCTTTCTGTTTGCCCCACCCATTTGCTTGATTTGGCTTCGTATCTTCCTCATTTGGTACATTGCCCCGCTTAGGAGATATGCTAGAATGGCCTAATCAGTTGGTAAACCAGATATCTCGTTTGGCCAGATCACGTTGGCCATCACGTCTGTTGCTCTTTCCCCCCTCCAGCCAAGTAACAGAGATGGCAACGATCAACCGACGCTTTGACCTCACATCTCCTATCTAACTGCCAGGCGTTGGGAATGGCAATCTTATCTTCCAGTACGGCTTTTTAGGGGTTTTTAATCTATTTATTTATTTATTTATTCATGTAAGATTTCTGGGTATGCACGAATCCTGACTCGTACTCCGTATTGATTTCAAAGCCCGACATTCCCAGTTAAGCTGAAGAATCGAACGCCACCTGAGAGAGATGGCTGAAGACCGACCCCCCTGCCACCAATGGCATGTCGAGGGATGATAATCCCGGGGCCATTGTTTCACTCAAGTTGCAGTAGCTCAGGGCGCTATCTCGGTAGTGGCTCATTTAAATCCCGAGCGTCCAATCCCTCCCTGCAGAAATTGTGTTGGACATGCAGCAGCAAGAACTAGAAGATTGTCCCCATTTTCCCCGCCTGGTTGCCCTGCTTCGCCTTCAGCTTCAACCATCGCTGCAGAAACATGTTCTCAATGCATCTCCCACTCCGTGGTTCCTCTCTCCTCTTCTTCTCCAACCTTCACAGCTATAGCTTTGGACCACAACCATGTTGTCCATAGCTAGCCTTCTTGTCGGACTTGCATCAATTTACGTTCTCTATGTCTTTCTTGGACCTAAGAAGACATCAGCACCACTGCCCCCAGGGCCTCCTCCAAAACCTGTTATCGGCAATCTCAATGATCTCCCACCTCCCGGTTCCAAGGATTGGCAGCATTGGCTGGATCATAAGGAAAAATATGGTATATCCCCCTTTTATCCTACCTTTAGAACGGCATCTTCCATTATAATAACCTTCGACTCTAGGCCCAATCAGCTCCGTCACTATATTTGGACAGACTCTCGTTGTTCTTAATGATCCCGACATGGCACTGGAGATGTTGGAGAAGCGTTCTGCAAAACACTCCTCCCGACCCCATCTTCCCATCGCAGATCTGTTAGTTCCACACTAATCTCACTCGTTACAAGTGACACAATATACTAATCTGCACCCCTAGGTCGGGATGGGACAAGACATTAGGCCTTCTCCCCTATAACAACCGATTCCGCGCCTATCGGAAAGCCACGTACCGCGAACTCGGCTCGGCCAACGCAGTAGCTAAATTCGATGGAATCGTGGATAAAGAAGTTACCCGGTTTCTTCTGCGCGTTATTCGGTCACCGAACGACTTGATTGATCATCTTCGCAAGTAAGTCCTGCAGCTTGCAACAAAGTTGCTCTATGCCTAATCGTCCCATAGAGAGGCCGGAGCAATCATCCTTCGGATCGGATACGGATACACCATTGAGCCAAATGCGCGAGATCCCCTGGTGGACCTGGTCGACAAGGCCATGGATGACTTTTCTCAGATAGTTCTCCCAGGAGCCTGGCTGGTTAACTTTGTTCCTTTCTGTAAGTCTGCTAACCTCCCTTGGATGATTTGGACGCTGACTTTGCAGTGAAATACCTTCCCACTTGGTTGCCTGGAGGAAAGGAAAATCAGATAGCCAAGGAATACAAAGAGAGACTGACTATCATGCACGACAAAACATACGACTTCGTGAAGAACCAAATGGCCCGAGGTGTCCACCAGCCATCGTATGTCTCTGGCCTGCTTGAGAAGGACACTGTCCTTCCAGGCTCTGAAGAGGAGATTGTTGTCAAATACTCGGCTGGTGCTCTGTATGGCGGTGGTGCTGATACGGTGCGTATTGATCACCACAATCATCACCATATCTCCGCTAACCGCGCATAGACCGTCTCCGCTCTATCCTGCTTCTTTATGGCCATGGCCCTCAACCCATCCGTGCAAAAGAAAGCCAAAGAAGAAATCGACCAGGTTATAGGAACCTCCCGACTACCCGACCTCTCCGACCAGAACGACCTCCCGTACATCAACGCCGTAGTCCAAGAAGTGTTCAGATGGCACCCCGTCACCCCTCTCAGCGTATCCCACGCCTCCAGCGAAGAAGACATCTTCAACGGCTATCTAATCCCCAAGGGTGCCATCATCGTTCCCAACGTCTGGTATGCGTCCCCCTTCCCTCCTCAAACCCACCAACTCATACCTAACCCAAAACCAGGGCCTTCACCCACGACCCAACCAACTACCGCAACCCCGAGACATTCAACCCCGACCGATTTCTCGGGGCAGCCCCTGAGCCAGACCCACGACTATACGCCTTTGGATTCGGCAGACGCATCTGTCCTGGTCGCTTGCTCGCCGAGAAGAGCATTTTCCTTACTGTCGCGCGGGCACTTGCGGTACTGGATATTCGGAAGAAGGTACGAGATGGCAAGGAAGTTCCGATTCGGGTCGAATTTTCTTCAGGGACTATTAGCCATCCTGTTCCTTTCGAGGTGGATCTGAAACCGAGGAGTAAGGGGCATGAGAAGTTGGTGGGGGCAGTGGAGAGAGAGTTTCCGTGGGAGGAGAGTCATGCGAAGGAGCTGGGGATCTGAGGATATGGACGACTGGTATTATAGAGGAAGATGTTGATATTGGAATGTGTCGAGTTGTGAGGAGAATATTCTCTGTTTGCTGGGATGAGGTACATAGCGAGATGAGTAGGATCAGTTCAACGCGATCAGGTCAGGCTGGCCATAATCATGATGAGACGCCACGAATAAACACAGTCGCATGTATCTGCGAGTTAGAACGCGTATTCTACATCCTGTTGCACAACATAATGCAAGCATGAACAAGATGGCTAGTAAACTAAATGCAGTGTCTGCTTGTTGTCCTTAAGGTTCCATCGGATTCGATCTCCGATACAACGGAACGGTCCGACCGGATCCATTCTTCGTGCGAGCCAATGGCTGCTTTGTGGGGAAATGATTGAAAAACGGACGCGAGGGTTTCTCTGAAGAAATTTTGTAGGTCAGGCAATATACTTTACACGCAAGCTGCAACCAGCAGGTTAAACATTATGTGAGAATGACAAAGTGGAGGGATGAAGAAAGACATATCTGGTAGGAGCAAAAAAAAGCCGGGGCAAAAAAGAATGCCCCCACGCGGGATTGAACCACGGACCTCTTGATACCGTAAAGGATACAAGTCAAGCGCTCTACCACTGAGCTATAAGGGCGATTCTTACAAATCTGAAGCAAACTAGATGTCTATGTGGGGAAGATTATGTGGTTAACCTGTTATCGACTGGTTGTTCATCCAAAAACATACTTGATGCTATTGTGTTACATTATTTTTTGTTAGAGTTGTTTTCCCTACTACTAGTACAATAGAAAGAGTAGCTAAATTAGCATGCTGCTGTACCTCTACCCTAATCCTGTTGCTTAGGCGTTCGAAGGTGTAGTCTTACTATCTCATGGTATGTTGTCCACTTCGATGAAGGATCGTAATGTCTTACTCCAAATATAGGTATGAATATCAGCCTTGATAGATGTCAGCCAACCATGGTAGAAAGCCAAAACCTGGAAGGTTCGACATACCCTTAAGATGACTTCATCCAACGCACAGTAATGCATCGGCTACGGCTCTACTAAGAGCTCGGACATGTTACACACAATAGCGTTTATTCGTCTGCGCCAACACCTTTTAGGCTTGAAGCGGTGACTGACAAAATAAACTGGACTTAAGAGCCATAATAGCATGTTCAATCTGCACCCAGGGTCCAAGGACAGCACACAATAGGTCTTACCCGTCAGCTTACTACGGTCCCGGGATGGCTGCCTTGCATACAGGCCAGGTCATATGAGAAGTGCCGACATATGACTTAGCATAATATAAGCTTTGAACTAAGCTCATCGCATTTATGTAAGATATTTCACGGCGTCGATCATGGCATGCCCCCGGCCTTTTCAACTCTACTTTCTCTCGTCGTTTCTCTCGTCTGGAGATATGTCCGCTGGTCACCACTCAAGGAAGTTAGTACCTTATATCCAGCGAAATTATACGCAGCCTAGCTCCAATAAACTATATCGTCCTAATAATAAACCTCAAGTAGTACTTAGCATGTAAATAACTTCCATGTACCCAACACTCTTATGTCACACACTCTTATTGGTCGCATATACGAATGGGACGCCTGATGTCTCGGAGCCGCAGCGGAACGCTACCAACGATATGCCGCGACCCTATTTACGGTGGCTGAGTGAGGTGCCTGAAAAAAGCAAGTACTACAGCGTGTGTTCCCTGTCTAGTTCCCCTGAATGAGTCGTTCTATTCAAGCAGTGGGAAATACTTAGTACTAGCGACTCTGAATATATATAGACCCTTTTCCCCAGCCGAATTCAGGTACCATCATAACCTTCCAAGATCGCATCTCATTCGAGTTTCTATTCAAAACTAGCCAAGCAAACATCCAGCATGATGAAGTCTATCCTCTCTCTCGCACTCTATACAGCTACCGCCCTAGCCCAGGGCATCTACATCAACTCCCCCGCCGCCGGCACGGAGCTCCAAGCCGGAGAAACAGTAACAGTGCAGCTTGTCCGTCCGGTACGTCCATCCCACTCTCCACCTGTATATTCTTTTGGATCTACCCCACGACTACACCAGATTCACTCTCACACTAACCCCTTTCGCGAAATAGGTCTTCAGCGAAAATGTCGCCGAAATCGGCATCGCCATCGGCATCGAATCCTGCTCTGGTTCCTCAGGGTGCCCCAAACCCGACTCCGAGATCGGAAACCTCCTCTACAGCGGTCCCTATGACCCGCAGTCCAACGGACCTCCTGACCCGTATGAGAACTTCACTATCACGGTGCCGGATGTGACGGGGCCTGCGCAGATTGGTGTTGTCAGGCCGTTTTTGGTTGGGGTGAGTTCAATTCCTGTTAGATGGATTGGTAGTGTTTGATGGTGGTTTGCTGATGCGTGTAGCTATCGTATGAGTTTGTGGTGGGGACTGCAGTGACGAATGTTACGATTGTTTGAGGTTGGAGTAGTGGGGATAGGTATGTGGTAGCGTGGAGGTACATGGGATGGAAGGAGATAGAGCAGAAATATAGTGGTGTCTTTTTCTCGAAACTTTGCGATATCGCTACGCGTACAGGAAAGAAGGAGAGCACATATGCTCATCCAGTGCGATATATAGAATTGCCTTACCTACATGATATTGATCTGTTTAGGCCTGTCCACGATGCTCAGTGTGAGTGAAGTTTTTGTGACAGGTGGACTACCTGACGGTGTGGGTTTCATGAAGATCGACAAAGGAAAGAAGAGAAGACAGAGAGAACAAAGAAGGTATAAGAGGAGATCCGGACAGAACAAAGCGGGATAGAGAGACCGAATACAAATGAATGAATGATAGCGTCTCATTTTATCAGAAGCTCGAGGAGCCTTATCTTTCCGGGGGTCTATCAGCATATCACATCTCTCATCGCAACTGGATCAAACCAAATGAAAAGAACACGGCCGGAATCACACCCAATCACGAGAGTATTTTCTCGAACTGCCCATGATGAGTCTTTCGCCATTGAAAAAAGCTGGTATTCTGGAGGTAACCAGATACTCTTCTTTCGATTAACAATAACCCACTCCTTTTCGACAGAGATATCACATTCGGCCCCTTTGCACTGGATTGAGGAATTGCCTCGATGCACCTTTGGCATGTGAGACTCATGGTCGTGCGAATCAACCTGCTCAAGGTGTCCTGTTTCTGTATTCCATACTCGACCTTCGTCATCCGAGGACGCTGCAGCCCACAGTCTGTTCTCTGCAAAAAAGTTCATCACTTCTATTATTATACCACCGCCATCAAATTTCCATTTTTGTTCCCCGTTCTCGGTATTCCAGATTCTGACCGTATTATCATATGCCCAAGATGCGAGTAGCTTGCTGTTTGGCGAGAAGGCAGCTACATTAACGAAGGCCTTGTGGCCTTTGAGGGTTTGCGCCAGATTTCCATTCTCTAGTATCCAAAGTTTAATTGTGTAATCCAATGAGTACGTTGCTGCCAACAGCCCATCTGGTGAGAGTACCACACCCATTACACTAGAGAAGTGATAACCCTCACTTTCCTCCCGCCTCCCTGGGATGACTTCCCATAGCCTGACTGCGCGAAACGGTGACATTAAGGCCATCAACTGACCATTAGGTGAGAATACAACACCGGTGTTGCGTTGGCTCTTCAGTAGTGTTTGTTCCACGGTTTCAGTATTTGTATTCCATAGTTGAACGGTCCCATCGCGCGCATTCAGAGTAAGGAGCTTGCCATCAGGAGAAAAGGTAGGGGCGTTTGGGTATCGGTAATGGACTGTGCGTTTGATATCCCATGTCGCAGTATCCCATAGTGTGAGAGTATTATCCATTAAAGCACAGGCCACCAGCCGGTTGTCTGGAGAGAATGCCACTTTCGCAACATTGTTGGCGTGAGAAAGTCTCCGCACTATGCTACCTGTCTTCGTATCAATTAGGGTTACTACATCTGAGCTATTAGGGGGATCTGTTGCTGCTGCCAATAATTGAGTATCGGGAGAAAGGGCCATGGGCTTGAGCTGGGATGTTGGCTGCGTGTTCCGCCGTTCCCACGTCACACTCCCTGTCCCCTTCTCCCATAGCTTAACATCACCATCACTTGAGGCAGAAGCTAATACCCTGCTATCTGAAGAGAAAGCCAGATGAGTGGTATACTGTGAGTACTCCAGCCTCTCTGTTTCACGCCATGCGTCTGTATCCCATATCCTGATGAAACGATCACCTGACCCAGAAGCTAGTAGTTTGTTGTCTGAGGAGAATGCCACAGTATAAACCGTAGCTGGATGATCGAGTATCTTTTGTAGACTGCCTGTTGCCGTATCCCATATTTTGACCGTTTGATCGCTAGAGCCTGATGCCACCAGCTTTCCATCGGGAGAGAATGCAGCACAGCACACCATTTCTGAGTGCCCAAGGGTTTGAAGCAGTGCGCCCCATTCCTTATCAGTGCCAGATATTTGCCGGATCCATTTGCAGGCTTCCTTCTTAAACATGCACCTCACCCGACTTGTTTCGGGCGAGAAGATCAAACAAGAAACATAGAGCTGAAGAGGTGCTCTGATCGCAACTGGCAGGCTGTGCAAGATGAACCTTTCGGCATCCATTAGGACGTCAGAGAGGGTGGGTTCACTCTTAGTCTGATCCACCATTAGCTCAGATACATGCTCGTTCATACCCACTGGCTTACCTTTGGGTTGGATTTCAATTGACCAACGAGCCTCACAATGTCTGGAAATCTGCCCAGCAAACTCATTGCCTCGAGCCAATGAAGAAAGTGTGTGTTGAAGAACGAGAGGATATCCTCCATATCTGTGGACGTGGAGCCACTTTGTTCTAAATGATAGACCCAGTAGCGGCATGCATACCGAACAGAGACTAATGGGTCTGGATTGGGAATTTGCACTTCTTCTGTCGTAATTCCATAATGAGGCAATCCATATATATTTTCCTTCAAGGCTTTTCTCAAACCATTGAGAGCTCTTTGATAAATTCGGTGATGAAGCGTAGCCTGAGGGACATTGTAGAGTCTTTGATAGTGTTTTTGCAGATAGTCTTGCGCTGACTGATGGATCAGGTAGACGGTACCGTTTCGAATGGTCAGGAACGACCGACATTCCTGAACGACTGCTTCCGCTGCATCCTCGCCCTCTGGAAGCTCTGCGAGAATTTCGATCTCCGACAAGGAAAGGGGATCTCGTGCAAGCATAGCGGCATTTAGGACGTTCTTGCAGCACGATGACATTATTTCGGAGTCTATATTGGCCAATCTATTGAGCAGGTAGCCATAGAGGTCTTCCAATCTCTTTGGAATTTTGTCGACGATCTCAGTCCACATGAACTCATGCGCGTGAAGGAGCTCTCTGCAGACCAATGATACCCAGATGTAAGTGTTGCTTGCTCGGGCTTTCAATTTATCAGCTATTTCTTCAACACGGCCCTTCTTACGTGCCTTTTGTCTGAGCTGAACCATCTTGATATCGATATATCTGTTGATGGAGTCCGACATGTCGTGTTCATCGAGCTTCAGTAGACTGTGTGTTGGCAGAGTGACGTCCTGCACACTTGGTGGTATTTCCGGCAGTGGCCGACTGGAGACAAGCCACTTTATATTGAATAGCTCTTGTGCAGAGGACGCATCGTCGATGAAGCTGGTTAGTAGTTCTCTGCTTGTTTCCTCGCATTCATCCATGGCATCAATGATAATGGTGGCTCGTTTCAGGGATTTATCCTCCAGCATCTTCCTGAAAATGTCACGTAGAGTTGTGAACGCATTTTTATCCGTAAGCAGCCTGTTTGCGGAATGAAAGTATTCCTTCTGGATGTGTGAAACCAACTGAGGTTGTTCCAGAAGCAGCAGCCATATTAAACTGCGAAGAACCGCAACGCCATTGTTGGCTTGATCATTTGTGGCTTGACAGAAGAAATATAAAACCAGCGGACGTTCTGTATCGGAAAGTCCACGAGCAATCAGATCTTTTATGATACCGATCAGGAGCATCGTCTTTCCAGTTCCTGCTTGCCCACTGATCCACAAGCGTGCAGGAGTGGAGTGGTCCCACTTGCGGAATTGTCTGTATTCATCTGTGAGAAGAATCCATGTATACAGCTCTTCTATGATGTTCTCATTTCGGGCTTGAATATCCCCGATTTCAGCTCGCGGGTCAATCCAGCGGAGGGACTGCAGACAGTTGCGGTATTCGTCTAATTCTTCCTGTTGCTCACTGTTTATAGTAATCTGTCTGATCTGGTCCTTAATGTGTTCCTGATTGTAGAGGATGAGGTCGTTCTGGAGAGCATTTTCGGCGTTTTTGACGGCATCCAAATTTCCGCTCCAATCATCCAAATCGAGAAAGCCTCGGAGCAGGACAAGAAGCTGGCTTTTGTAGTAGAAACAGACACTCTTGATCTGGTAGAAGAGCATTGACTGATAGAGATCCACAATGCCAGTTTTGAGATCGTGATTCATCTCTTCCAGTGATGTATTGTCCTTGATATTCTGCTCGCTCAACAGCTTGTCTACAGCTTTCGAATACCAGCTCATTCGAGAGACAACGTACGCCACCCCATTATAAAGGTCTGCTGCTGCTTTGGCTGGTTTGACCAGGATCTGCACAGTCAGCATGGCACCCATACAAAAGTTCAATATACTCACATCAAATGTGGAGGAAATCACAGCCCACGGAAGCGCGGTCTGTGGGGCATTTTTTAACGGAATGTCAAGGAACGCTTTTACTTGCGTGAGAACACCCGAAACATTATCTACTGTCTCCATGACCTTTTTAGAATCTTCAATTCTTTCTAGGCCCTTCGCGACTACCGCCTTCATCCTCTCCTCTCCCAAGTCTGTCCGAGAACCACTACCTTCGCCAGCTGCATCTGACATAGGCGTTTCCAGAAAGACCGCCAACACTAGTTTTTCGTATGCTTCCACATACTTTGCCTTCTTTAAATCCTGCTTGAGATTATTGTAGGCCTCATTCCAAAGGGCGTTGTGAATGGTGGTTGACCATTCTGTCAGTGTCACGTTTTGGTTGGAAGGATCAAAGGCTTGGCCGTTCTTTTGAGGACTTTCTTGCTGAATGGCTTCGGTTGAAGAGACATGCTCATCCTCTTCCGAAGTTTTGACAGCATAAGCATGTTCATTTTCATCTCGAGCTGGGGTTTCGGAAGAGTCGTGTCTGGCCGACGAAGTCGAGTCATTCTTTGTGCTGTAACCTCCAACCTGATTATTTTGCTTTATCGGCTTTCCGCCCCGAAATCCTTCCAATTTCTGACGGAACCTTGCTCGAAACCCAGTGTATTTTGAGGGTTCCATTTTATGGTGGTCAAAACTGGTGTAATGGCGAAAATTACTGGGAAGTGTCACATTCTTGAGACGAATTGCGGGCGCAGCTGGAATTAGCGAGACGAGAGGAGGGGTCTTTTTAGCCACGCTATATCGAACACATTATTCGTGCATTACACGTGTGTTTGTGTCAGTGGCTATTGTGACGCTATCGTGGGAAACTAGGCGTGTTGATCCAGCTAAGCCACATTAGATTGGCGAATCGGAACCTGTTGCCCCAGGACCCTTTTATCGGATGAACTGTTTATGGTGGACATAATACTTGCCATTTGAAGAATCATATCAAGATCTTTCCGTTCATTCTATTCATCAAAAACTTATAACATTTCCTCTAGGTTCTTTGAAATTTTCTTTTCTTTTTTTTTTTTTCTTCTTTTTTTTTTCTTTTCTTTTTTTTTTTCTTCTTCTTTTTTTTTTCTTTTCTTTTCTTTTCTTTTCTCTTTTCCTGTTCCCCGCCATTGTCGGTCTCTTGAACCCTATCATAGTTTTATCACTTTCCATATATTGCAGTATTCATTCATTCCAGCACGTATTCACATTCATTTGCCCCTCACATTTCACACCAACACATATACAAATAACAAACAAGCACAGACCCTCATCCACAATCCACACAAACACGTTATTCCGCCCTCTCACTAAACACAACCCTAAACTCCCCCAAACTTGCCACAAACGTATCCCTCGTCTCCTCCCTAAACCTCCTCCCATCCTCCCCTTCCGCCAACCGTACATTAAATCTCCCAAACAACATCGCCACCACAACCCTCAACTCAATATACGCCAACCCCTTTCCAACACAACTATATGCACCACCTACAAAGGGGAAATATGCCGCTCTATTCATAATCCAATCGGGCTTTTCGTCCGTCCAGCGCTCGGGGACATACTCCTCCGGGTTCCTATAGTACCGGGGGTCATTCTGGACGGGTAGGATCGGCACACTGACCAGTGTATGTCCCGGGATGAAGGTGGAGGTGCCTTTCTCGTTGGGGATGTGGATTCCTTCTGGTGGAGTTTTGCGCTGGATCCCACCGTGCACTGGGGGTTGGATGCGGAGGGCTTCGCTGACGCAGCCGTTAAGGTAAGGGAGGGAGGATATGGAGCGGTAGTAGGTGTCCTCGGGGGACTCGGTGGGGGGTGCTGGGTCTTTTTGGCGCTTCGCTGCTGCGGAGTCGAGTTCGGCTTGAAGTTTGCGTTGGAGGGACGGGTTACTGGCGAGATGGTAGATAATAACGCTCATTGTGACAGAGCTGGTGTCTCTGCTCATTGTCAGATGTGTAAGATTAATTGAGTGGTAGGACCTACCCTCCCGCAATAACGAGCAATTCCCCCTCACTATACAACGCCTTTTTAGATAGACCGCGCATGGACGGGAGCATCCTCGTCATGATATCTTCCCCAGGCACCTCATTTCGTTCCTCTTGTTGCCGTTTTTCTTGGATACGATCCTGGATCCAATTTCCATACTCTCGAATTGCACTACCAGCACCCGGCAGGCTCATTAACAAGCTAATGAGCCACGGCGTATGAACCATGACATGCTGACCAGCCCTCATGTTCTTGATGAAATGCAGACTCGGGTTCAGCTCCCACGTCTCTATATTGTTGAAGGAGTGGCCCCACCCGACGACTCCCATGAGATCGTAGCTGAGGAGTGACATGGTACTGGGAACAGAAAGCGGTTGATTGACGCGCTGAGCCACAGCATCGAGGAACTGCTCCGTTGTGCGGATGACCATTGGTTGGTAGGATTTCAGCGCTGTCTTTAAAGTGAGTACAACGTAACTCATCCCAGGGGGTATGGTAACCAACCTCTCCCACTAAACACCTTATCCCAAAGAGCCTTCCTCCGCTGAGAATGCAGAGCCGGATCCCGCATATGAAACACCGCATAATCATGCGTGAAGTCACCCGAGCCCTTCAGGCGATCATACCATGGGCCACGGGTACATTTGCTTGAAGGACCGTAGATGACATCGATGGCTTCAGCCGACAAGATGCTGAGTTCCTGGGGTCCTGTGCGGACGATATCTCCGTATTGTTTGTGGAGGTTCCATACGCGTTCGAAGTTTCGGTTTTTCTCGAGGTTCTCGTATCCGGTTACAAACTTAGACAGCTTGAGAGAGAATGGGCCTGGGAAGTGATGCAGACGGTGAAAGAATGCGCGGTAGGTTAGCACTGAGGTGAAGAGGGAGAAGTAGAAGCAGATGTTCAGTACGAAGACGGTGCTGATGCCCAGGACCCATGCATAGATGCTTGTCCAGCTTCCATGGTTGTTGATGGTGGTGAGTAGGGCTAAGGTGTTCACAATCAGATTGGCATAGACCCAGGCGCGACCCTCCTTGGCGCTGCGTTCCCCGCGAGACCAATAGAAAACATGGGCACTGATGCCAGCAGCTGCCAGGAGAGGGCCTTTTTCCTTTGCGATGTCGAGGAGGTCGAAGAACAAGGCCATTTTGTCTACTCTGTAAGTTTCGGGGTCATCGTGGTTTCTACTTATATATGCCTATGCTCTTGGCAGGATGTGGAGTTTATAAGCACTAAGAGAAACATGCCAATAGGGTCCCTTCATTGTGATTTCGCTTCAAGACTCTTCTCGGCATTTGCGAGACAGATCATCGATCCATATGAACGGTGAGGATACTATACCGTTTCTGGAATCGGTTCCAACATTGCTGATTGGCTCCTCCGCCTAATCTAGTATCCACCTTCCTTAAGTCAGTGCACTAATGCCGGCAGTGTCGGATATTTCCTTCCTTTCCACAACAGGTGATTCGTTCTAATACCCTGCAGAGGGTTGGGCAATTTGTGGAAATCAACGCCCATGCTGTCAGGACCTTTTGGGTTCAATCAGCCGTACTGTGTACTCTGATAAATGCGTCATGACTTGAGTAGCCAAGGACTCACTGCTTCATGGTGAAGGCTGGATCAGTGAGGGCTGAGTACAATGGAAGATACTGTAAGAATGAGAACACCTCCTCACACTTGCTATATTGCAATATGGAAAAGAATATATATTCAGATCGAGTTTCGTAGATATACACATTTACTACTAGAAGATTCATATTTGCACGTGCGATAAGTGGGAACTTCCATGTGCCTCGGAACGAAATCTGTCATATATTGTAAGGTTTGCCCAAATCATAAGCAGTGATTAGTAATTCCACGACTTAGATGATGAGAGGAATAAGGCTGGTCCAGTGAGGCCCAGAGGGAAGAGTGTGACTGTTTCCCTTGCAACCTACAATGCGCAGTTGTCCCTGCATTACGGGTTACGCTTTGACCGGTTCTTGTTCGAGTGTTAGTGGTCAGGAAAGTCAGCAACGGCCCCAAATTCACACATTGTGTATTAAAGACTCAGAGGCCGCGGATAAAGATATGCGCAAGGAAATATAGATATCAGAGCACAGAGACTTTGGGGTGGAATATGGTAGGTGTTGGTTTCCCACGTTCTTCTTGCATCAAAGCTGGCATACATGCGACATAAAGAGCCATCACTCGTCCGGACTCGGTGATTACACAATAATATTACTCTATTTTGATAGATTGAACTAGTTGTGTTAATAGTATATAGTCAAACATTACCAGCTGCCAAGGTATCACGAGTTTCAGACCTAACGCCGCTGAACGTCTGAGACAGCAAGAACGTTGCACCCCAACCATAATATATACATCCCGACGTTCAGTATCGTCTCCGATTCCGCAAAAAGACAACAAAACTCCAATATTACAATAGAATGGAGAGAATGGTGAAGTAGATGAGGAAACGGTTGAGTATGAGGTCAGCTTGCGTCCAATCGATTGCTGAGGACATACAACTTTCCGATTTCTACAATATGATTATATTACAACGAAATATAGATTTGCTAATCTATTATGCTTCTGTAATCTGCTGCACTCTGTTTACTGATATAAGAATTAATCTACTCCAACAACCCCCCAATCAACTCCTCTCTCCACCTCTCAAACACACCCTCTACGAAAATTCTCTCATAAAACGCCTCATTCCAATGCACTGACAGCACCAACTCCCCATTAAACGTCCATACCTGGGTCAACAACAAACGATTAATAACCTCAATAGCCACCCACCACTCCTCCACCTTCACCGTCCACTCCTTTCCCTCCACCTCCGTCTTGAGCAACTGATTCACCCTCCCCATAGAACTCAACTCCGGGTGTGCTGGAGCGAGCAGCGGATCCGGCGGCGCAGCGCCCAACACCTGCATAACACGACCCACATATGTAGGCAAAAAATCGAACAAGTTCTGTGGCGCCTCTTTAGCCAGATTTCTCTTGTAGAGTGATGTAAATTCCTGGGCAAGGCGAATAAATTCTTCCCGTTTCTCGACCTGCGCTGGGTAGAGTGGGATGCGGAACGGCAGGCCAGTATGGTAGAGCGAGACGGCCGCTGCAGAGCCGTTCCACGGTTGGGGGAGGTAGCGACGCAGGTCGATGGGATTGAACCCGACGTAGTCTGGTTTCTTTTCCAGGTGGAGGGCGAGTTGGAGGCCTGTTAGGGCGAGGGCAGCGTGGGTGGCGGCTGTGATTGTGATGTTGTGGGCGGAGCATGCATCCAGGAGACGGGCGGTAGTAGCGCTGTCGATGTGGCGGAGGATGCGTTTGGGGGTGGTGGGGAGGACGTTGGGGAGAGTTGGAAGCATGAGATTGCCATTCTCAGTTTGGGTGAGGCATGGTTGGAGTTCTTTGTTGGAGGCAGCTGTGGCGGTGGCTTCGTCTAGAGGGATTGTCTTGGGGAGATCGGAGTCCGCGACGGCTTGGTCCACAGCGGGACAGAGACGCGAGGGTTCGGTCCCGTCGATGGGATGAACGGTTCCGTCTGCGAGGAGTTGCAGGAAGGCGGATTGCATGTGATGCAGGCCGATGCCGTCGATGCGCCAGTGGGGGGTGCGGAAGACCACCTCGGAGGTACTGGGGAGGTAGTAGAGGTGGACGCGCGGTGATGGTGTCAGCTGCTCGTAGAGGTCATTGGCAGTTCGATCGGTGTCGACATGGAAAGTCTCTTTGGCCCAGCTGTCGAGCTGGGTGGTGGTGGTGATTGCCTCATAGACAAAGCGATCGCTGCCGTTGCTGTCTGTTTCTGGTTCAGCGGCCAATTGGGGGTAGACATGGCGGAGGGCTTTCCAGGCTTGTTCAACTGCAGTGGCGGGAGGCAGAGGCGATAGTTGGAGAGTGCAGGTAATCAGGTAGTGTTCTTTGTTCAGTGGGGCACCGGCGGCAGCAACAGCACGATAAAAAGTTTCGATTGAGTCGAACGGACGCTCGTATCGGCTTGGGGAGACTTCTGCCCAGGACATCTTGGATGCTGAGTTTGATAATTGTCTGGGGGCAGGTGGGCGGCGTTATCTGCGCAGATAAGGAGTGTAGTTAACTAAAAAAAAAAAGCCAGAGGAGAGTAGTCAGATTGTGGAATGATCGAGGGGTAAATTTAATTGAGGAAGAAGCGGGGTAATAAAAGAGCTGGCGAGGAATTGTATACGTAGCAAGACAAGTGGATCCCAGGAACCATATCAAAGTAGGCTGACAGTAAGCACTAGATATGCTCGATTCAAGGCTAGTGGCAGGCAACCCAGTTTCAGAAATTAGTACAATAGTGTCAGAACAGAGCTGGGAAAAAATAATTCATTCAGAATCAGAAAAATCCTGATATTGAATTCTCTTATACTTGCGATATAATATTATTTCTAATACTGAATTAGGTCTGTATATAACTTGAAATTCTTTTTCATGAATGAAATAAAAATCTCTTGAAATTCCTGATATTTTAAATACTTTGATAGTCTCCAAAAAGACCCTATCATATTCTAGAAATATTGATATAAAAGTTGATTTAATTTCAAAAAGCTAGTATAAAATCAGGAAAGCTGGTATCGAGTTCGAAAAGTTCTAGTCTGATGTTAAATATGTTTACACGTGATAAAGCTTATTCGGTATCAGTGTCTCTTTCTACCTGATACACTAATTTCTGACCCCTCCGCAACTGGGACCCTGCTATTGGCCCCCAGTAGATCGCCTGCGATACAAGTGCCACGCCAAGCAAAACTAGTCCAAGCTTAGCGCGAAAGGATGAGGCTTTTGCACTCGCAGACCAAAACATAGGCCCCAAAATGGCTGGGCACTGACAGCAGCAAGCTTACCTCCTCCTGCCACTCCCCCACTTATTTATTTTTCTCTTCTTCCCCTCCTCAGAATCTCGTCTGGTTCTCTCAATTGCATTTTCTTCTTCTCCTCTTTCTATATACGACAGTTTACATACCCTATATATACAATGTCCAGCCAACCTCTTACCTGGGTCGTCACCGGCTGCTCCTCTGGCATCGGCGAAGCCCTAGTCCGCGCCATCCTCGCCCAGGTGAGAAACCCCCGCATTTGACCCATCCGGAGTTTCTGCTCACACAGGTCAATAAACAAACAGGGTGACAAAGTCATCGCAACAGCTCGCGCCCGCAACAATGTCAGCGGAGCCGACCGTCTCTCAGCTCTGAAAGAAGCCGGAGCCGCAGTGTTCGAGCTCGACGTGAGCCGGCCCCAGGAAGAATTAGACGCCAAGGCACGCGAAATCTGGGAGATCTACGGAAAAGTCGACGTACTAGTCAACAACGCGGGCTACATCGACGCAGGGCTTGTCGAAGAAATTACGTCAGTCCTTCCTCCGTCATATACCGCACTCACTGTACTAACAGACCACCCAGCGAACCCTTTTTGATTGATGCCCTCCGCGCCAACGCCTTCGGTCCTCTCAACGTATCCCGCGCCTTCCTGCCCCTCATGCGCGCCCAGAAATCTGGAACCGTGCTGTTCGCCAGCAGCCTTGGAGTCTACTTCGGTGCGCCCGGCGCATCCTGCTACACCGGAGGCAAGGGTCTCCTGGAGGCGGTGGTGCCCAATCTGGCCCTGGAGCTGGCGGCATTCGGAATCCGCACTTCGCTACTCACCTACGGCTACTACCGTACGGAGGTTATGAACCCTGGAAACTTCCACAGCCGGGCGCCTCGCCCACTGCCGGAGTATGAGGAGCTCCGGGGTCTGGTGGAAGCTGGGTGTGCGGCTACGAACCACAACCAGCAGGGTGATCCGGCGAAGGCGGCGAAGGTGGTGGTGGAGGCAGTCAAGGGAACGGGCAAGTTTGAGGGAAAGCAATTGCCTTTGAGATTGCCGATTGGAAAGGATGCTGTTGCTGCGATGCGGAAGGCTTGTGAGGAGAGGTTGGCTATTTGTGATGAGTTTGAGGGGCTGGTGGATCAGACGGATATCTAGATGTTCAGGGGTAGAGTATATACCATTCACAGCCGGGTTAGTGTCGTTGAAACACGTTATTTACACAGTTCGAGTTCTGTGCGATGGAATGAAGCGTTTGTTGATGTATATTTCACGTAGATACAAGTGCTTTAATGTTATCTCTTTCTGTATAAACTGAGCCTTGTTATATATTGAGCGCAACTTGTACGACCAAGGCCAAGGTATTCTACTAGTAGCCGTGCGAACTTGGCCATTTCCCTCGGAATATCATGTTAGTTATTATGGATGTGACAATCTACATTGAATACCGAAACCAAGAGGTCGCAAATGGTTTTAACAGTTGGAGAGCGAATTCCAGAAGGATATTTCATGATAGACGGCCGCAAAGTAGACATTAGAAACATGTAATAGTGGAATGAATTATAACAATACTATTCACTAATATCCAGTTGACCAGAGCTTGACTAGATAAGCCTCGCTCAGTTCAAGCAACCCAATTCTGGATAAATCCAGCTGACCTTTCTGGTGGAGCAGAGGGGAGAGAAATGACATGATTTTCGGCTCTGCCGTGTATAAAACTCTTTTCTGTACAATGGAAACAGACTATTTCCGGGACGCAGATGTAGCTGCACATGTTGTGGGATGGTAGATACTTGTGTGGTTTTTTGAACCAGCAACAATTGGGGTTAGCTCACCAGTGAATGACCAATAGACCCGATTATTGTTGCAGCAGTAGAGTCTCACTTTAGACCACCAAGTGGAACTAAGTCCGCATCACAAATGTGAGCAATACTGGATTCCTTCAGGTTCCTATTTCACTATACGCATTATTTGACTGATACTGATATTTTTCAGGCATATGCGAAGCCAACTGAGAACCTAGGAAATCGATGCTATGAACGCGGATTACCTATGTAAGAAAATGAAAGCCTTTCCGAGATCCACAACTCATCTCACCCTTGAGAGATCCTCCCGACTCATCGGAAACCATATCCCGACATACCTATACTTGTGTTTTCCCTTCCGAATGACGTATCTCCTGCCGTAAAACTTCTCGCCCGAGAGATCGATAAGATATCCCGGTAATGATCTCCGCTAACGGCAAATCTAATTGGTGGAATAAGTTCTAGCGGCGCCGACCCCAGTCATACAGGTCTAGAACTACACCGATATACTACAAAACTCAATCCCTAAGTAAAAGAATATAAAGTTCGACAAGTACACTCACTTGTCCACCACGATACTAATTTGAAATTCATCAGTTGACCAAGAATGACAAACAGCAAATCCAATATGTCTACCACCATGCAACCACCGCCCCTATCATCCATCCTCTCAACCCACGACTTCGAAAAAGCAGCCTCCAAATCCCTCACACCCAAAACATGGGCTTTCTACTCCTCAGCCGCGACAGATACATTCACCCACGAGTCGAATAGAACTATGTACGATCGGATATTCCTCCGTCCGCGAATCCTCCGGAATGTTACTTCCGTGTCAACGAAGACAAATATCCTGGGCTGTCGCATGGATCTACCGTTGTTCATGAGTCCCGCGGCAATGGCGACGCTAGTTCATCCGGACGGTGAGCTTGCGCTCGCGAGGGGATGTGCGAGGTATGGTGTTGGGATGTGTGTATGTCTATTCCCCTCATCATATCTTGTTGAATGTATACTAACAGAGCGTGGGAATGAAGGTCTCCACAAACGCAGCCTACCACCTCTCCGAAATAACATCCGCCGCAGCCAAGCAAAACAAGAAGGACCATCCATTCTTCTTTCAACTCTACGTCAACAAAGACAGAGAAGTATCCCGACGTCTCCTCCGCACCGCAGAAGAAAATGGAGCCAAAGCGATATTCGTGACTGTTGATGCGCCTGTGGCTGGGAAGCGGGAAGCGGATGAACGGGTTCCGCTTGATCCCCACGATATCCGATTTAGAACGCCGTTGCCAATGAGCGGGGCGTGTATCGGTGGGAATGATGAGAAGGGAGGAGGTTTGGGACGTTCGATGGGACAGTATATTGATGCGGGTTTCACGTGGGAGGATTTGGCGTGGTTGAAGCAGAATACCTTTCTGCCTATTGTGTTGAAGGGGGTACAGACGGCGGAGGATGCGGTCTTGGCGGTGGAGCATGGCGTGGATGGGATTGTGGTTAGTAATCACGGGGGGAGGAGTTTGGATACGTGAGTTCTCTTTCTTTTGTTAACAGTGGAGGGGAGTGGTGAATGTGCTGATTGTTGTAGGTCTACTTCATCCATTGCTGTGTTGCTGGAGATCCGGCGGCGCTGTCCGCAGGTGTTTGATCGGTTGGAGGTATTTGTCGATGGGGGCATTCGACGAGGAACGGATATCATCAAGGCGATATGTCTGGGTGCGAAGGCTGTGGGAATGGGGAGGCATTTTCTGTACAGTTTGTGTTATGGGCAGGAGGGAGTGGAGAGGTTGATTGAGAGTATGATTCCGTTCCTGTGTTTGACCAAGTGAGAATGCTGACGGTCGCAGTTATGAGAGATGAATTAGAGACGACCATGAAACTATTGGGAATTACGGATCTATCCCAGGCACATCTGGGCCTGTTGAATACATTGGACGTGGATCATTTGATTCCAAAGCAATCTGCGTCATTGTATAGCGAGCCAGCCAGGGCACGCTTGTAACAGCAGGGTTCCCAGTTCAAGCTAGATAGAAAGTGGGTAATTCATAAGACATTTAGATCATAGCGTCTATCTCAAACCAGTATGGCAATAGGTGATTGAAGCCAATGTCAAATGTCCCATCAGCATAACTGATAATAGACGTATCAGTGTTTGCTGGATACTGTAGTAATTGACCCCATCCGTCAACTGGTACCTCGTTATTGCCAGCCCATCGCAAGTCAGAAAGCAGCCGCAACATAGTCAGCAGACTCGAGGCCACAACATTAGAAGTATGCTCTTCGTTGAGGTCGGCGCCTTTTGTATGTAGACACCGAGCTACGCGCAGAGCAACATGGGCAATGCGTCCCGGATCGATTGGCAGTCCGAGTCGATGGATGTCACCCATAGCGCTGCCCGCCAGGCCTATATTCAATCCGACGATTCTCAGAAGAAAGAAAGCAGAAAACCCCACCATGTGATAGACGTGAGTGGGGAGATAGCGGAAATTCAATGAGAGATCACTGTCAGTTCCTATGACGCGCAGTACCTTCATGGCAGCGTCAATTGCAGCACCCGCAGCATAGCAGTGCTCGAATGACCACGCTTGAAAATTCGTCGGACCGTTATCATCAGGAAAAATACCGCGAAATGCCAGTGAGTAGATCTGAAACTGAGCAAAGGCATGGTACATGTCCTTCAAATCCTGCGGCAAAGAAGAATGAGGGTGGCTGCTATATAATGTTCCAGTCGGGTATTCCTGTAGGCATCGCTTAATAGCGTCGTCGAACGCCAGTATTGTCGTCATATCATCTTCTTTCAGAGGCTGGCGGCAATTCATGTAAAAGGCCGTGTGGGCATTTGCCAAGGTATCAAAGTATAATACGAGGGCGATTAACCTTCTATCTTCGTGACTGGCATGCTTTTGAAGGGGAATTCGCGTCATATCCCAAACTGGTTCATGCTCAGCACCCTTTAGAGGACGGCCGCGCCCGGTGGTGAAGCATTGCTCGCATATGTAGGCGAGACACCACAGCCGAACATGTTCCATCTCGGTTACTTCGCCCTGCATGTATTGATCGAAGGCTTCATCTAGGCGGAGGTCGCGTGAAATGCGAATGGCCTCGCTAGAAAGCCGCTCGCCCAAATACTTGAGGTAGAATGCACCAATGCACAAAGCGCGAATATCATCTAAGCTATTATTATGAGTATCTACCAATCTTCGCATGAGGGAGAGAGATACAAAGACTTCATGGCATTTTTGGTATACTTCGGCTCGGTCGGGAGAAAGTAGTGCAGCGACGGAAAGAATGGCAGCCGTGAGCATTGCGGATGACCTGCGGGCAGAGTCTAACGTCGAATGTTGCATGAGAAGCCCATCCCATAGGAGCGGATTAACGCATGTAGTAAACATGCTGAACAGATCCTCTGCTTCTTCCAGCGAAACAACACCCTCTGAAATGAGATCACTTTCAATAGGGGCTGCACTAGCTCCGGAGCCTGTTTCGATGCGGAGATTCTTCATTCGCGTAACCGCATCAGACATGCACACTGCTCCAGGTGTATTCCTGCATAGTGTGTTGATCTCATCTCTCAGGTCTGCAACTTCATCCATAAGTTTGTTTTTGGATCTACATTTGTCAGTGGGGACTGTGGCATAACCGTGAATGTGGCATACTCTTTTTCATCCTTGAGGCGTTGCACCATTGCAAAATACGCATCGCATTCACTTAGACCATGGCGTGAGCATCTAGTACAAGCAATTTCTCCTTCCTCGACCCTGCACGGTTTTCCGCGGATCGCACAGCTTCCACCTGAAGGGTGTTAGCACTGATATGGAGGGTTTCTTGGGTGACATACAAGCGGTGCGCGCGGCGGGATGTTCAGGAACGGGCGAATTCATTCCTGTAATGAGCTGACACTGTTACAGCGTGGAGATGAGAGATTGATCTAATCTGTATATGATGATGTTGAAACAGAAAGTTAAGCGATGTATGAAGAATACAAAGAAACTAGGACGAACCGGTCTTATATAACCATGGACGTTTCCTATCCTGGGGGATTCCGATGAGCCAGGTGTTCCTTCTAAGCACATGAACTGAGGTACAACGAAGAGTAGTGCTTGTGAACAGACACGACAGAAATGGTTCATGCGTTTCCATCCTTCTGTATGCACGGCGGATACCGATTACGAGCGCTATTTTGTGGATATTTATTCCTATAACCCGATATAACATCGGCTTCCACTGACTCCTTGTTTTTTAAAGATTATCAAATGTGTAAAATAGACCTCATAGTGCTGAGTCCTTTCGGAAAGGTCGGCACAGGATGCGTATCTCACATCTCGGTATCTGAAGCTATCTGTCTGCCTCGTGCATGGCATGTGCCTGCCCTTGCTACTAAATGTACTTCACCACCAATTGATCATGCATGGCAGGACAAACTCAGACTCTCGCCAACGGTAAATACTATCAAGTTTAATAGTAGGGATACTGGGAGTTTCCTTACATTGTGTAGCAAGCCCGAGTACGCTTTCTCCCCAGCCTATCAGATTAGACAGAGTGTTTCCAGCTTTGAGAATCGTGGAAAATAAAATTAGACTTCAAAGAACCACCACAAACACAAGGTAACATATAACTCCTCATTCACTCCCTCCCTCACCAATTAACCAATAGATCAACCACAACCAGTTAAACCAAAATCCCAAGCCCCGCAGCCATCACCACCCCCAAACCCCATCCTCCAAGCTCAACCCTTACCCCACCATTCGAATTCCCACTCCCACTTCCACTCCCACCCCCAGTCGTCTGCGTCGCACTCGCCAACTTCTCCGCCCCAGCCGTAACAGTAACAGGCATGTACCAGATCTCACCCGAGCTATACGACGTGCCCGAAGTAACCACAGACGAGGAATTCTGGCCCCCGCTCACAGACCCATAGTACCCGATTGTGACGGAGCACGACGCAGCCTGCGTCGAGGAGGTAATGTTGCACGCATTACTCTGGGAGGTTGTTACTGTGAGGCCGTTCGCGGAGCCGATGAAGGAGCCGTGCTCGGCGTAGGTGGAGGGTGCGGCGGTGATTGTATAGATGGACGGGATGGGGCACGCGCCGTTGCAGGTTACGGCGAGAATGGTAGTGGAGGAGCCGGCGGAGATGATGCTGGCGTCGAAGGTGGCGAGGGTGGTGGGTGGGGTTGGGGTTGTGCTTTGGGAGGTGAGTGAGGTGGGGAGGATGTTGAAGATTTGGATGGTGGTGTATGATGAGGTGGATGAGGATGAGAGGGTGTTAGAAGAGATGGTGGCTGTGGTTGTGGTGGAGGTTGAAGTTTGGGCTAGGGCATAGCCCGCCAGGGAGAGGATTATGTGGAGGGGCTTCATTTTGGGGATAGTGGACGTGATGTGGAAGGATGAGGGAGATGGATGGGTTAGTGATAAGGTATCTGGATAGTGTTGGTATTTAAGTATACCACTTCTGGGATAAGTGGAGTTGGATCATGAGATCTTTAGCAAACAGAGTACAGACTAGTCCACGTCATGTCAATAAGCTTATCCCACACTCGTCCTATTACATGGGTCATCAGAAATAATTCTGGAGCCTACGGACACGAGCTGAAGATGTATAGGTGTTGCGGCATTTCAATTTGTCCTATGTTGCAGATGAGGTAATCTCCATCCGTCTTCAGAGTACTCCAATTCCATCCAACCTTCTATAACACCTCGCTCACTGTAAGTAAATCTAAAGAATATATCTAAACCCTGCATTCCGAGCCTCCAGATTATCGACCTCTGCTCCACCTCTATCCTCTTCCGCCGCATCCAGCGCCTTGTTCATCCTCACGTGCACAACACGAATCACGAAAGCAATCATCGCAACTAGCAGGGCTATCCCTGCTGTGGCACTGCCACCGGCAATATATCTTGGCCCTGATGACGACGGCCACATATAGCTTCCATAAATGGACGCTGTGTTGCCAATCATGTTGGCTGTTGCGATTGCAGCTGAACGTTTGACCAGCGGGCGGGGGAAGGAGTTGGCCACCCAGGCAATGATGATTTGGTAGGCGGATACGGCGCCCATTGGCATCCTACACTATCAGTATCCATATGAAGAAAGAGCGAATGGAGAGATGCTTACAAGAACATGCCAAAAAATCTCGCACCGATGTTCGTCGTAGCAGTGCAGATTATGCATCCCACCACACTAACGAGCATCAACAGAATAATATGTATGCCGCGATCGTTTGTCTTTCCAGATGTCCATGTCACAAAAAGGGACACCAGGAAGGTAGCGATCCAGACAGGTGCAGTTATCAGTAACGTCTCGATATTTCCATAGCCGAGTGTCTCGACAATGGTAGGGAAGAAATACTGGAAGTTTTGCGAGAGGAGCGACGTATGCTGAAGAAGAATGAAGAGGTAGATCCGCTTATCCGAAAACACGAGATAAAGTGCTTCTTTGATGTTGGTTGACTTGGCTTCGTCTGCTTCTCCAGCATCATGGATCAGTCGCCATTGCGCGTATAGTTTCTCGGTCTCGTCAAGCCATGACGTGGTGGCGGGGTAGTTCGGCAAGAGCAGTCTATACAGTCAGAGACCAGTAAATTAGATCTACAGTAGACGACTCACGTTGATGTCAGTGATATTCCAACAGTAATGCACCCCTCAATAATGAAGAGCCATCGCCACCCCGCTATCCCATGCGCACCGTCCAAGTTTCCCAGCACCCCAGCTCCAATCAGGCCACCAAAGGCATTTGCCAGAGAACTTCCAGCATAGAACCACGCAATGCGATGACTCAACTGCATTGGTCAGTCCGACATCTCATGAACCAGCTTGGTTTTGTGCCTACCTCTTGTCTGGTGTACCAACTCGACCTGTACACATTAGCACTGCACAAATGGGCTTATCGTTGCACAACTCACATCAGCATGATTGCACCAGGAAAGAAAGGCGCCTCCACAAACCCAAGAAAGAAACGCGCAAGGACCAATCCTGTGAATGACTGTGTTGCAGCCTGACAGGCTGAGATGACACCCCAAATAGCCATTGCTGTTCCCAGAAATAATGACGGTCGCACGCGTGTGAGAAGGAGGTTGGACGGCAGTTGCATGAGGAGGTACCCGACGAAGAGAATACTCGTGGCCAGATTATAGTCTGTTCCTTTCATTCCGAGGTCTTGCTCCAGTGAGCCTAGTCGGGCCTGTGAGAGGTTACTGATGTAGGAATTAGTATAGACCTTACAGGGTAAGAGCTGAGCCAGAACGTACTTTCTATCGAGGAAGTTGAGCAAATACATCACCACTAGAAACGGAAGAAGATGGATGTCCACCTTACGAAGAAGCTTCTTGGTCATTTCCCGATGCCATTCTGGGCTCTTCGCGACATATGTCTGGTAGATGGCATCTTGATTTGATTCTTGGATCTTCGTTGCATCCTCGTGGTATTCAGTAAATGCCTCTGTCGGTTTAGACATTGTGAGAGCTCCCTGCGCAATAGGACAGAGACAGAATGCTATGATACCATTCCTTCAGTGACAACAAAGCGGAGCTTAAGTATCGGAGGATGTCCGTCACCCCGCATTTGCGGGGGCGGGGTGGGCTCGGGGTAGCTCACCCCGGATCTGCATGGACCATTCCAAAAGAAGAGAAAGAGCAGGCAAGGCCCGTTAAAATATAAGACAGATGTTGAAAAGATTGGGCGGTTAATGCTCCAAGTATACGCCTGATTGGGTTACGGGGAAGGGCACAGGGGGGTTCGTAGGAACTTGGTAGGGAGTCACTAATTTTGGTGGCCATCTTTAGGTCATACATTATGTGTTGTTAAAAAGCGAAGCGAAGTATTGGATTGAGCTCAAATGTCATTCTGCACTATACCAGAGCCCTGTTACATAGGTATTTCTTTAATCGGACTGCCAATTGAACACCAGAGTCAAACCCAAATGAGTAGATCAATGAACGCGAGCCTTAAGCCTGCACATGAGCGGGGGTTTCGCCCACAGGTTATACGATTTCTGATCATGCCAGTCCCGACTCTCTTCACACAATTCGATATCGAAGTTCCACAGTACTCTGGCAAGGATGACACGCATTTCTGCATAGGCCAAGTTCCGGCCTATACAGTTTCGTGGACCAACTGAGAAGGGTTGCAGAACATCCCGATTATCATGGTAGAACGGCGATGAGGGGTCGTTCTTTGATTGAGGCAACCATCGTTCTGGAATAAATTCTTCGGGTCTATAGAAATTGAGAGGAGACCGGTATGCAGCAGACTGGTGAACAGATACGTTTGTCTGAAAAGTATTAGCATTGGGTATTTCAGTATAATAAGTGAGACTTACCTTAGGGGGGAGCAGATATCCCGAGATTTCAGTAGGCGTGTCTGGTACGTATCGCTGTAAGCCGCCCGAGACAGGGGGGTACATACGAAAGGCCTCATCAATACATGCCAGCATGTAGGGAAGCTTAGCTGTGGCGTTATTGACATCGATATCTTCCTCGGTCTTCATGACAGATCGCACTTCGAATTTCACTTTTTCCATTTCCTTAGGGTGTTGGAGCAACCAATACGTCAGCCCAGATAGCAGCGTTGCTGTGGTTTCACTGCCAGCAATGACAAGGATACTTGCATTGGCTGCGAGCTCCTCATCCGTCAACCCGTCCTTTTCTCCGCGGTGACGAAGCATGGACTGCATGAAGTCTGCTTGACCACGATCTCTCTGATGATGCAACCGCTTCTGTACTGTATTCCAGCTATATTCGTCCTGTCTTCTTTTCGCCTCCAACAGGTGTTTTGGTAGGAAGCGCTCTAGGACTTGGAACATCATTGGATAATTATCTTTGAACCTGGCAAATGCTATGGCCTTGATGAACTCGAAGATAGTTGACACCCAGTAATGGTACTCCGTCGAGTCCAGTCCACCAAATGATTCTCCAAAAGCGAGGTCTCCAATCAGGTCGAATGTTGTGAGATTGTACCACTTCGCCATATCCACGGCTACTTGTGACTTGGCCATACTGTGCAGCTTGTTGATAAGCTTGTCGACATACTCCATGATGAAAGGTTCCTGGGCTTGAAGACCCTTAGCAGAGAACGCATGGGATATAGCCTTGCGAAATCGAGTATGGTCGGAGTCGTTTGCACTGATAATATCCATGGGATTGTTCATTGACCCTGGCACCTTGGGCAACTGCCGATGCCCGTGGCCGTAAATGTCTTTCCACGCCTGCGTGGTGATGAACGAGACCTCATTTGGGCTGAAGCGAACGGCTCCGCCGTAGCGATTGTGGTATGTTCGCATGTCCCTATCCAATACTCCTCTCATGAATGAGATGTAGCGTAAGATGGGAAAGGCTAGCCATAGCTTTGGACCAGGAATCCGATGGAGCGGATGCAAATAGATGTTCCAGATGGCCGCGCAAACGGTGTACACAATGTACGATATCACAACGATGGCCAGAATGGTAGGCATGATGTGTTAGAAAGAATATCCTGGTTTGGTTGCCATGAGTCTAGCTGAAGGACCGGATGAAGGCCTATTTAAGTCTTCCACCCTGGTCGCACCCGAGCTGCAATCCCTAACACGCTGGCGTTACGTCCCATGTTACGCAGAGGTCGAGGTCAACAGCATGAAGATACAAGCGGGGTAAGTTTCGGAGATGTGTTGCCACTAAGTCTAGGCTATGGGGCAGACGATGCTAGTCGATTGTGCCGTGATGATGCGGCATAGGCACCTGGCTACTTCCAATTGCCCCGGCATTCATAGACTCTTATGTGACTGCAATCTCGTTCATTTGCGAATCCCCTAGTTGATAGAGAAGTCTAACATCATTCTCACTTTCAATAAAGCAGAAATCAATTCTGTGAAGTCTGTCAAGACGCTGCCGAGCATAAAAACGGCACATTTGCAGCTGATGACATCGATTGGACGTTGAGCTGCAGATAGAGTGGAGAGGCGATCTGCACGATGTGTTACGGTCCGTCCGCGTCCCGCGTGACAGCCCAATAGGAGGCTCCAGTTAATAATGCGAGAGGGGAAATGATGATTCCAGACGAGGGCGATTTGCAGCTCGGTGGCCGGAAGCCTCGAGGCCCGCAACGGATACCGGAAGTTCGACTCTCGGTCTACCTAACATAGCCCTGGGCATTTGGATCAAACGAAGCAGCCTGGATCCACATCTAGACACGAAACAAGGATGGCCCGCCTAGAAGGAAATGATTTTATTACCCTGTCAATCTAGGAGGAGCAATAAGCTCTGTAGTAGACAAGCCGGTACCGAGTCATTCCTCTGGCTGATTCGAGAGACACGAGTGCTTATTGGGGTGGAGACAGCTGTCGAGCTCAGACCCTCAGACGCTCACTCACCCGCTTCCTGACACGTCATATGTCCTTGAGCAAATGAGCTATGAGCTCGCCCAAGATAGCGTTCAATGCATATTTTAGCCACTCAACTTAAAATGATAGAGGGTTATTTGGTATCAGTGGGTCTATTGTCAGCCAGCTACCATCCACTAATATCCGAGTTCTGGCTAAGGTCTGCAACAAGACGTCAATCTAGAGAGTGACCCCGCTTCTTGTGAATCCATTTGTGCTTTGAGGTCATTCATAAATGTATTATGAGCAACGGTAGCTTGGATTTCTCCCTTGCTGCATGCCACCGAATCATCTGGATTCACTGCGTATTGCACTAAGTACATACAGTTGCTAACTTGACAGATGCAAGTATGCATCACATCAAAAATTGACAATACGAGACCATAATATCTGATTACAAAAATATATTTTTCAGCCGTTTAAACAATTACTGTGAATCAGAAAAGATTTATGACTAACTCGGCGCGTATCATGACAGCTCTTCGGTATCGGACAACGTCCCACTCTTTACTCGCCCACATCACTCTTTTAGAGTAACTTGATAAAAGGCGTTACATTATCAGAGATACGCGAGTATTGTACAGATGAAGTTGGTTTTTTTGCCCAGAGTAGGCCACGCAGTGTTGCCACATTCAGGAAAGTCCGGGGCAGTATCTTCACGGCAGGATCCACAATTGGTGCAAATAGTTGGCTTTGAGCGGTAATTTTGTCACTTGTTAGCTGCGGATTTTCCCCATTGCCAAGATTCAAGACCAGCGGAAAGGGCGCTGGCGTGTTCAGATAAAATTCTGAGATCTGTGACGATTACATCCTTGTTAATACAACTCTCCCATTGCGCTCGACGTGTAAGCTAGGCTTATTAGCTCCCAACTATCTCTCATATATTCCTAACTGACAACACGGCAAAACCACAGAACCTTGAGCCTAGAGCGACCCATGACACACATTATCGGGTCGAATAATCTCCCCAGCGGCAAAGAGGACCTGATGGAGAAGATCTTTGAGATCGTCCTAATTGTGATATCTGTAAGTAGAGTCCAAGTGTTGAACATTATTACGAGCCTCACCAGAAGGTTAGCAAGTGGGTGTAAAGAGCCACCAAGTATTGCAGCAAGAATGTCGAGTTTCACCTCAAAATAAGCACGAAGTAAATGGATGGCAAGATATAGAGTTGACGATAAACAGCGACATCCGTCAGTGGAAAGCGAACCCAAAACGTCTTCGATTGTGGAGTTTTCGTTTTCGCCGATGTTTCCTATATCTATGTCGTCGGCAGTAGTGGAAGCGTCAGTACCACAGTTTGCTTCGGGTGCGAAAAGCTCTTCTGCTACAGCAGTCATCTTATTGCGGAACTGGTTCCTGAGGCCATCCTGTGATTGACAGCATATAGTCAGCTCTTCATCTGACTTTTTTCTAGAACGTTGTATTCATACCAAAGAATCTTCAATTCCTCCGCCTACGAGACCTTCGGTGGCCTTCAGCGCGATGTCCCCAAGAGCACGGACAAGATGTGTGCCAAGATACCCCGTTACCGATACACATTCGCACTCAAGCTTGACAATCTGAACAAGGGTTTCTCCGAGCTTTGAGTTCTCATCGATACCGCCTATAGTACTTATTGACTGTCTTCCGGCTTTCCTCTCCACCAAATGTGCGCGCGGGTAGGCAGATATATCACGATGGATATTATCTCTCACTTTTCCCTAAAGAGGATGGCATGGTATTAATACCTTGTTTTATCAATAGTAAATTAGCCACATTGCAGAATATCAGAAAATGACCATACGAGAATTAGGGCCGTATTGTGCCCATGAAAAGGCAAAAGCGAACATGCTTTAATCAACGCATCGAAAGCATTGTCAATAAGGCCACGAGCAAGATCTTTCGGGTCATCTGATTCAGAACCACTTCCAATCCAGGAAATAACTTCATGGGTTTCGTCAGAAGCATCAGCGCGACCTGCGACCTTATGTGCCTCGGTGAACAGCTCAGGAGATGGGTTCCGATGTCCGAAGTCAAGCGCGGAGATACTCCCACGACTTTGCGATAGGTGTGAGTTGACAGTTGCCGCAGTCGTGGCAGTTATAGTCAAGAATAGATGTATCAGTTGCATTCTAATTTATGAATCTTGAATATCACGGGACTAGATATAGCCACATTCATAACTAGCTACGAGGACAGTGGTGAGAATAGATGATTTATATAGTACATGACCGTCAGAGATTGCCAAGCCCATAATATGGGCATTTCAAAAGCAAAAACCACTAATTTCAAGAATTGGTACAGTCTTTGGTAGTGAAGCAGACAACCAATAATTGATTTATAGGTACTTTGCTGGGTATTTGAACTATCCTAAACTGTGTCACGTCATCATAAGGGAAATTTGAACCTGATGGTTGATATACCGATTACTTGATGTCGATGTACCTGACATACATGTTTTTGATAACCACAAATGCCATCAGCACACGTGCAAAAGCAATATAAGGGGTAATTTTAGTAATCCACTTCATTTTGGTCCATAGGCTGTCTTTGCACGTGTGCACGTACTTTCCTGTCGTCCAACACGAGCCGGTCATTTCGCTGGTCTGTACGTGCGCGTACACTGGGGGGCGATCGAAAGACGTTTCACCACTCAACACTTACCAGATACAGTCCGGTCCTTATTGCTAGTCGGTAAGATCTACGATAGATCTATCGATCTCTTGACTCTACTTCCTTCTTTCTTCTTTTTATTTCTCTTTCAGGCTCTATTTTTATTTGTTTTTTTAGCTCTATTTATTTTTCTTCTATTTTTTTTTTTTTCTTTAGTGTCACGCGTGGTCGTGCTGAGGAACTCTTGATCGTCACTTTTCCCTTTCTTTCTTCAGACCCGCCTGCTCTCACCCGCTCACTGATGGTGGAAGAACAAAAAGTATGCGCTAGCAGATCTACTGCAGGTACCCTCTCAAGCAATCTATAATAACATGAGTGGATGCGGCCCAAAATTAGAAAGGAGGGACCACCCGGATATGGGAATCGCATCTGGACCCGTGATATATTGAGTAATGCTGGTCCCACCTGAGTTATACAGCCACACACTCAATTTCATTGAATTAAAACAACCCACGATATGCACCTGCATGACAGATCGACACGTGCTGAAAGGTCATATATTTCTTTGGGTCTTTCAGAACAAAAAAGAAATAAAATTGTCTGGTATTCTAAGGAGGCGGGCTGGATCCTGCATGTAATGGCTTTAGTTCCATAAGCCCTTACGTGGTTTCGTCGGTGCACATCAAATTAATCGGTAGAGCATACAGCCCCTCATTTCACTGACGGGTGCTATTTGAGTGTAGCTTTGTAATAGCCAGCAATGACAACTCCGTTCTGACCCTCGTCCAAATACCATTTTCAAAGGCCCAGCAATGCTGAGGGGAGGTCGTGCCAATCAGGCGAAAAGGGCCAGTCATGATGCTAAAAAGAAGGGAGCAAAGGTTAAGTGACAAGAAAATATAAGTACGCGAAAATGAAGAGAGCATCAGCATGTGTTCTAATCTTCGTGAAGGTCTAAGCTCATGCCCAAAATCATCTCAGGGTGGTATTTCTATACAAGGGACAACATTGAAGTACTTAAGCGGGCTAGATACTTACATAGACACCGCAACGAGACCTACTTAGGCCTAATGTCAGAGATCAGTAAATACTATCATTGTTGTCATCAGGCTGCCTCTTGCAGTAGGTGTTGCTCCCTCCTCCTTGCTCAAGCTGATAACTGCTGTAAAAAATAGACTTGACATGATCTAGATGAAACAATCAGATACCTGTCCTCGTGTCTGCAGCTGTGGTCAAAGGGGTATGGAGTGAAGTCTATATGTCGCTCATTGAAGAGATCAGGAGCGTACAATATCTCAAACTGCCACATGGTATCTATACAATATATGTAATGCCCAACAGAACACCCTAAACCAGGTACTTAATAGTACTGGTATGCATAAAACCCCTATAACAAGCCAATGAAGGGTGTCGATGGGATTATCAAACAGCTGCTCATCGTCAAAAAAGAGGGGCGCTACCGCTACTGCCTCCAGTGGCGCCCCGATTGGTTGTGCTGTTCGAATAGGCACTAAACGGCTGGCAAGCATTGTTAGCTGCTTTATGAGCCCAGAGAATACGACGGATGTGATAGGGTCGAATAAGAGTAAGCTTGAGTTCGGCACAATCGGAAGATTGTGAATCGTATAAGCGGGCCGACCAGATTCATGGATCGGATTATAGTTACTTATATGAAGTGAGTGAGTAAGCGGATACCGCTGTTTAAGCCACTTGTGATTATTCGTCATTTATGTCTCAAAACATTGAATAAGTCATCACCTGACGTATAATTATTAATTTCCATGACCTGATGGGCTAGTTTGGAAGAGTTCTTACCCGCAGCTCCACCGTTGAGACTCGGGATGTGGACAAATTCCAGAGAATCAATCCGAGCGCAGGCTGCATTGCGGGATATCTCCGCTGAGTAATGTAAAGATACTTTACCCTCTAAATATCTATATGTTCTATCACGTAACATGCGGTCTATATAGGGCGGTGGTGAGCGCTGGTCTTGCGCCTTATTGAAAGAAAAGATTGACGAGGAAGTCACGATGCGTCAGGCGGTTCAATTGACCGGGGCCGATATGGCCACCCTGTACAAATACATAGTGGAACAGGTGGCAGAAGCACCCGCAGCCAAAGGGCTCAGTATCATTTGTTGTACAGCCGCTGTAGCCACCCTGGTTATTGTCGCTTTGCTCAAACCTCTTTATTATCGCACCTGGCATCCGTTGTCTCGCTTTCCTGGTCCTCCAGCGGCCGCTTCATCGCGGCACTGGATCTACAGAGTGACCGACCGTGGCTTTCCGGAGGAGGACCTCGAAAAGCTCCATAAGAAGTATCGTGAGTGCTGTCCTAACTTTTATAGCACATTTCATAACATTGCAGCAATTATTGGACTGGTTAATACTGATGTGGGACATTCGATTGCTTTCTAGAAACGCAAGCTCTACGCATTGGACCCAACGAGCTACACATTACCGATGTTTCCAAATACAAGGTTATATACAGTCAAAGCAAACCATTCCCGAAACATGAAGAGTTCTATGAAGCTTTCAACACGCCCCATACAGTCTTCACCGAGATCGATGCAGGAATGCATAAAGAGCGCCGACGGCTACTGAATCCTTTCTTCTCCCGGGCAGGCGTCTTCAAGCTTGAACCCATCATTCATGACAAGGTGGATATTCTTATAAACAAAATCCGCCGACTTGAGAATAGCCACAATATCAACGTGTATGATGCTTTTAGGTGGGTATCAAAGTGGAGATTTTCCTGATCGGGCTTCAAGGATATGCGCCTCTGTCCGGTATATCAACTTGGTCATGGCTGACACATCGGAAACGGCAGGTGCCTTACTACAGAGGTCATTATGGAGTTCGCCTTTGCGAGATCAGCAAGCATGTTGGAAGAGAGTGAAACTACTTTTGAGTCCTGGTTTCTGGTCGCCTTCGACGCCGTTGCCCGAAGCCTCTGGAAAATGCAGGAGTGGCCCATCGCTCGGAAAGCCTTGGGGGTTATGCCCGTGAATGTCATAGGCCTCCTAGATTCCAACATTGTGAATGTTTTGAAAATGTTGAAGGTAGATGCTGATTTCCTGTACCGTTTGCCAGCTGTCTGAGGGTATGCTAATTCCATGACCAAATTTGCGTAGTTTGCGGAAAGCTGCCTTAAGCACTACGAGGAGCACGGAAATACGACATCTCACCCTGTTGTATTCGAGAACCTATCTTCCCTGCCGCACGACCTCAAGGTCACCGAGGCAGTTGACATACTTATTGCGGGAGCTGACACTACAGCGTCAACCCTTACTGCTGGCTTTATGCATATCCTCTCGAACCCAGCTATTTATGCCAAATTAGCAGACGCTCTGCGGGGAATGGACATCACATCCAATGATCCTTCAGCGGCTCAACTTCAGGAATTAGAGAAGATTCCTTACTTGGTACCCAAATACATGCCTAACACACGAAAATGATCGCGTCGCTAACCATCATTCAGACCGCCTGTGTCAAGGAATCTCTCAGGATCGCAATGCCGGTGCCTGGACGCCTGCCAAGAGTCGTTCCCCAAGACCTCGCTGAGCCGTTCGTTGTTGATGGACAAGTCATCCCACCCGGTGTAAGTTTTGTGCCCGATGCTGAGATGTTCATCGTCTTATTGAAATTCTGCAGACCATTGTCTCCATGTCAACCTACACAATGCATACCAACGAAGAGGTTTGGGGTCCCGACGCTCGCGTCTTCAACCCCGACCGTTGGCTTCAGCCGGGAGCAAAGTCTTTAGAGCAGTACCTTTGTACATTTTCCAAGGGCGCTCGCATGTGCATTGGTCAAAAGTTTGTTCTTCCATCCTCGTTGCTTGGTGTTGGATCACTAATAACCAAATGAAGTGTCGCGTACGCTGAAGTCACAATTGTGATGGCGTATCTATTTAGGAACTTCGACATCCAGCTGCCGCCTGGTTTCCGTGCACCCGAGAAAAAGGATCTGTTTACCATGGAGTATTCGAAACCTGGGTTACCCTTGAGGTTCTCCAGTCTAAAAGCAAAATGATATAGATGTGACTGGCGTGATCGACGGAATTGAAATTCGTGTGCTGTATGTATGTACGTCCTCCTTATATACAGCGCGGCTAGGGCAGTCTTGTTGAGACTGCGGCCGGAACGGGCCGTTAGCCTGTGAGAGTAGCTATATCCAGGGCCCGTATTTTATCGAGGTATTATGCCGTATCAGTCAAATACCTTGATTTAACCGTGAAGCTATCCCCAAATCCCACTGACGAATCAGAAAGCTCGCAGGCAACCTCGTCTAGTATTTCTGTCCTGTGGTTAGGGGTTTTGTAAGGCGAAGTGTGAGTTGAGGCTTGGATACAGGCAGTCTGGACACCAGGACAAAACCAAGGTAAACTTCGGAGTTAAAAATTCTTGTACATTTGATACTAGTTATTCCTATACAACTCCAATTTTTCGACCCTCAATCCCAGTTAAGTTGATGATACACGTGGTAGCGAAAAGCGCCGCGAAAGAACAAAATTACTGCATCTACCCGGACCACTCGATCCTGTTTAGATACCAGAATCATCCTCCTCAATGCGGTTAGCAGCAGCATATTTATCCCAGGCAGCACAGTTCTTTTCGAGTGCGGAAGCATCAATCATAGGCTCTAGCTGAGAGATGCTCTCCACGAACTGCATGGCGAAGCCCTCCGATTGGTGCCATCCAATATGGCAATGCAGAAGCCACGCGCCAGGGTTGTCGGTCTTAAATGCGATGACCAGATATCCGAGGGCAGGGAGCATGGCCGTGTCCCGACGGGGTGGGTTGTAAGTGTTCAGAGACGTGTTCGACGTGTAGCTTCCCTTGCCTTGGGCGAGGATGAAGAAGTCGTGGCCCTGTTGATGGCCCTGTTAGCAATGGCTGTAAAATAAATAGCTTTTAGGCCAGAAAAACATACGTGGAGATGAATAGGATGAGGAACATTGATTTCCATTTCAATGTCAACAATCACCCACTTGCCGTTTCCTTCAACTTCAACAACGTGCGATGTGTTAGTCCATGAAGTGTTGCCGTTAGCGATCTGGAGCAAAGTCGGGTTGTCCCATTCTGCCTTGAACGTGGTCGGGCCCATGTACCACTTGTACAGGCCTGCACTGTTCATGATGACGTTCGCCTCGTTATGACTTTTGTAGCCGACGCCAGACGCGTCGATGGCAACTACCGGCACCAAGCTACTCAATGGCTCGTCGTAGCAGCTGTCGGTATAGTTGTATGCTGTTGTTGTGGGCGTCGCTACAGCAGTGTCAGGCTGCTCATAATGGAAAATTCCCTTGATGTCGGTGTTTTGAATCTCGGCACAGGACTCCTGGGGGATAGCACGCATCCAGAAGTCAGACCCAGCCTGGGCTTGGTTTGCCGTGACGATCACATCGTACCGTTGTCCTTTGAGTATTGGTAAGTTTCCCTTCTATCGCCATGGAACAGAATGACATACCAACACCAATATTAAGCGAAGTCGTATTGTAAGGCTCGATGGGGACAAAGTCCGCAGCAATAACCGTCAACGTATGATCATCGATCATGAATCGGAACAAGTTGCTCATTCCACCATTGATAAGTCGAAGACGGTAAGACTGGCCAGCAGTCACATTCATAAGGAAGCGCGAACCGACCGTTTCGTTGTTCTCCTTAACCCAGATGTTCGTTCCATTAATCAAACCCGTGGTCATCTCTGGTTCACCGTCCGTTTCAGCGGTGGAATACATCTGGTCGGCTGTGCGGTGCGACCAGTCCATGAGATAAAGCACGCCAGCGTCGACGTCGTAATTCGAGCTGGCAGGTCCGTTGATCACAATACCACCGTAGACGCCCTCCCATGCTTGCAGAGCAAAGTGGGAGTGGTAGTATGTTGTGCCGTACTGCGTGGCGCGCCATTCGTACGTGACGGATCCTCCGGGGGGCGTGGGACATTGGGTAATGGAGTTTGTGCCGTCTTGAGGGTTGGTGTGGTTCTGGCGGACACCGTGCCAATGGATGCTGGTTCCATTGTTTTCAAGACCATTGTATACATGAACTCGGACCCAGTCACCCCAATCGGCGTATAGAGTAGGCCCTGGAGTCGTCCCGTTGACGGTTAGGACATTACGAGGGACGCCGTCGGGAGCGGCGGTGGTGTTTCCTAGTTCCAACCAATATTCGCGAACTACCCCAGTGTCTGGAGCTTCGTCATAGTAGTCGGTGTGAATGTCGAAATCACACCACTGGCCACGGGTGTGCGGTGTGTTTCCTGCGCATGCTTGCGTGGAACGAGAGGAAACCCCGGCATAGGCGCTGGCTGCGAGCCAGCCCGCAGCCAGGATAGTATGCAAGTGCATTGTATGAATTAAATGAAAGAATATCAAAGAGGTGAGGATGAATGAAATGGAAAAGAGCGAATGGAATGTGGACTGACAGATTACAACGTCTCAGGACAGCAGATAAATATAACTGATCGTCGTGTGTGCCCCTATCTCGTTCTAGATGGGCAATGGAATATCTGGAACCTGCACCATTTCCTGTTCCCGATGATTGTGCCGGTGATCGGCACGCACGCTACCAACGGCATGCATGCTCTATTTTTACCGACATGCGTAGTCCTCACACACTCCGGTCTCTTTGGAAATGTCGTGAGGCAAGTGGACCTGGAAGGGCTGATTTCACCAATATCCCTCAACTGCCTCATTAACTCCGAGGCGAACAATCTCTTGAAAGGAAGGCACGATGACCCTGGATGCTAGCGTTGAGTATACTTAGTCCGAAACGACGTCTGCAAAGTTACGAAGTACCTCCCTTAGTGGGCCTGATAAGATTACGTAGACGGAAGATGCGGAGGGTACGTAGCAGCTTCGACGCACTCGGAGATAGTGCGGCTCGTTCAGGGAAACCCTGAGACTAAGCTCACCGACGTGAGTTAAGTGATTCAGTCAAAGTATCGGGTTGATGCCGAATCAGATTCAAGATCGATCATCTCGGTCCTGATAAGATCAAGCAGACCCGCTCCAGCGTCGATCACTTCCATTCATAAGATAGGTTGACCCCATAAGAGTGTGACTTTGCGAAAAAGTGGAAAGCCCCACTGGTCCCTGTCGGCGTTAACCTGCCATCGTAACTGCCATCCGATATACGGACTTCGCTAATGGCCCGAGGCTAATTTCGCTAAAGTTGGCCGATGATTTGTTCCTTTCAACGTTTCCGAAGACAGGGTGACCTTGCGAGTCCCACTTCACAGATACTACTACCTCGGCTTTACAGGTATGTGCGCTAAGACATCTGGCTATGAGTATAGACTATCATATCAAGAGTAGCTCACCATCAAGTCTCTTAATAAATCCGATTCTGCGGGGACTGAAGTGGAGTCAAACTAGTATACAAGGCCGTCGGGACTTCGCGACATCCGGGACGCATCATGACACGGGAAGTAGTGGATAGAATAATTACTTCTGGTAGAACTTTAATATATAGTCTAGTATTTAGATTGTATTGATGGTTGGCTAGCAGACCTACAGGAGTTGTACTCGACAACGTTCATTTTCTCCTCCTCAAGTTTTTCCTTTTTCACTATTATTCTTCGACTTTTGTGATGAGATCTCACCAACTCTGGGTGACAACCCTTGCCCTGACAGGGGCGGTCCAAGCCACCACATTGCAAGATGTGTGCACGGTTTCCTTCGCTCGAAACTCATTGCCGGCCGACAGCGTATACCCTGGAGTGTCAATTGACAGGTCTTCGGTGACTGCAGTGGCAGCCTACAACGTGTCGAGCACAGACCAAGTCTATTGGCCGGACGCCACGTTCGACTACTGCAATGTGACCTTTGCCTATTCCCACTTGGGGCGGGATGACCGGGTGGTAGTTAGCTACTGGATGCCCGCTCCGTCGAAGTTTGCCAACCGTTACCTGTCGACTGGTGGTAGTGGCTATGACATCACATTGGGAAGCACTTCCTTGCCCGGGGGTGTCATGTACGGTGCTGTGGCGGGCACAACTGACGGCGGATTTGGCGGATTTGAGAACGGCTCGGATGATGTGTGGCTTCTAGCCAATGGCACCCTCAACTACGAAACGGTCTACATGTTTGGTTACCAAGCTATTCATGAGCTGACTGTCATCGGGAAGGAGCTTACCAAGAGGTTCTTCAATACCTCGTCCATCTACTCTTATTACCAGGGTTGCTCCGAGGGTGGTCGTGATGGCTTCAGTCAGATCCAGCGGTTTGCAGAGGACTTCGACGGGGCAGTGACTGGTGCCCCTGGCTTCCGATTCACCTTCCAACAAATGCAGCACCTTTGGTCACCCGTTGTTGAGCAAACCTTGGACTACTATCCCCCTCCCTGTGAGCTTGAGAAGATTGTGAACGAGACCATCAAAGCTTGTGATGCCCTTGACGGCAAGGAGGATGGTGTTGTTTCGCGAACGGACCTCTGCAAGCTTCACTTCGACGCTAACAGCACAATCGGCGAACCGTACAGTTGTGGAGCTTCCTCTTTGACGACCTACAAGAGAAGAAAGCGATCGGAGACATATGAGCTCCCGGCTCAGAATGGCACTGTTTCCGCCAAAGGTGTGGAAGTCGCAAAAGAAATTTTGCGGGGAATGCATGACACGAAGGGGAACCAAGTCTACTTCTCCTACCAGCCAAGTGCGGCTTTCTCCGACGCGGAGACCCACTACGACTACGATACCGGCTCTTGGACCCTCGATATTACCGAATCGAACAGTGAATGGGTGGAGAAGTACATTAATCTCCTCAATGCCACTGAAATGCCTACGCTTCGGGACGTTACTTATGACAACCTGAAGGAATGGGTCCGCATTGGCTGGCAGAAATACGATGACACTCTCCAGGCAACTTACCCCGATCTGTCCCCCTACTCCGAAGCGGGGGGTAAGGTGCTTCACTACCATGGTGAATCGGATTACACCGTTCCCACCGCATCATCTGTGCATTACTATGAGTCTGTTCGTCGTATTATGTACCCTGACATGTCAACGAACGCAAGCTACGCCGCTCTGGGTGATTGGTATCGCCTTTTCCTCGTCCCCGGCGCGGCACACTGTGGCCCGGATGATTCTCAGCCAAATGGACCTTGGCCACAGAAGACGCTGGAGACTATGATCAGATGGGTTGAGGATGGAGTCTTCCCTGAAACGCTGAACGCAACAGTTCTGCAGGGTGAGCATGAGGGAGAAGAGCAGAAGCTCTGCGCATGGCCTCTTCGACCTCTGTGGACAAACAATGGCACCAGTATGGAGTGCGTGAATGATCCGGAGGGCATGAAGACTTGGGTCTATGACTTGAACGCTTTCAAGATGCCGGTATATTAGAATGCTTAAGAGTAGTCTAGGTCTGGGTGTCCTTTCTTCCCCAACATTCTGATCCTTCTTTTACCAAATCATCTGCTTTAATTCCGCACGTTGACCAGCTCTTCACAACTTCAGCTTGGCTGGTGACTGTATACATATTGATCATGTATTATTGAAGTTACTACTACGCCTCTTTTTTGTATGGATGCGTAGTGTTACTGTGTTCTTACATTTCCTCAACTTACTCTGGCAAAATTCCTCTTCATGTTTGTATATCAAGTCACTTACATTCCTTCATTCCAATACTTTCCTTTGTCTCGACCTGAACCCATCCAGTAATGTCAGTACCTAGTATGGCACCTAGAAACGGAATATCTTCAGATCATAGTGAGTAGTAGGATCAGAGTGCGAAGCTTCAGTGTACTCCAGCATTCCTTCGGTACGTTAGCTATGTGCATGCAGATAGGACTATGGCACAATCTTTATCCGACCGAAATTCCCGAGCAGAAAATGACTCTAACTCTTACCATCCCGGAAGTGTTCGGATTGCATGAGACTTATCTAGTCCAAAACACGAGAAAAGTTCGTTTGTGGCTCGGCAGATACACCCGCGGAAGCAGTAGCGAAGCAACACAAGCACTACTAGTGCCTAGTGTATTCCGAACAGGATCTATGCAAAGGAATCTCCCCCGCAATATCCCCATGAGGATATTACATCCGATGATCGTGCCCAAAGAATAGGACAGAGTGGGGCGCTAGCACAGCGCATAAGCTTTAGCGTGCACCCTGCCCACGAGGGCACCATGCAGAGGGGAGCCCATTTCCGGGGCCCCGAGATCCCATGACTGATATACTTTTGTCAACTTACGGATCGGATGCGTTGTTTTTGAGTGCTTGGTCCGAGAGAGTGACGTACTATCTACTAGCTTGCTGGTTACGCGTTCGGGAAATTGTGGGGTGATGCGAAAAAGTAAAAGTATAAATAGGTGCTGTCAACACGATAGAAGTAGCAGTAGCTGAATGCAGTGACATTAGCATTGAAAGGTTATTCGTTACTCTAGGCCAAGACCAATTCCTTTCTAGCCCCCCAGCTACACGCGATCATAGCATCATGTTAGCAAACCCCAACAGGCTGTTCCTGTTGACAACAGCATTTATTGGAAATGTCCTTTCTCTACCAGCCACAGTAGATTATGATGGTGAGCCCCTACCACACCTAAACCCCTACCACACCACCATGCCCCAAAATAACCTAACTCAACCCAAACAGTTCTTCCCAGTTCCGGCTCCGTCCTCAATCTCGACGTCGCAGCCAGCAACATCACCTACACCGTGCAAGAGAATGACACCATTCACACCATAGCGGCCAAATACAATGTCGGCGCCTGCGACCTCGCCCGTCTAAATGTCCTCGCCGATCCTAACTTTCTCTACGCAAACGAGACCCTCCGGATTCCCGCCCGCGCTACCTTCCCCGACGACTACTCCTGCTTCAGCACGAACAACACCGACGCAACAGCCACATGCATCTACGGTGGACCCCACGTGTATACCATCTTACCCGGGGATACGATTCAGAAGATCGCCAACGAGCGGTACAATATCACGACAGATTCTATCCTCAGCTTTACTGCCCAGACGGGATACATTGCTGCTTTGAATCCTGGTATTTACGATGTGCTGGAGACCGGACAGACCGTGAAGATCCCGAGTTGTGATAATTCGGCGTGTACGATGGCGGATTTTACGTTTACGTATGGCACGTTGCAGGATTTTGCCACGGCGTACAACGTTAGTGTGGGACAGATTATGTCCTTGAACTTGGGGTATAATCATACGGATTATATTGCGCCATTGGGGGTCGTGTATGATTGTACTTTGCTGGATTGAGTGGGGAGTGTGTATTTTTGATACCATTCGTGGCTTATATCTCCCTTGAATACCGAGGCCGACGGCTACTCTTCTCTGTACGTATTGCCTACAAAATGCTGTATGCTGGGAGAAGCAAAGAAGTATCCCAATGAATCACTCTCCGAGAAGAATATCAATTGTGGTTGAGCGAACCAAAAAGGAGGCCAGAAATACCTCAAAGCACAGAGCCGGTTTGTCCGGGACAAGCATAGGAAAGAAACATATTGACTTACACCTCACTCTGGTCAAATACCTCAGGGGGAATACACTCGAATTGACTGACATCTTCAGTTCTGGGAGCATGCTCCATCTTTATCACTTCAAGGAAACTAACCGCCTCTCTAGCATTCCAATGACAACGAAGAGGGTTGTAGAGGGTTGCATTCGCTTATGGTATTACGTTCCCAAGCATGGGTCGGTTGTGGAAATAAACTCCGTCACCGTGCAGAACCATTCCCCAATAATTGATTGTTCCTGTGACCCATTGAGGCATCTGCATCCACAAATTGTGCAGCCAGTGTTCTTTATAAGCTAATATCCTCGGAGACTGTCAGCCTCCCGAAGAAATAAAAACGAGGAACACTCCAAATCCGCCGTTCCGCGAAACCAAAATGATGTCCGTCGATAGTATACCTCTGACCGCAGAGGACTTATATCTAATTTCGATGGAGAAGCCATCCCGTCCTGTCAAAGTGTTTTGAAACTGTTCAACCCAGTATAAGTTTACCGGGTTAGCTGGGCTCGTAGATCCCGAGGTGTAGAGAATGTTGTTGGTAGATATGATGGTCGGAAACACAGCATGCAGCTAGACACGGTCAGAAGAGCAACACTGAATAAGAATAGAAGTAACGCACGCGCTCAGATCTGATATTCATAATGTATATTCCCAAGCAGATTTCATATGTGATTACTATTGTCACTGAACCATTCCGTTCTTTTCACGACTATTTTCGAACAATATTCGGAACCTACTATGGCCTCTATAACTGTTAAGGCGCTTCTTCCAGACACTAGTCTGCTGTACCTTAGGAAGTTCATGTTCGATCCATATATCAAGATCTATTTAGCGTCTCAGTTTTTAGGGCCCATCTTATTCATGGAACTCCTTAGCGTTCGGGCACATCTTATGAATAAAATCCACTGCCTACGTTATAAACTAATGCCCACGGATATGCGATAGTGTGGTGGTGCCCTATCTTGAGTCAATGCTAAGTCAATTCCAATAGAATGTTTGCTAGTGGAAGAAATGTGGTCCATCATCCCTCGCTGACAGCCCATACACGTTCGGCATTATGAAGCACGCACGATTTATGTCTGATATATAAGTGTAAGGAGTGATTCGCATGCATCCTCTGAATGAATCAAAGATGATTCGAGCATTAACTTACCACCTTTCCGTCATGTGTGCTGCAGATTGGAGAATTATCTTCTGCTACTCTGGTTTTCTTTACGTTCCGTTATCGCCGCATATATATTTATTGTTGAGGCAGTATTACGAAGTTAAATGAGTTCGATATTATTGAGAACTATACAGGCAAATTACTAATATTTGCTTAGATGCTTTTTGTACTTCAGACCCGGTTCATTCATGCACATTCTGCATTTAGTAAGCAACTGCCTTGTGTACGAGACTAACACTTCCCACAGTAACTTATTTGCCTATCTGGGAAGTCCAAAGATGAATTCGCTTTTTCTGTCATAGAGTTTATGTTCCTCTATAAGTGATGATTGATGGTGGCACTGCGCATTAGTATCGGTGGGCAAGGCAGAGTTGGGTTATCAGGTTTGCTTGGAATGAACGGAATAGGTATTCTGCGTGGAAAATTCCAGCAAAGCGAAGTATGTCTCGGTGGAGGGATGATGATATGGGGACACCGTTCTCGATGCGATCACTGAACATGGAGTGGCTGTACCCTTAGAGAGCTAACAGAGGAAGCCCACACTTTGATCGCGGCGGACATGGTGCACACCAGCCGGAAGAGGGAATCAGTCTAGCTTGCCACAACTGTCCTTCTAGAAATCATCGAAGACAAGTTATGGGAAGACGACGACGGTCAACCAAGTGATGAGACTCTGGCCAGACCATGCTACAACTAGGTCCTGTCAACCTTAGCTGCCCGGCTCGTACCCTTATCGCCAACCACGTAGTATATTCCCATTGGTTGAAAAGTGCAGCACTTCCCCGAACCCCCACACGACCGATAGGAGCGCACACGCGGTGGTTCAGCATTATACTCCGTGCAGTACGGCTGTTGCAAAGAGGAGAAGATGCCGAGCTACATTGTTTTCTGACTTCCTTCATAGAAAACAAGAGGACGATAATTATCTGCTGTTTGAGATCTACGGTCACTTTGTGAGAGTGTGGTTGATCTCCCCGCATCGGCCATGAGGGACGTTATTGGATGGCGAATGCTATCAGCTGCATGTAAGCGCCAGCAATCACGCACAGTGACTCTTTGCCATTGCAGGTGCCCGATCGCACATCTTTAAGACCTTCCTTCTGCCCACATTCGCGCGAGTGCTGATTGTCTGCGCAGTAATCCTGTTATCAAGACGGCGTGCGCATTAGTATTGATTCTTCGTATTGTATTCCAACATCCACTCGTTATCTGCGATCGACAGCGTAGGGTGCGCCACAAAGTGCTTATGACTGTGTTTAAGAGTTCAGGTGCTGACAGGAGGAAAGGTCCCGCTGCTCAGGAACCGTCCTCGACAACCCAATCCCTAAACGTCCGCCATTTGCGATCCATGTGCGTCTAGGTCAAGCCACAACAAATAATGTCCGATCGTCAGAAATACACTGTCGGCTGGATTTGCGCCATCCACACTGAAAATGTTGCTGCAACAGTCTTTCTTGATAAAGAGCACGAGAAGCCGGACGTACCGCCTAACGACAATAATGCATACACCGTTGGTGAGATTTGGAAACACAATGTTGTCATCGCTGTTCTGCCTGCTGGAGAGTACGGAACAGCTTCTGCTGCATCTGTTGCGAGAGACATGGTGCATGCTTTTCCCAACATCAGAATTGGGCTGATGGTGGGTATTGGAGGTGGTGTCCCTACTAAGCGTGATATTCGTCTAGGGGACGTGGTTGTTAGTTACCCTCAGGATGGGTATAGTGGGGTGTTTCAATATGATTTCGGCAAGACCCACCAGGATAAAAAGTTTCAGTGTACAGGATTCCTGGATCAGCCCCCAGCTGTCCTACGGGCCGCTTTAAGCACGCTAAGGAGTCGGTACGAGATATATGGGCATCACATAGAAAAAGATATCGAAGGGGTCTTTGAGAAAGTGCCAAGATTGCGGAAGAACTATAGCCGGCCCGAGTCAAGCAGTGACAGGCTATTCAACAGCGAAGTTTTGCACGAGGTAGCCTGTACCACGTGTTGTAGTGAGGACGTGGCAAAATTAAGATGGCGACCAGAACGAACCGAAGAAGAAGATAACCCGGCAATACACTATGGTCTCATTGCTTCTGGAAATCAGTTAATGAAGGATGCTATGATTCGGGATAAGCTAGCTGAAGAGAAGGGGGTTCTATGTTTTGAAATGGAGGCAGCAGGATTGATGAACCATTTCCCGTGCTTGGTGATTCGCGGCATATGCGACTACTCAGATTCTCACAAGAACAAACAGTGGCAAGGCTATGCAGCGATGGTGGCTGCTGCATATGCCAAAGACCTTCTCCGTCAAATTCATCCGAATGATGTTGGAAAGGAGCAGAAGATCACTGATGTTTTACCTGGTAATTCGTAACCCTGCAAATGATACCATCAAGACATAATAATTCTGGTTTAGGAATTTACGAAGTATTGAAGGACCACCGTGCCACATCAAACAAGCTGCTGCAGAACTGTGAGGACTTCGCCAGGAAGAGGTTGTCTAACGAACAACAAAGATGTCGCCAGCTCTTTCGCCTGACAAGGAGCGATAGAGACATCACATATGAGCAGTATAAGGACCAGGTCAAAGAAAGAGTTGATGGGACGTGTATGTGGTTTCTCGACCATCCGAACTTCCAGACATGGTTAAAAGAAGAGTCGGGGCCTCTGTTGGTCTCAGCGGACCCTGGCTGCGGGAAGTCAGTGTTGGCGAAGTATTTGGTTGACCACGCCCTGCCACGGTCGGCAACAATCTGCTACTTCTTCTTCAAAGCTGAAGACCAAAACACTATCAGACAAGCACTTTGTGCACTGCTTCACCAGCTCTTCTCCCAAAAGCCACAGTTAACCAAACATGCCATGACCCAGTACCAAAAGAATGGGGATGGATTGATTAATTCAACTATATCCCTCTGGAACATCTTTGAGAACGCAACAAAGGATCCCCAAGCAGGGCTGGTCATCGCTGTCCTAGACGCCCTTGACGAGTGTCTAGAGCCAGAACTCCGAAACCTGATTGAAAATGTGAAGAGACAATGCACTGGTGACCGAATAATAGAGGGCCAGCTAAAGTATTTATTAACATGCCGCCCATACGAGAACATAGTTTCCGGATTCCAAGATTTGCGGAATGCATTCCCATACATCCACATACCAGGCGAGGATGAGTCGAAGGCCATCAGTCAGGAGGTAAATCATGTCATTAGGCACCGGGTTAAAGGACTGTCGCCGCGACTTCCACCCGAAGCCGTTACCTATCTCGAGAAGAGGTTGCAAGAGGGTACCCACCGCACTTATCTCTGGGTGTATTTGGTCTTCGACTATCTGGAGACGCAAAACTACAAGAGAACATTAACGGCTATCAAAGCTGCTATTGGACAACTTCCAAACAGTGTTAATGAAGCATATGATAAGATTCTCAGCAAGTCTGGCGATGATGGGATCGTTTTGAAAGTCCTAAGCATTATCCTGGCAGCAAGTCGGCCACTAACAGTCTCAGAAATTAATGTTGCTTTGAATGTCGAGCAAACTCTACAGTCCCTACAGGATCTTGACCTAGAGCCTGAAAAGCAGTTCACGACACGCCTCAGATCCCAGTGCGGCCTGTTCATCTCAATCTACGATAACAAGATTCACTTCCTCCATCAAACTGCTCGAGAGTTTCTCATAGCTAAGGCATCAATTGGGGAAGTCACCGAGCATGGTCCAAAGTTAAGATGGCAGGAATCCATCACCACTCAAAAAGCACATTATGTTCTGGCCGAGCTTTGCGTTCTCTACCTAAAACTGTTTAACATGAATGACACCGAAGACCCTTATGGCTGCTCTCCGAGTGGTCTGAGCGAAAGAAAATGCCACCGCACTAATCACACCGCGTTTCTAGATTACTCGGCCCTTTTCTGGAGCGTCCATTTTCGCGAGGCTGATATTCATGAGAATGAAGCTATTATTTGGGCCCTCATGGAAATTTGCAATCCGAACACCAAGTGTTACCCAGAATGGTTCAACATATACAGCAAATCTACTCGCGGCGTGGTGCCTAGCCGTCTCCACGGTGTCGTAATGGCGTCGTATTACGGCTTTTGCGGCGTTCTCAGAAAGCTTCTCGACGAGGGCGCCGACATCAACGAAAGGGACTCGGAACATCACATGCCGCTTCTATCATGGGCCATTGAGAATAGGCACGAGGGCGTCGTTAAGCTGCTGCTCTCTTACAAGACCATAGAGCTGAATGCCGAGGATAAATACAGCTCAACACCACTTATGCTTGCGGTGGAGAAGGCGCACGAGCCCATTGTGAAACTGATGCTTGCTGAAGAACGTGTTGACCTTAACAAGGTGTCTACAATCGGACAGACACCGCTTTCCTTTGCCATTCAATACGGCCATTTATCAATTGTCAAGTTGCTTGTTGCTGAAGAAAGAGTTAACATCAACAAGCAATGCATGAGCTACGATGAGGCGGACAATGATGTGCATGGTACACCACTGTCGATATCCCTCTCCCTGGGCTACGAGAGCATTGCCCTGCAGCTTCTTGGTAGATCTGACATCGACGTTTCCGGCGAAGTGCACGTAGAAGGCAATGATGGTGATGAAAGGCGTAAGGGTACAGCGCTTTTCTTTGCGACCGTGATGAAGTCTGAGATTCTTGTCCGTTTGCTACTTGCCAAAAATGGCATTGAAATCAATGGTAGAGGATATATCGACGCTGAAGCCGAATATGATGACAGCGGTTACTCAGGAACACCGTTGTTTGTTGCTGCGGCCAAGAATAATGAGACGATTCTGAGACACCTAATCGCCACACACGGAATTGATCTCAATGCCCCAGGCTTTGTCCGAATTTATGATGAAGAACTTGAGTCGTCGGGCCGTGACGCTATCCATCAAGGGACGCCTTTGTCGATTGCAGCCTCAAGTGGACACATGACGATTGTGGGGCTTCTTCTCACCGTGCAAAATGTCGATGTCAACGCCCGATGTTACATCAAGGATCTAGAGTTGACGAAGCTGCCACAATCCAGGATGACCAATTGTCATGATATCCTTGCCCAAGGGACACCGCTGTTCCTTGCGAATGCTCACGGGACAGAAGAAGTCGTTAGATTGCTGCTGACCAGGGATGATCTCAACGTCGAGTGTGAAGGCTGCATGGTGAACTACCCTGGATACTGGGGCGAATGTGGTCTTGGCCATCTTACCTATGTGGGGAGGTCACTACCTTTTGCAGCTTGGACTGGAAGGAAGGTAATTGTTGAGATGTTGCTTGCCAAAAATGGTGTTGATGTCAACACCCGGGCACACATTAGATTTTGCCCTGACACATATCACAATGAGCAAGACTTTGAGGTCTATTCGCAAGCCACGTCCTTGCTTTTAGCAGCAGCTAAAGAATATGAGGATATTGTCATGCTCCTCCTCAATTCTCGAAGGGCAGTGGTTGACGCCAAAGACGAACATGGCCGGACGCCGCTGATGTGGGCCGCCTGTAGGTCCAACAGAACCATCTGCAAGCAGCTCATCGAGCATGGTGCTGACATTAATGCAAAAGATAATTCTGGCTGCACCCCACTTTTTGATGCAATTAGGAATGGAAACCTAGAGATGGTCAAGCTACTATTGGAAAATGGAGCCGACATTTACGCAGGGAATACTTCCGGGTGTACACCAGTCGTCCATGCTACCAGGTTGCGGAACTGGGAGATAGTCGGGCTGCTACTCGAGCATGCGGCAAATGATGACATGATGAATAATTCCGATTCCACTCCAATCATATGTACTATCAGAGAGGATGGTGAGGACATGGTCGATCTGGTGCTTTAGTAGAGTCATTCTGTCAATACGGAAAAACGAATCTGAAAATAGATGAACTAGATAACTTTGAAACAGATATTGTTAGTCGCTTTGAAGGGGCGGGAAACACGAAGATATATTGTGTAGGATTTAAGAGGAGCAATGGTCGTGTTCCGCTGTTTCACAAGCTCTGAACTCGAACCCTGAATTCTAGTACTACTGCATGCTTCAATCAATTCCGGCCAAATCATTATGGGAAAACCGCCCGTCTTACCCCGCAGACTTGTTGCTGGTAACCAGTGGAATCGACTACCAGCTACTTTCCGACCCTCGGCATCCGCGAATGTCTCCTCGATTAAGTGCCCCGCGAGAGAGAATTGCCTTGATACGATTGGAGCATTCCGCTGCAGGTCCTCGCTATTAGCCGCAAATATGCGGTTGCTTCGGACAGGAGTCCATCGATGGTTTGGCACAGCTCCTCTGGGGTGAGAGTATCGCGGTCTAAATGGAATTGGGACATCCGCATCCCGGAGCTTCTCGTGTTTGAAACTCGTCAAAGTGCAAGCCGATCATGACGGTTCTCGCAAAAGAAGGCCTCATTGATACTATAGGCCCCGCGTGGACGAGGAAGACGGAGATGTTCGGGTGCGCGAGGAGGGCGCCATGAGGAACAAAGGGACAGAGATAGATTTGAAAACTCGCACTCGAGAGAAGGCCAGATATAGGGCTTTCTTGAGCCGGTGCTGTTGTGGCCAGGTTGAAACACCCCAGGGCCATCCTTCGGATTGGCCAAATCGCGCCGTCAACGATCTGGACACCGAAGCCGATGGGAGACGTTACCCATAGCCGATCCTTGGTGCCATAGCCGATGGAGATGTAAATTTACTATGGTCTGGGGCTCAATACCGACCTTCACGGTGAAATATCTGGTACTACAGCTCATCAATATACGGTTAATATCCTGTCGGTAAAGCATGTGCATCTATCACTAACGAATCTGAGCATGACTTTACCGCATGGTATCGGCAATGGACTATCTTCTGCATCGTCTGGTTACCCGGCCTTGCTTGCCGTATTAAAAGGACACCAATTTCTTAACCAAATTCGCCCATCAGCAAACCTACAAATGTCACAATAGCTCCACTGCTTTGGTATTTTCTTATAAAATTCCATTGTTTCATTTATCTTACCATGTCCACCACTTCCACTGTGACTCAAGCTGCGCTTCGCTCCAACCCGAACCTTAAGGTCATCAAGAACGGGTTTGGTGCCGAGATTACTGGCCTGGATTTCACCCACGGTGTCACCGATGAAGCATTTCGCTTTATAGAAAATGCGGTAAGGAAGGTACGACAATGAACTGGTAACAATAATTATAGAGCTATTCACTGAAAGTATTAAAGTATGGCTTTGCCGTTGTCCGTAAGACAAATCTCGTCGACGAGACCCACCTCGAGCTGGCTCGCAAGTTTGGTGAACTTGACGATGTGACACCCTACAATAAGGCGGGTCGTGTGCATCGCCTCAAATACAACGAGCTTTTTGATGTAGGTAACATCGAAATTGACGGCTCCATTGTGGATCTCAACAGCCCGCGAGGCGAGGCGAATAAGGTATGTAGCTACCCTCCTATCTAGTACCCGTTCAGAGACAGAGAAACGAGGAATAGAACTGACTGTCTCCAGGGAAATTCTCTCTTTCACACCGACTCTAGCTTCAACCCTCGTCGAGCCGGTTACTCTCTTCTTCTTGCCCACGAGCTGCCGCCACCCGGGACTGGGGGCTCCACTGCATTTGCCGACATGAGGGGTGCCTACCGTGATCTTGACGATGATTTTAAGAGATTTTTGCACGACAGGAACTTTGTCGCCCGCCACTCCATACTACATTCCAAGAAAATGGCTGCTCCGGAGCACTTCAAGGATGTTAACCCTACAGACCACTTTATGTCCCGCCACTTACTACTCCAAAAACACGAGCGCACCGGCATCCCCACCATATACCTTGCCAAACATATTCACTCACTAGAAGGCGTCTCCCCTGAAGAATCTCAAGGGATTCTTGATAGGCTTTTTGAGCACTCGAGTCAAGACAAGTATGTCATTGAAGTGGAGTGGATCAGTGTTGGCGATATGATTGTCTGGGACAACACATGTACCATGCACCGTGCCATCAGTGGCGAGTTCACGACCAAGTACAGGAGGGACATGAGACGTGCTACTGTGCACGATGACAGCAGCTTAGCATGGGGTCTGAATCCCAAGAGCGATCAGCGTATGGGCCTCCCTTAAGCGGCTACTTACTTTGTACTTAATTTGGCTCACGCTTGCTGTTGCTACAACTAAATTATAGTATAGCCAATAATAATCATATCTAGTCTCCTAGAGATTACTGTTCACGTTGATTCACAGTGCGCAATCAGCCTTATGTTGCCATAAGAAGTTGCTTTATTGTTATCGCCACGATCCCGTGAAGACACTGACATCGGCAATGGATATCGGCTATAGCCGAAATTCTCCACATAAACCCCCGCAATATCCATGAAAAGGCCTCGATTTTGTGGATTCTTCGGAATCACAATCTATTACCGACGCATAAATCAATCTCGATAATCATGACTGCCAGTACAGGTAAGAGGTCATCTCGCGCATGCCTGCGATGCCGTAAGCGCAAGACCAGATGCGATCTGTAAGGATCTTCTATACACGACTCCACGACGCATTCATCTTCGCTTGTAGCCGCTAATACGGCTATAGTGACAGCATCGGAGAACCAAGCAAGCCGCCCTGTGCCTCTTGTCATGATACTAAGAGCCAATGCATTCTCATCAAGTCCCGGCGAGGGGGTAATTTTCGACAACATCCATCCAAGTCGAGCACTTTGCGACGCAAGAAAACTTCGCTGCCAACAAATACCGGAGACTCAAATGAACCTGAAGTAGAACCGACTGGTACCATGTCTGATGTGACTGAATGTTGCTCAGATGACGAAGGCAGCGTTGGTAGACAGAATCCTCGAGACCTCCTAGCTATGGAGCTCCGAAATCCATCCGATGCGCTGCAGATACTAGCTTTGTCTGGTCAGTGCCAGTCGGAAAATCAGGCCCAAGCGCAGCCCACTAACATAACAAATTCCAATGAACAACTGTACACTGAAGCGCAAAGCGCAACTGCGTCATTAATAAACGGGTCTGGTGGGTTACGAGGCCACCAGACGTGTCTAACAACTATATTCGATGATTACGAGTTGGTCAAGAGAGGTCTATTGCGCCCGAGCCTGGTATTTGAGCTACTACATGAGTTAGCCACACTTCATGAATCCCCATCTGTGTCTGCTGACAGAGATCAGATATCTCTGCCATTATCATCCATACTGTCCAATCGTCCCTTCCCATTTGCTAGTCTCATCAGACATGAGCACCATCCAAAGATCAGAATACTTTCTACTCACGGCTATTCTCACCATTGCGTCGAGAGACGACCCCCACCATTCACTTACCCATCGCTACTGCTGGGATCACACTCAATGCCTCCTGGTGGATGTACTTCTGGCGCACCCTTGGACCCAAACCCCAGCAACTGTCCAGGGACTATTGCTATTAGCGGAGTGGCTTCCCCATATCCAAGTTCATGAAACATCATCTAAATCACCAAAGAATTTATTCAGCGAAGATAGAACAGCTTGGTCGCTTGTTGGGCTCGCAGTGCGGCAGGGTTATCTCCAGCGCCTCGACCAAGCCGCCTTTCGTAGTTTCAATCACAGTGGGTCAAAGCAACGAACAGAGCAAGACAGAATTGTCTGGGCATGTAAGTCTTTATAGTTGACAACTTTGGTTTTCCCAATGTACCTTCTGACACCACTCTCAGATATTTTCATTGCCGATCGCCAGATTTCAGTCCGACTTGGGCAGTCATTCTGGTCCCGAGGCCCGTCTCTTGCCGCGAAATTCACAGCCGACGATTTCCCGAGTCTACAGCCGCGTCCGGAGAACGACAATGAGGATTACGCATCTTGGTTGCAAGCCTCTATGGAATTGATACAAATCTTGCATAATGCTCATGCAATTCTTTACTCTTCCAAGGACCGAACATTAGCAATGGTTTACGAAGGTGATTACGCGCGGTATCTCGACGACTTTCGAACTTCTGCAACTACGTGGCGTTCGGCATGGGGCAATCTAGCTGTGTCCCCGAAGATAAAGACCACCCTTCTTATCATGTACGAATATATTTGCCTTTATACGAATGCCTTTTCCTTCCAGGCAGTCCTGACGAGGGCTTCCCGTCCACACCGATCGTCGACCAAAGGACAGCAGAGCGAGCGCCCATTTGCCGACATATTATCCAAGGGCATCATGGCATCCCCGGATGGTCGGTACATATTTGATGCTATTAGTGCAGCGATGAGTTTACTGAAGTTGATGAACAATCTCGACCCCCAGCATGTTTTATGCTACCTACCGTCTCGTTACTATTTGTAAGGGTGCTTTTTGTTTAGCCTTCAATTGTGAATGAAACTCACACACATTGGCAGGTACGGAGTCTATGCAGCAGTCCTGCTTCACAAAGCAGACCGAGCAGGGGCGCTCCAATCTGAAGAGCAGCACAAAGAGGTTACTACCTCAGCCCGCAAATTTGTAGCTGTTCTAGATAAAGCAGCGTCAACTGAATCCCACATCTGCCACACCTACAGCCGGATGCTAAAACAGCTTTGGGGCAGGCGGCAGAGAAAGAAAGATAAACATTCTCGCAGCCAAAGTAACACAGAAATGAGCTTTGGTGACCATGACAATCTCTCAACACCCCCACAATCGTTCTTACTGGCTCAAGAGCCCGATAATCAGACATATATGGATGGCGCCTTTGGCGACGCCGGCAGTCCACAACAGATAAGCCCGCTACCAATAGAAAATAACTCGTCGATGTTTCCTTCCATTGAAGGATACTTCCTCGGTTCATTTATGCCTGGGATAGCTGACTTTAGCACTCCCAATTTCGACGAATACTTAGCCCAGGAATACCCTTCTATGAATGGTGCAGGTGGTCTCCAAAGCTGGGATTTAGTGGATCCTAGTGTGGATTCTCACAACCTTGATTTGTAGTAATGCCGTGGCAGCAGTACTTTATTCGTGGTTCAGTGATACTGGACAATTTATTTCACCATTCAGGCATCCTGTTCGATCCAAGGCACTCCATGTAGCTGGAAGATTGCGTATGAGTTCGAAAGAAAAGAAGGACGAATGGTAAATATTTAAGAGCCGAACAGTGATAGGATACTTCGGCTAAGGCCCCGCAAAGCTTCGATCGCGCGATAACTGCTAGTCCAGCCAAACACGAACAGCATCGGAAAACCGCAGGAATCCCGGTTTCTTTCACGGCTAGCCCTAAGCGGCCCATAGCGCCATGTGGCCTGACAAGCTCTTAGACCCCCCGTTTTCAGACGCTACTAGTACTGGAATACTGGGCTGCATGTCTTAGCAGGAGGTCAGGAGGCCAGTCCTACACAGGGATACCCCACTCAAGCTTCTTCATCAATTTTTGCCCATTTATCATTCAGTAAAATAAAAATGGAATACGTCGTTGATCATGGTGAACAGTTGTGTATGATACTATAATCTATAATAAATGCTTCTATCTTGCAAAAAAGACCTATTTTACTGATTAAAGTCGGCTTACAGTGTAAATGACCTTATCACTGCAAAAGAATGGGAGCGGGGAATCCTGGCGGGCTGTGAGTTAGTGTTGGTTGCATCCCGCTGTCCCATCCAGAGCGGGGTTGGACTCTTCGGCTATATTGGTGTCACTACAGGTGTTACCACACCGACTAGTAATATTATGCTCCCCAATTAGCTCTTTGTAGCCAGGTTGATAAGAACCGCTATCAGCATTTATCAGTCCGTCGATATCCGCTTCACACTCCCTGTGCATTTTACCAACCGCCGGTGCGGTACCTCGCATACCATGCTTGACCTGCATTCTGCAGAAGTCACTCTGAAGAACGCCACTTGCCTGAAGTGATAAGCATACAAGCGAATGGGATGCGTGTATTGAAGGATGTAACACAGGAACTTAGTCACGCGTCTCATTGGTGGGATGCCTTGCGTTTGAATCGATTGGCGCCGCCCTAATGCAAGCGGAATGCAAGCGATATCATCAGGTGCGTGTGTGTTATCTTGCACCAATATGGTGTGCTAAAGCAAATCGCGTTCAATACCTTCGTGCATCCAAAAGAGAAACAGAAGAGTCAATGTATATAAAAGTGCCCCCAAGGGAGTCCGATTTATTGATCTAATATTTCATCACGGTCTTTGGTACTCACTCATGCATTATTAGAGTGGCCCACCGGAGGTTACAGGCGAGATGGCTGACTATAAAGATCCCATCTCCTTGAGCAGCCACTCTGATAAAGAGAAGGCTGACGTGAAAGCTACCAAGATCGATGACACCGATCTCGAGTCTCTCCTGGATCAATTGCGGCAGATCGTGGCCGAAAATGAACTCGACGTCAACTTCCCGGTTCAAATCATCGCTCAGGCGCGCGAGATCCTCGATGCCGACACCAAGCATATTGATCTCTCTCAGCTGCAGGAGGTCATCTCAGATATTGAGAAGCACCGGGATCTCATCGAGAATGACTCTCCCTATCCGGAGGTGCGCGCTGTGGTTGACCCAACCGATGACCCTGATATCTCGGCCAACACTTTTCGAGCCTGGTTCCTGGGCATGATAGCTACCATCGTCTTCACGGGTGTCAATCAGTTCTTCACTTTGCGCTATCCGACCATTATCATTTATTCCATTGTCGCTCAATTGCTATCCTACCCCTGCGGTGTCTTCATGGCTAGGACTTTGCCTACTCGCCAGTGGAACCTGTTTGGCTGGAAGTTCACTCTGAACCCTGGCCCATTCAACCAGAAGGAGCACATGCTCATCACTGTCATGTCCAATGTCTCCTTCGGCGGTACCAACGGCACAGCCTACGTGACCTACATCTTCCAGGTACTGAAAGCCAAGTCCTTCTATAACCTGACATCTCTGTACGATCAAGCCGGCTTCCAAATCCTTAATTACTCTCTCCACACAACTATTGGGCTACGGCTGTGCCGGCGTGGTACGTCGATTCCTAGTATACCCGCCATCGATGATCTACCCTAAGTGCCTCTCGACCATTGCTTTGAACAAGGCACTGCACAGCGATGAAGGCCGCGAGCGGGTTCACGGTTGGAAAATCAGCCGATACCGCTTCTTCATGTACTGCTTCATAGGCATGTTCATCTACTACTGGTTCCCGGGGTACATCTTTCAGGCACTCTCCTACTTCAACTGGATGAATTGGATCGCCCCGGATAACGTCAAGTTAGCGCTCATCTGTGGCACTATCACCGGGCTTGGCCTCAACCCTTTACCTACCTTTGATTGGAACATCGTCTACGCACTCTATGACCCGATTATCTACCCCTTCTACGCATTGGCCAACATAGGTATCGGTACCATCCTGGGAGCCTTCTGCGTCATCGCCCCCATATACTTCAGCAATGTGTGGAAGACCGCTTACTTCCCCATCATCAGCAACGACGTCTTCGATGACACCGGCAACACCTACAATGTCACCCGCGTGCTGAACAGCAAGGGCGAATTCGACCTAGAGGGTTATGAAGGCTACAGCCAACCCTACCTGACGGCCGGGTACTCCGTGATGTTCTTCTTTTTCTTCGCCATGTACCTGGCCACGATCGTGCACGTCGCGCTCTACAACCGGCGCGAGATCATGAAGGGCTTCCGAGCCCTATGGAAGTGGGCCAGCGCGCGCGAAGAGCACGAGGACGTGCACAATCGCTTGATGAAGCGATACAAGGAGGTTCCCGAATGGTGGTACCTGGCTGTGCTGGCCGTGTCCTTTGTATTTGGTTGCATCGGCGTGGCCAAATACGACACTGGCATGCCCATCTGGGGTATCGTCTTCGCCATCATCTTGTGTCTCGTGCTACAGATCCCATACGGTATGGTCTACGCCATCACCAACTCCGAGGTCACGAACAACGTGATTGCCGAGTTCATTGGCGGATACGCCATCCCCGGCAAGCCCGTCGCCAACCTCCTATTCAAGTCATTCGGATACATCGCCTGTGCCCAGTCCATCCAGTTCGTAGCTGATCTGAAACTGGGCCACTATATGAAGATTCCCCCGAGAGTGATGTTCGCAGCCCAGCTGGTGGCTACCATCGTCGGGGCATTCGTGTCTCTTGGAGTAAATGTTTGGGCCCTTGCCAACATCGAGGACGTGTGCTCTACCACCCAGCCGAACAAGTTCACTTGCGCCAGTAAGCTACCCCTCCTTCTCATATCCCCACATACCTAACTAAGTTCATAGGCGCCCGAGACTTCTACACTTCCTCCGTAATCTGGGGCGCCATCGGCCCACGCCGCCTCTTCGGCTCAGGGCAAATCTACAACCCTCTCCTCTACGGCTTCCTCGTCGGCGCCCTCCTTCCCATCCCCTTCTACTTCATCACCAAGTGGCGCCCGCGCTCCGGTCTCCGATACGTGTACATCCCACTCGTGTTCTACGGGATCTGCGATATCGCGCCGTACAATGTCACGTACGCGTGGTGTCCGATGGTGGTGGGGTTCATTTTCAATTACTGGATTAAGAGACGGTGGCAGGCGTGGTGGGAGAAGTACGCGTATGTGTTCACGACGGCGATGTCGTGCGGAGTGGCTATCTCGGCGATTATTATTTTCTTTGCCGTCGAATATAAGGAGGTCGATTTGAATTGGTGGGGGAATGAGGTTTCGTATGCTGGGTGTGATAATGATGGGTGTGCGCTGTTGGCGATTCCCGAGGGGGGGAAGATTTGATTCTTTCTCCGGGGTTGTGGTTTTTTGGGTGGGGAGGAGTATCTATCTATCTTGAGAATAGAAAGAAGCAATAGGAGAATAGTTATAAATCTATGTAAAGTATAAAACGTAAAGGTAAAAAAAGAAGCTGACACTTTGCAGTGTCTGAATACAAGGCCCGAGCCGCGGATCGAACGCGGGACCTCTCGCATTTATGCTTAGGTTTTCCCTAAGCGAGAATCATACCACTAGACCACCCGGGCTTGTTATGGAAACTTGCTTTAGTAATAACTATATGAGTGGAGTTAGCATTCCAGAATCAATACTTTACTGGCATGCCGCAGCTTGTTGAATAAGAATAGATTTGGAGTCATGTCAGTATCTTGAAGAATTCATGGTGTCACAGCATGTATTGCTACCATATTTAGCATCTCCATATTGATGTTTACACATTAGACAGGCTTTCGATGTGACACATCGCAATGGAACACATTCAGTCAGGATCTCTCCAGTAACTGCAGTGCCAATATAAATATGTTAGTTCCGGTCCAATAAACGGAAGCGACAGAACTTGACGAGGAAGGTTCAACCATGAATTGTTTCAATGACAATGAGTCTACAAAGATGAAGGCGTAACATTTGATTGTAATTTCACTACTCATACACTTTCTCTTCTTTAAGCCTTTCCAACCGTTTCAACTTCCCCCTCAAATGCCCAATCTCCTCCTCCAACTCTTCCCTCGAAGCCACCCAGTACTTCAGCTTCAATATGGCCGCGGAAATCAATAAAAACCCAATAGACACCAATGGCGACCACTGCCCTACTTGCTGTGGTGTTTCCTGTGACGGACCATCCTCGTGGATATAATACTCAATCCAAACCACGAAAGCAATGACCGTCAACGGGCTCACGATGATGCTAAATACCAACGCACAGAGGATCACCGTATCAAGTAGAAGTCTCAACCACGAGCCCAAGGCGTGTAATGTAAAGAGACCCCCAGCAGGTCTCCACACCGAGAGCTTCTCTCTCGTCGAGTCCATCAGATCGGTTCGATGAAGCTGAGATACGTAGATCGCGGAGCGAAAGTCCTTCCTCAACCCGTTGAAGATGCTCTTCCTTTCTGCCCAGATGCTGCGTACTTGGGCAGAGGGAAGACGAGAGCGATATGGGATGATCTTGAATAACAGAAGGAAGAAGTTAACAACAACAGTGAGGACGATAAGACTGTATATGTAACGTTTGGAGTAGACGACCTCATTCCAGAATTTGCTTCGTTGGTGGATGCGGTAGTCGCCCGTGGCGACGGTCGCCTCGAGCGTGGTCTGTTGGCGCAGAATTTGAGTTGTGTTGAAGTAGGGATAGAAGCAGACGCCTGGTAGCTGGTCGAACATGGTACTATTGCTGAATATCTCCCAGACACTGTTGTTCCAGGTTGAGGTGCGCTGCCAGGACTCCCATCCATCGCTAGAGACGGTGCCCATGGGTGGAAGATCCGGGTAGCAGAAAGTGTATTGAATAGGGGTGTCGCGAAGAGTCGGCCAATAAACCAGGGCACAGATGGACCCCGCGAGCATGAGGACATGCCATAGAGCGAAGAGTATATAGCGGGCCCTTTCGTGGGAAAAGGCACGGGACCAGCACTGCAGAGGGAGGAATGTGAGATAAGCCGTGACTACGATGGCCAGGACGGCGTCGGCATCTAACTCAATTGCAGCCGGACTTAGTTCGATTTGATCGGCTCCAGTGATTAGAGATGGGAAGCTGTCCCACAGCGATGTGTTATCAGGGACGAAAGGAATTGTTATGGATTCGTATGGGTTGTGTTTCGCCGGATTGGAGACGAGAATAAATGCTTGGATGGCGGCGGTTCCGGCGTATGTTGCTGCCGCACCCAGAAACACGTCTGCGAGCCAGCCAGTCCAGCGAGTGACACAAGTGGCTAGAAGGAGGGCATAGAAGAGATAGCGCGGACACGAGTCGTAGAAGGTGCTGATAGGGTAGGCGCAGATGACCTCTTCCACTACGAAGAGAGGCGCCTCGCTTGTCTGGTTCATTCCGACGTGGTTGGTTGCATCTTCGCCAGGTGTAATCTTGTGAATCGTTCCCTTCGGATTCCCAGGAGCTGGAGGAATTCACCAATCCTGCCAGGGGTGAACCTCGAACAATTAAGGTTGATGGTTGAATCTTATCCCAAGTGGAGACTCGTGATGTCATCGCCGCCGGCAGATCTCCCACCAGCCCTATCACGGAGACCTTACCGGCAGAGGCTCCTAAACTGAGTTAAAGATGTTTAATTTCGGTTATTAGGCACAGAATTTAAAGCCATCCGACCAATTGCCCTTCTCTTATCTCATCCACGGCAATGCCCGTGACAGATACTGCTGAACAAACTTAACTAAACTGACAGGAATTGGCGCGTTCGTGAGCAGAGCCACCAAAGCGGGATCATCTAACAGCGGAGGGATGGTCCAGTGAAACCAGGCATATGTGAACACATAATCCACCAGCCTATTTACTCTGGGATTACTCACTAACCAGGCCAAACCTGGTCGCCGAAAATTCCGGCCTAATATATACGGTATTGCGAGGCCAAGTGGCTGAACCATGAAACAGACAAAGAGCTTTCCAGCGGCCCATAGATCTCGTGAAATCGCGTATGTGGAAGCGCAATGTGCCAGGCCTGTCATCATGAATGATAGCCAAGCTACCATGAGGCCTCGCAGAACCGGATGTTTCACTGTTGTCGGGGCAAGCCAAGTTGCAATGGATAGTTGAGTCTCGCGGAAGAGGCCATGCCAAAAGCTTCCCCACAAAGCTAAGAGATGAGAGATATTATTAGCCATAGTCTATCTTGTATGAGAGAGTAATTGAAATCAATGCGAATCGATGCATATACATACCTCCGAGACTGAATTTGAAGGGCCCGAATAGGGGGGGGATAGGCCCATGGTTCCCCTGCTGCATGTAGATATCTACCGCCGAGGATTCCTATCGCGATGAAACTAAGTATCGCCTGGCCACCATCTATCAAGGCATATACACAAATAAGTGTTGCTATTTGATCAAAATCTTTCCGCAAGATTCGGAGGGGGCCCGAGACGTCACGGAATAACCGGAAGAATAATAAAACGCTTTGTATAAGTCCGCAATTGCGTAAGCGGTTAGAAAACGTCTGAGTTGTAGCCAGCAAAATGACTGCGTTTCACTCGATTGGTTCAGATTGTTTGCCCTCTTGCTGCCTTGTCCAGGGACGTTCAACCTTAAGGATCTCCCCTCCTGCCCGAGAAAAATATCCAATGGTGGGCGGTAATCGGCAGGACCATGACTCCAAGCCACCGCGCGCGGATTGATAACAAGATCAAGCTTCCATAGAATGCGCTCGTAGCCCAACTCTTTCGGATACGATTGCCATGTATACGCAGGAGCTGGATGAAAGGGCGAAAAGGGTAGACGACGGATCCTTTTCGACTTGCTTAGATCGCGAATCATTGTGAGTTCTATGAAGCGCATTATCCAGTATATGGACATGAAGGCCATGCATCCATTGACAAAAGGATGAGTAGTGAATGGGTTGAGAGTCACATGGACGCTCATTGCAAGTAATACGCTCAATACTGCAAGAGTTAAGCCACGTCTGGACAAGAAGTGGTGCTGGAATAAGGTGGCTGTCCAAAGAAGTACTGGCCAAGCGACCAAGGTGATAAGCGGGGACGCCATTTTCTGTCTGCCGGATACAGAGTACGAGGAACTGAGGTTGTCAGTAGACATTGTTGTTCACTGTGCCTGGGAGCTGAGCTTTTCCAAGGCATTTGATATATTCGAGCGGATACACATCCGGGGGCTTTCTCGTCTATTTGAGCTCAGTCAGCGCTGTCAATACCGGCCCCATATCCATTTCATGTCCTCACTATTAGCCCTATATGCCAAGGAGACACAATCTTCATCATCTAATGTCCAAGGTCCCGGCCAAAAGCCGGCCTCCCCGTGGCCTATTGGATATACTGAGTCAAAGCTTATTGCGGAAGAAATGTGTAGGCTTGCATCCACGAAGTGGGGCCTACCTACCACTGTCTACCGGATTGGGCAGATTGCAGGCAGTAGTAGTGGCAATGGGGTGGTTTGGGACAGAAACCAGTGGCTTCCTTCAATTATGCACAGCTCCAAGCTAATTCGCAAAGTACCTAATTCATTGGGACCGGCGGAAGTAACCTGGATGCCTGTGGTAAGTCGACTACCAATTATCATTCTTATTCCGGACCATACTAACACACTCTCAGGACCAAGCAGCCAAAGCCATCTGCGAAATATTCCAGTCAAGATCATCATCAAGTGGTGTGGTTGACTCCAACATCACATTCAACGTTGTCAACCCATGCTTGACACGTTGGGAATCTCTCCTACCTGTCATTCAGAAGCATTATGCGGCTGAAGTAGCCGAGTCTGATATTTGGCTTTCAGAGGTGGAAAAACATGAATCACTGACTGGAGGAAGCGCAGAAACTATACCCACGCGGCTTTTACTGCCGCTATATCGACAGATAATGGAGCTGTTCAATCACGGATGGACTAGGCCTTCGTATGATACTGAGAGGACTAATTTGGCAAGCGAGACGTTGCGTAATATGGGTCCTATTACCCCGGAGATGATGGAGCGTTGGATTCAGCAATGGAATTTTTGATTTGTGCTTCGTGTCTGCGTTTTGTCGCTACTAACTCCAAATAAGCTGGATATATAAGTTGGCAGCTGAGTGTACTCAGACTTCCTAACGCTCGGTACTAATTGATCTCTCGACATGTCTCGCACTAAGTGAAGCGCAACGATAGCAAGATTATATCTATGCAAAGGGCTATTAGAGATATTGATTTATTTAGCCTTCAAAGTATTAAAGTGGTGGTAGATTGGACCCTGATCCCGAAATAGCATTTCGATAAAGCGGACGTATTATCTGGGAATAGGATATGGTGCGGTTGGATGAGATATATGGTAGCTGGAACCGGAACCACAAATATATGTCGGAAGTTTAGTAGTACAGCGAAGGCACATACGAGCCCGCCATGTGCTTCTTGACACCTCAATGACAATATTCAGTGCAACCAAGAGTAATAGCCAACAACAAAAAAGAATAAAGAGAAAAGAATACATACAACAGAAGGGATTCGCTGGTGGTCACCCACCCAACTACTAACCTCCCGGCGTGTGGCTTGAGTACGGCTGAGCGGACGGGAAGCCCTATTTTCCACACCCTATGGTCGTATGTGCTAATTTTACCTTTGATCATTCTCATATAGTGCATTCGGAAAGAGATTACAAGAAAATCAAAGAGAATAGAAGATGAGATACTAAGCAAATGACAGGCTAAACTTTGGGAATTTCAAAATACACGCTAGCGTGTGTAATGAGCAAAACAGTAGGGTTATTTTGGGCGGGAGCTGCGGCGCTGCTTAGGGCCTTGTCGAATGCGGTCCGCGCCAGCTCCTTTGGCACATTTACTGTCCACGACATGTAATTTGTATGCAGCACTCTGCTATATTATTCAAGGTACGTAGATGGATAGTATTTACTACCTATGTCTCCCGAACTAGCACAGCCCTATAGCGCACCTTTCCATCCCTCAACTGGCTCATCGCCTCCTCGATCCCAGCGCTGGTGAACGGAAACGTCATTATAGTAGGATAAATCTGCTTCTTCGCTGCGAATTCCAAGAGCGCCTGTGTACTCTGACGGGAAGCGACTAAGGAGCCCTGAATCTTACAGCCCTTGAAGCATAGCTCCAGGGTAGGGATGGGTGAGGCCTCAAACGTCGCAGTCAACGGATAAATCGCACTAGGACTATCCATGAGCGGTAGGATACTGTCCACGACACATTCAGTCAGTCACACGATCCGACACATGCATCACCAGAAGCAACAGCAGAGCCACTCACGAGGAATACTTCACGCCACCACTCCCACAAAGCAGGAGATGCTTCAGAGGCTTAAACGACCGGAGAGGGCTTTCTGCCCGAAAGACATGATACTCCGACGCGCCGTACTCCATAGCTTCTTGCCTCTTGGCCTCAGAACTTGACAGCACGACAACATGATACCCCATAGCAGCGGCCAGCTTGATAGCCAGGTGACCGAGTCCGCCCACCCCCTGGATTCCGACCCGATCACCGGGACGCATGTCGAACCGTGTCAAAACAGTCCACACCGTTGCCCCTGCACACATCAGAGGTGCAGCGTGGGTTGATTCTATCTCGTCCGGGATGGGAAATACGCAGTTTGCATCCCAGATGGCGTTGTAGCTGAAGCTGCCGTTGTTGAAATCGTTGGTGCCGTATTGTTTCTTCTCTCGGCAGAATTGGTCCATGTCTTTTACACCCAGCAAGGTTATGTTAGTATATTCAACACACATAACCATAAACTATCAAATTGCTAATGAATTAACAGAATGCCACATCTTACCTCTCGCGCAGTTATCGCATCGCGCGCAGATCCCATGAGTGAAACCAAATCCCACGCGATCACCGATCTTCACCGTCTGCACACCGGGTCCAGCGGCCTTGATGATCCCCACACCCTCGTGGCCTAGGACTTGGTCCGACTTCAGATAGTGTTCGTCTGTTCCGCATACGCCGGATACGAGGGTTTCAATGAAGACTTCATTGTATCCGAGGTCGCTGGACACTTTGTCGGTGACGATCTTGCCCTCGGGAGAGCCGCGGAAGACATCGTATGTCAATGCCATTTTGATCAAAGGATGAACATGGAGGAAGATAAAATAGTGAAAGAGAGATTGAGAGAGGAATATATAGGTATTATATAGGCCTATTTGTCTGTCTGTCTACTGTTGCGGAGGTATTCTCCGTCGCGGGTTTTATTGTCCGCCCCCGCCTGCCCTAACTTGCGGGTTTTTTACCCGTCTTACTACCGTCAACTGCTTGACGAACAGCGAGATAGGCTACGAGACCAGGAATGAGGCGCCAAATGACGGAGTTTCATCTGTCAGATAAGAAAAAACGCGTATTGGAACATTGGAGAACCTCAAATTATGTATAGTTTGTGGTGAATGCTGTGTTCTGCTTAGTCTGCTGACTAAGCACATGCATGATTTCTAATGACATCGGACAATCATCACCGACAATATCATGTACAAGCCAACCTTTTCATCATTGAACCCTTCTTAAGTCTCTGCTACTTACTACAGCGCATCTGGCTGACTGCTACAATGCAGAGGAAGAGAATACTCCCAGCCCGACATCCCCGATATCGAACGGCCCCACGAGGCCGGATTATGACCGCATGTGCTCGGTGTCAGAAACGGAAAATCCGAGTGAGTTGGTCTGGTGGCATACGCTAGATCCCTCCTCTTCAGCACTAAGTCAATAATATCTTCTAGTGCGACGGGGTTACTCCCGTCTGTGGGGGGTGCCAACGAGCCCATGTGGACTGCGTCGAAGGAGTTTCGTTCCGCGACATTTCCCGAAAGCAAGCCACCCGACTATTGATCCCAGTACTTTACTAGTATCTAAGTGCTAAAACTCCAATCTAGTTACGTCGATGAGCTAGAAGCACGAATCGAATGGCTAGAGTCCATCATCCGTGAGCACCTGCCACACTTTGACCTCTGCAAACCTGATGAGCCTGAGAGAAGTACTCGCTTGGATCGTCGTCATGGCGGCTCGGTCAGCAGAGTATCGAACCAATCTTCTGCTTCGGAAGCACATCCTTCCCAAACCAATAACAATAAGGATGACTGGGGCCCAGCCCGTGATATCACCGATCAGCTCGGACTGATCTCGATCAACGCAGAGGCAGATCTTCGTTATCTAGGCCCTTCCAGCGGATTATTCTTCACCAGGTTCGTGCTGACCGGCCTTGGACGAAGAGCCGAACTGGCACCAGAATCAGTATCCCCATCCGGGGAAACCAACTTCATCCCTGCCGAACTTCTCGACATTCAGCCCAAAGACCTGCCATCTGATCTAAACCAGGCCCAGTGGTTGACCCAGGCATATTTCCAAGCGGTTCATGGACAATTTCCCTTTCTGCATAGACCATCTCACCTGGAGCTTCTGCAAAGAGCCTACAATGGTATCGAACTCCTGCCCATCGATCAATTCCAGATCTATATGGTCCTGGCCATCGGCGCCACTATTCGATCACGACAATTGAAAGTGCTGCTTTCAGCAGAAGGATACTGTGCCTCGGCTATCGTCCATCTGGACACCATCTTCCAGAAGTCGTCGGTGCGCGGCGTACAGTGCATGCTGCTTTTGCAAATGTACACGTTTCACAATCCTTCCTCGGCAATCAGTCTGTGGACTTTGCATTATCACTGTCTGGCTCACGTGTTGGAACTCGGTTTGCATCGCAATTTTCGTGGCTCTGCCTTCACTGAGTTTGATCAAGAGATGCGCACCCGGGTCTTCTGGTGCGTGTATACGATGGATCGCTACCTTTGCACCTCGCTCGGTAGGGCGATAGGCATTATGGATGAGCAGTGCGATCTAAGAGTATCTTGCGCCTTTCCCACAATTACTGCAAGAGAGAAGACGCTGATAATCATCACAGTTACCACGCGACATCAACGACGAGGACCTACAACCAGATCAACCGATCCCGACTCAACAATCCTTTACAACAATAAAAGACATGTCCAGCGCAATCCACCTCTTTAAACTCGCCCGATTCAGCGCCGAGATCAAATGCGTTCTATATTGCATCGACCGAAATTATCCCCCCTACACTCAGCCCACCATCACAGACCCCAACCACTGGCAACAAGATATGCTCCACCGTCTGCATGAGTGGAAAGCAGCCATCCCTCACCATCCTCCCCAAAGCCCAGTGTACTACATGAACAGTCTGCTCGAGATCAAATACCACGAGCTAGTGATGTTGGCCGTACGCCCCAGTCCTCTCTTCCCATATCCTTCGAGGTCCTTGGTTAAACTATGCTTCGACTCCGCCTTACAATGCACAGGACTTTACCATCAGCTATATGTTACCAGTACGCTGCACTATAACCGAACGATCGTCCAATCGCTATTCCTGTGCACGGTTACCCTCTTTTATTGTATCTGGGCGCCAAACGGGTTAGGAGAGGAAGAAACGACCCTCGACACCGTCCTACACTCACTGAAGTCCGCTTCAGACATCCTCAGTGCCGCCGGAGAATATTGGCTTGAAGTGAAACGAACTCGCGATGTACTAGATTGCATCACCAGGGCTACGATGCGGCGGTTTGCTCGGAGACTTGGTCAACCATCGGCAAGCTTTTCATCAGGGAATAGCGGGACCTTGCAGAGAAACAGCGTTCAAGAGCCATCGATAGTGGACTTGCCTACTACGATCTTGAATGATAGGCCGAGTACCGATGACATCACTGCTGATGATTATGGGGCAGGGCAGGTCTTAAATGATCCGTACTATGTGCCGGTGCAGCAGCCCAATGCTACACCTGAGTTCATGTCTTTCTTTATGGATCCTCAGCCCGAGTCGGCGATGGAGTTGTTGGATTTCTCGTGGGATGTGTTTGGTGGGGTGGATGATGTGGCGTAGGAGAGGATTTCTGGTGCTTCGAATGGGTGATAATGGACGGGGATTGTATATCAACACTTCGTGTGTAGTTATAGAATCTATCTCTGATTTGCACTGTGAGCATTAGTAAGTTCATTGGTTAGTTAGCATTGCTGCCTCAGGTATTCATTTCAGCAGTAATTGATGCCTCAGGAACAGGATGACGGATCTGGCCTAGTTTCTGCCTAGCCACCGTCAGGCCAGATTCTTTGTAATGGTAGGAAAGTAGAGTCTCCGATTTATGATATGGTTGATGTTGTGTTGTGATGATATTGAAGTCTGTTAAATGATATATCATGATGCCACGTCAATGTCACTGTGTATAGACGACCCTCGCCATTATCGTAGGCTGTGCAATGCTATTGTCCCATCACTTCGTCTCTATTATGCACACATTATCATGAATAATTAAGTAATATATCGATTATCCTTCTTTTGGCGTTGCACTGCTGGTCCCTTGATTGTCCTCAACCTCGCTGGTATGTGTCTTATCTGCTGTTTCAGTAGTCGTGAGTTTATCATCCTTGGCAGGGTCGCTGCCACCGAAGACGCCTTGCATTTCTTCAAGAGAGTATTTGGAGGTCTGCTCCTTGTTAGTAAATTGCTCAGTAATGCAGTATGGGGCCTAAGACGCACCTCCTTCAGAAATACATATGAGTATACAACAATCGCGTAGTTGAAAATCGCAAACATTAGAAACATCCTCCATCCGATGTTGTCGATCGCATGCGGCGTGACCTGCGACATCATGAAATTGAAAAGCCATTGTGACGCTGCGCCGACGGTCACGCCAATTTCACGAGTGCGACTCGAAAAAATCTCTCCCACGTACAGCCAGGGAAGAGGGCCCCAGGACATGTTGTAACTGAAAGCTTCACAGTATGTCATGATAATCATGGCGATTCCAGCTGGCGAGGCGCTTCCGGTGTCGCTGGAGCTGGTCGGATGCGTGGCCAAAATGCAGGCAATGATGAGCATGAACGATCCCATTGCGGCGGCGCCAATCATGAACGGCCATCGCCGACCGATGCGATCCATAACGAAAATCTGAAAGATAGAGACACCGACCACTTTGACCACACCGAAGAAGCCTGTCACCAGCTTACTTGAGTTTCCTGCACCAACGGCGGAAAAGATCTGAGTGGCGTAATACGCCAGGGACGTGTTTCCGGTAAGTTGCGCCGCTAGCTGAATCGTAAAGGCGATGAACAGCCGGTAGCGATTTGCGGGAAGCAGCAGTTCCCGGAAGGTGAAGCCTTGTTTGACTCGAGCTTCTTCTTCAATACCTGCCAAAATCTCATCGAATTCTTGCTGGAGCTCCTCGGTCTCTTCTCCGCCTCTGACCCATTTCAGGGACTCTCTAGCCTTATCGATCTTGCCCTTGGAGGCGAGCCACCGAGCGCTCTCCTTAACCGTGCACATACCGAACAGAAGAAGAGACGAAGGGAGAAGCTGCAAGCCCAATGCAATTTGCCATTGTTTTGTTGCGGACGGCTGGTCTATCGACACAGCATACGTGACCCAGTAGGCGACCATAACTCCCAAGGCAAAGAACAACTGGAAGCAGGAGCCGAGTCGGCCACGTAGGTCTTTGGGTGACATTTCAGCCGCATACACGGGAATTAGCACCGTGGCGGCGCCGATACCAAGACCAGCTATCACTCGACCAGCATAGAACGTCCCCAGAGTATGCGAATTAACGACCTGTAGTATGGTACCGACAGTAAATACAAGGGAACTGATGATGAGGCCGAGCCGGCGGCCTAGGTAGGATGCGATGGGTGTCGTGAAAAAGCAGCCGAAAAAGGCACCTGCCTGGAGGATGGACACGGCATTGGAGTTGACAGAGGTTTTCTGAGCCACTGTGTATCCGAAGTCATTTTGGAAAGAAGACAGAGTAAGAACACCGCCTGGCCAATTTCTGGTTAGCTCGTCGTTACATATTACGAACAACAAAGAGAGCGTAGCGTACTGATAACACCGGTGTCAAATGCAAAGGCAAAAGAGCCCATGCAGCTGGCAGACACCAGATAGATAGCACGGAAGAGGCCCAATTTCCGACCCATCGTGAAAGACTGATCCTCAAAGCGACCGTTTTCGGTGCGGGTTGGGAGCAGTGAGAGCCAAATTGGGAGATAAGGGGGACAGAGAGCCAAATAACCTGTCAGTGCCAGCACTGATATTTATGACGATCAGAACAAAGTCTAGGTGGCTCAGCTGGCAGACCCCCGTTGTTGCGTGATTCACGCTTGCGCGTGCTACACGGCAACTATAAGCTTCGGCGGGATACAACAAGTAATGGACTATCCCGTCAGCTGTGGCGCCTGCAGGTAGGCCCCTTGCTTTTGTGCAATCAGATGGCAGGTATGCGGCGTCCGTGCGAAGATCTTCTTATGTTGACATATCGATGAAAGAGGTCATCAGGCAATAAACCCCCGCCCGGGGGCGCTCGACTGGAGCACTAGCGGAGGGGAGGGCAGCCAAGTCCGGACGTCAGGCTGTGATGTCTGCGACTCTGCGACGATGGTTGGTTCCGGATGGGCAACAGCTGGTGCGGATGACGTGCTAGCCATCTGTGACGACACGGCTCGGGCCCTCCAAATCGGATAATAGAGACTGAGTTTGAATATCGGTGAAGCTAGGTTCTGGAGTAGATCTTTATTTGCTTTTTGCATCGCTAATTCTTTGGCCCTCCTTTCCGCCAGAGTCTCCGACATCTAGATGAGACAGCTGCGGTACATTGAGATCTCGACATGGCGCACATGGTGAAGGGCTAGGATCGGTACCCCGCAAAATGTCGTGGTGATCGACAGCGGACGGGGAGCGAGAAGATGCAACCATTGGTGGACTGAGCGATGAGGGATCAAGCCAGTCAGCATGCACTCCATCCAACTAAGGGGACTTAAGGTTACTTCGACTCACTGGCTGGCCGCAATCGTTTCCTACGATTCGTAGCGGGGCCGCTAGTGGTCCCTCATCGGTTGCATTCTGTCCTGTCCAGCAACATTGGAAGTGGTAGTATCCAAGGTCTCCAAAATGCGGTTGGACTGGAGGTCTTTCTGTATACAGATTGTGTCGCGATCGATCAGGCAGCGCCCAGCTCAGATCGGAGCTGGAGGAGAGCCGGAGCAAATGCCTCCTTTCCCAAAATGGTCTGGACGTTGCCCGAATCATCACCGTAAATGGTATAGTGCAGGATTCACAATCACATGTCCAGGGCCGGGCTGATGTAAGCAGACGCTTATGTCAGTGAGCATCGGGGTCACGTGCGATCACAGAGCCATGTATTCCTAAGGCATTAGAAAAAGCATAAACAAAAATATGCAAGCTCTGTCATCTATGCAAGCTTGCATTAATATTCTCCTCCATAGTATGCTTAGTCAACGGAATTGTGTGGCTTCAAACTCCCACTAGGGGGAAATCTCCAAGTCTCCTTTCAGCCAACATACTGGCATTCCAGTATACAATTTCGCTGCCTCGGTTGACTGAACCCGCATGTTCTTGATTACATACCATCTAATCATTCTTCTGCTTATTGCGATATCGTTCCTCATTTTAGATCAGTTCACATATGCCTGAGACTGTATGACGATCGGCTATTGCACCGCAGCACAACTAGCAACTAAAAGAAGACAACAGTCACAAGCAAATACAACATCTTAGTCTTGTACGGTGTTTCTTCCTGACCAGGCAATCACCCCAGGGTCCTGACGTCGTTCATCAAGGCAGCTGATGGCCATGGCAGTCGCAAATGAATCAGTCGCTGGACTGGGTTAGTGATCGACATGATTGTCGAGCGGCCACGGACTCCCTCCCCATAATGGATGGGTAGGATCTACATGTGGCAGGTTAGTGTGGACGTTTGAAACGAACCGTTGCCACAACCAAGATCATTGTCCATATTTTGAGTTGTGATAAGAGTTCCAAGACATCCTGCTGCGTAGATCAACATGAGAGGCTGAAAGCAAGGTGTACCTGTGATCGATTCAGCGCCACACCGGAGCAAGCACCAAAGCTAGCACCACCACCCATTCCCTCCCACAAATTCACAATTTGTAGACATCGAGCTAGCAAGGGACTACGGTACTTTTATCCAGGGGTCTGCATCTCTTCTAACGCATTCCGATCACTGGCATAACCGGGAACTGCCAGATAAGGGACTTCGATTAGCCAGTCACGTCCAAAGAGCTGCCGCCAGGGCCTCATGGTTGACCGTTCCCGATCCGGCCCAAAAATTGGACGATCTTGCCTTGATTCACAGAAATGGGTGGAGTCGCTGTAGTCGGCATCGACACCCAGTCAGCTGAAGCCGGGTCCACTTCCGTGTTCTTGAACCGTGGTTCAATCCTGAGACAGGTCTGGACGGTTCTGAGTGTGCGACTCGCTTTTCCGACGTTCGGATGCTTGCCTAATGTAGCGAGGAATGAGTCGTTAAGCGATGAAGGATGATTATGGTTCAGCCGGCCAAGCGCACTATTGAGGAGGAGGATATAGCCTGCTTCCTCGCTCACCGTAAGCCCGGATCGATGTCTCACTCCGGTACGCCGACCGACATGAAAATAGGCATGGGTTCAGGCGATGGAAAACTTGCCTAACCGAGTAATTCCCCCGGTGTCTAATGATGGTACAGAAGCACGCACTCCCGACAGAGCGATGTGGAGAGATCTCTGGAGAAGAGGGTACTCTGTAGATACAGAGGGATAACTTTGGGTCCGGAGAATAAGCGGGCTCCGCAAAATGATATACGGCACACAGTAGAAGTCTGAACTCATTATATGGCATTAAGTAGCAGGAACAAGTTGGCGTAACTCGTGAACATGCGTCTGGCTGTCTTAAGTTAGACAGATAGTAGTAATGGTGATAGTAGCAATAGTATAGAAACAAACAAAAGAAACATGTCCGCTATGAGCGGCTCGCCCGGTCACCACCCCAGCGGCTGCTCTTTTGGTTCGACACCACCGAGATCTCAACCTGCTTCTTAATGCCGCGCCCGGACTCCACCATCGACCCCGAGTGGTAGCTATCCTTGAGGATTTGCTCGATACTGTCGCAGTCATCGCGATTGTCTGTACTAGGCTGCTCCTGCGCATGAGACTGGGAGGTGCCGTTCTTCGCGGTTCCCTTCTGGGCCGAGAACGGACCACTGAGTTCGTACGAGCGAGAACGCGCCGCACTGGAGAGTTTTCTCACAGAAGAGATAAGCAGAGGTCGGATGCAGGGCACGGAGGAGGTGATAATAATAATCAGGTTCTCCGAAAATCCCCAGCGAATCAGCTCCACCGCACCGCCAGCACCGAGGTTGGTGATGCTGGGGACCTCGTCGAGTTTGGTAGTCTTGATGATCGAGGCAACCATGGCACTACTCCGCGTAAGTTGACAGGTCAACAAGTAAAAGCAGGGATATACTGACACTATACCGAGACTGAGCAGGATAATCAAACTGATTTTGATCCGCATCTTCAGGTTCAGGTTCCAGAAAATGATTGTTGGGAACACTGCCAGGAACAAGTCGGTAGCAGAATTGACGGCTAGATGCACCCATCGTCAGCTCTCAGTCCCGTGGGAGTTAGCCAGTGGATGGGAAAGACCTACATGAGGAGAAGTAGGAGAAGTTAACCACCGCGACGCTATTGCCACATGTTGTCTTGACGGTCGGATCCCACAGAATTCGGGCGTCGCGGCAGATGGAGAGTGGCAGCACTGCAGAGACGATGTTGGCGCAGAGCTGCAGCACCATGGCAATCCATAATGCGACACAATATTTCTTCTTTCCACCAAGAATAGCCAACAGGTAGAGGACGAATGAGGAGCGGGCTATGCCGGTGCTAAGGGTCACAAGAAGTACTTCGAAGGCGATGTATTTCAGCACTTGCGAGGTGTTATGGGCCGGGAGTTTGGTGAGGTTCGTGCCGAAGCCATTTTGTACAGAAAGTGTCAAGATGACCGTGGATGCGAGTGTCAGTGCCTGAAACACAGATGGTCAGAGATGCGACACAAGGGCCCATGGTTAGCGCGGGGGGAGAGGAGGTCGTCCTACCCAGGCTATGATCATCAACACATCGTCAATGCGAAAGTTGCGAATTTTGATCTTCGCAATGATTCGAAGAATGAGAATAAAGGTGGCTATTGCGACTGCAGCCCACATGCCCCTTTCCAGGGCCAGTCCGGAAGGGTTGGTTATGCTGGAACCCATCACGACGGGCAGAGATCCGCGACGATGGTGGTCATCCTTTGACAGAACAGATGCGACTACTCAAGTATATTTATTTTATCGTGGAACTAACTTACTTCCCACAAGAATTCGGCACCAGGGGAATTATACTTTCAGAGTCGCCTTAGCCCGTATGGCTGCCGACTGGGCAGATTCGTGCATGGCTGGAATATTGGATCCATGGCGCAGATAACATAATATTAGGGAGATTGGGTGCCTTCGTCCATCCAATTCCTGGGTGCTCCGGCTACCCGACGGACAAATCTCGCAAAAGATAGTGGAGACTGTTGTCCCAGTTGGCCAGGGCAATTGGACAAAGCTTTCCCCAATAGGCAGACGTCGCCGGGGAACAGAGTCCCAGGGTATGAATAATTCAACCCTACTACTGGAATCCTGGTGGCGCTTAGCGTGCAGCAGTGGATGCACTCGCCACGAGGGGAACAGGGGTCGGCTTCATCCTTAATCATTTCTAGAATGCGACCAGGATCCTCACCTGCCGGTACTCCAATTATTGGAATTTCTGCAGCCGGCACTGAAGATAATCAAATGACCGTTATGGTCTTCCCACTTGATGCAGATCTACCCATGCCCTACGGGGGATGGTAGAGAGATGATCCCTTGCTCTAAGCTCACCATGCCCAGCGACCGGTACGGGACCCTCACGTCTGTTTGAATTGATGGTGGGTCATTGTCAAACTTTGAGAGAAAAAATTCCTCGGCCAACTTCAAGCCACATTCCAGAGTTGAGAGACGTCGCAGCCGACACACTCAGGAACAAACCTTTGGTGTTCTGGTCGGAGAGAGTTACGTACACCAGCAGGGGGGAGGGAAGGCAGATTTGAATTAAAAATAGCGGCACTAGAGACACGAGAAATGTCAGCGACAAGTCTTTCTATCTCAGACCATAGAGGACTCGCTAGCATGCACCGAAGCAAACCGAAGGAGTCAGTCGGCAGCGTGTGATGGATTTGGCACCGTCTGTTCGTCGAATCCCCGGAACATCCGCCGCGGTACTCATTTTTAGACGGACCATCGGCCACCTGCCAATAAAACGGTTAGCACAGCTCCACTTCGTCCGGTTCCAGTGCTCGCCGAAAGCCTAAATCCTGCCCTCTGGAGGTTGCATGGTGCCATTCTGATCCAATACCACGCCTCATAGCCACTCTAGCGAGCGGGGCCCGAAATTACCTGGAGGAAGTGCCACTGTGCCATCGCCCAACTGGAAGTCGTTCTCCGATCGTGTGTGCCTGGACGATAACCCGGCCCCTGTGTCGGCCAGATAATTCCCTAAATCCATCCACACCATCTGCCTCGGCGACTCGGCCAGTTCCTGGCCATCGCTCTAGTATCTCTGCCACACCCAGCGTCCGGCTAATCCGCGGTGGTAGAATTATCCACCGCTTGCTCCGCGACTTTACGCACTTGGGGAACATGTCCGATGATGGCTCAATAGCTTCCTCCTGATCGTGAGATACGGCTGCTGTATCAATTTGCATATAAAGTACTTGTCCCTCCGCAGGGATCGTCACTTTATTCACTCAATCCAGTCACTTCCTTTCTTTCCATCCCCTCCGTCCTCCCTTAGCTTTACAGGATGAAGGCTTCCTGGTCTTTTGCAGCATCTGTCGCTGCTCTCGCCTCCAAGGCCGTCGCTTCTAGCGACTGCCACTGCCTGCCCGGCGATAGCTGCTGGCCCTCGACCTCCAGCTGGGACTCCCTCAACAACACTGTGGGCGGTCGCTTGGTTGCGACTGTTCCCATTGGTACTCCTTGCCATGACCCTAACTACAATGGCGCCGAGTGCACGAACCTGCAGGATGACTGGTACTACCCGCAGACTCAGTAAGGCACCCCCTCCTCCACTTCCCAAATTTAAACCATGCTGACGTCAGTCAATCTCAGCTTGGTCTCTTCTTCATCTGTTATGCAACCGTACTTTGCCAACCAGAGCTGTGATCCTTTCCAGCCCGAGTCCCGGCCCTGCCTGCTTGGCAACTACGTGAGCTACGCCGTCAACGTCTCCACGACCGATGATGTTGTTGCTGCGGTCAAGTTCGCCCAGGAGAACAACATCCGTCTCGTGATCAGGAACACCGGTCATGAGTAAGTTTCATTTTTTCCCCCCTCTGAATCATGTAGATTAGGATGCTAATCCATCTCTCAGCTACCTTGGCCGTTCCACCGGTGCTGGTGCCCTGGCCATCTGGACTCACTACCTGAACGACGTCGAAATCACAGAGTGGTCGGATTCCACCTACGCGGGTTCGGCTGTCAAGCTGGGCAGTGGTGTCACGGGCTACAATGTGCTCGATGCTACTCACGGAAAGGGAATTGTTGTCGTCGGCGGCGAATGCCCTACTGTCGGCCTCGCTGGTGGATACACCATGGGCGGCGGTCACTCCGCCCTGAGCACTGCCTTCGGTCTGGGTGCTGACCAGACCCTGTCCTTCGAGGTTGTCACCGCTTCGGGCGAGGTCATCACGGCCTCCCGGACCAACAACACCGATCTGTACTGGGCCCTCAGTGGTGGTGGTGCCGGTAACTTCGGTGTTGTCACCTCTCTCACCGTCAAGGCCCATCCCGATGCCACCATCTCCGGTGCTGCGCTCGAATTCACCATCGCCAACATCACCTCCGATCTCTTCTACGAGGCTGTGGAGCGCTTCCACACCTTGCTGCCCGCCATGGTTGATGCCGGCACCACCGTCATCTATGAGATGACCAACCAGGTCTTCCTCATCAACCCCTTGACCGCCTACAACAAGACCACCGCTGAGGTCAAGACCATCTTGTCTCCCTTCCTCTCTGCTCTGACCGACCTGGGCATCGAGTACACCGTCGCTTACACCCAGTACTCCTCTTACTACGACCACTACGAGAAGTACATGGGACCCCTCCCCTACGGCAACCTCGAGGTCGGCCAGTACAACTACGGCGGCCGCCTCCTCCCCCGTGACACCCTTACCTCGAACGCCGCCGATCTCGTCTCCGTCCTCCGCAACATCACCTCCGACGGTCTCATCGCCGTCGGCGTCGGCCTGAACGTCACCAACTCCAACGACACCGCCAACGCTGTCTTCCAGCCCTGGCGTAACGCCGCCGTGACCATGCAGTTCGGTTCCACCTGGAACGAGACTGCCCCTTGGTCCGAGATGGTCGCCGACCAGCTGCGCATTGCCCACGACTACATTCCCCAGTTCGAGGCCGTGACCCCTGGCTCGGGCGCCTACGAGAACGAGGGCAGCTTCCGTCAGCAGAACTGGCAGAAGGAATTCTTCGGCGATAACTACGCCCAGCTCTGCGAGGTCAAGGAGAAGTATGATCCCGACCATGTCTTCTACGTCACCAAGGGTGCCGGTAGCGAGTACTGGTCTGTGGCCGAGTCGGGTCGCATGTGCAAGACCCAGCAGGCGTGCGCTGCTGTTTGAAAAAAAAAATCTGTAACATACCCCGTACGTAATGTTTATATGTGGTTGTTTCCTGTACATACAGTTTCGAGCTAGCGCTGTTGTATAGACGATAGATTACGGCTTTCATAGACTAATAATGTCTTGGTTTTTCTTACGTGATTCATAATTTATCCTCTCAGTAAACAAAAATACCCTTAATGTTATTCTCACTGAGTGAAGACCATAATAAGGTAGTCTCTTGTCTTTTAATAAGGTCATTAGGTAATAATAGGCGGTATTTCATGCTCACCAGTAACGTCACTCCAGGCAGAGAGAGCATCGGAATATATTTCCGTCATGCTTCCAATCAAAGTACATGAGCCAACTAGTAGAATTCGAGTGAAACAAGACTAGAAGAATGAAGATAGAGAAGATATGGGAAGAAAGAAAGACAGATCCGAAGGTGCAAATACTACCATTAGGATAAGATATATATATTTCTGCCGGAGATCTCAATTAGCCCTCTTGAGTACTAGTTAAGTACTACTACTACCACTACCACAACTACTACTCCAATCTAACTACATATCATTATATGTGACAGCTTACCGTTAGCTAATGTTTGGAATTTCTCACAAAAAGAAATAAGGGTAGATGTTGTGATTGTGGGGAGGGAGTTAGATGGAGAATTGATGGCTTATGTTTGGAACAGGAGACCCGTCTGGTATGCAAGGTTGGTGATACTGTCATTCTTGTGCCTGACAGGTTGAGGTCCGCGAGGTGTGAGGATGAAGAGACAAGTATGGGTGGCATTGACATGATTCATCAGATGGAATGGGATATTCAGTGAGGATAAAGGAAAAGGTGTAACTAGTACCTGGTTTTGAGATTGTGGTAATTGGTAGGAGTTCTGCTGTGTTCTCGAATTGACAATGTATCGTGTAAAAACTCATGTACGCTGATGATTAAGTTTTTGCTTGATTTGATCTCTATACCCAATTTATGTAGTTTTACGGATGCTTCTACATAACTGAGGCCCAATCTAGTCTATTTATCTGGTTTCGTTTAGCCCACGGAGCAGTGAGGGGAAGGAGAGGCTGGTTGAGGGGCATCAGTGATATGATCTCTTTTCAATTGAGAGCTATAATAAAGTGACCTTGTGTTTTCTCCTACTTGGCCTTATAATATCTTCACAGAACCGGATATGTATCGTCTTCCGTTTATGGTTGGCATCGGAGTTGATCTGTAGTTCACGACGAGCAGAGTCTAAGACATACATGGTTCAGACAGAGTGTGTAAACTACACTTGTAGGTATTGTTCTCTCAAATGTACGAACGTCTCACCCGTTAGCATCCGCCAGCATACTCGACGAGGCGTGTCTCAGACACCATCTAGTCAAGATGTGACTTGAGGCCTTACTTCGAGGATGCGCCAACGGAGCGATCCAGTGATTGACTGAAGTCACTTTCATGAAAGGGCCTGAGTGCTAACAGTGATAAGTCCATGCAGGCAGTGGGACTCGAGAATTGAAATTTTCCGAGAGCCGGTTAATTAGGCACTGCTTCGGGTCAAAGAAGCTGGTAGTTCGCAGGCTCTATACACTTGACGCGAATTTTCCAGCAGTCGCCCAGTTCACCTTGCTACCCCTTGCCGTGGGCAATTTCGCCTAAGCGAAGGTCTGAGCTTCTCCTGCAACAGTTATCCCGACCTGAGGCCAGCAAGACCTCGGTCACGGGACCGCTTAGTCATATATCTGCGGGAAAGGGAGCGGAAATTAATTCTCCGCCCAGGTACTAGACCGTAAATCTTGCCCAAATCTTGCTGCTTGGATGCGTCATGCGGGGGTTAAAGTTTGGGAAACAGCCTGTTATCTAGTTATTGTATGGATGCTTCATAGCTGTCCCTGAGAGTAGTACTGTGTACTGTGCTGGTGTGTTGACTAGACAGATATTCCGCATGCAGCGAAAGGCGGGTAGTTAAAGATGGACAGTTCATTCGTCGTATAAGTTATGACAGGAGCGTAGGGTGAAACAGCCGTTTCCTGTATATTGTCTGTTAATCAACCAAGCTTTACAGCGTGAGTACTGGATAGATAAGAGATCCGACAGGATTCTGTGTAGAGTCCTCTGCAGCTGCTGCAGATGGCCTGATAACTCCGAGACATACTCTGTCCCCTGCTGATCCGTCATTATACTTGTGCCGTGGCGGCACCTTCGCTTCGAGATGCATACTGAGGATGAGCAGCGCACGGATTGACCTGGGTGAACCGCGTCGAAGCGAGATGCCCGTTGTGTCCAGTTTCACGGCTAAAGTTGCCTCGAGATGGTGTGTGGTGGTGAGTCCGAGGCCTGATCAGCGAACAGGGCAGGATAAACAGGGTCTTGCAGAGGGTGCAAGTGGGGAGATCGTGAGGTGGAAAGGGTCGTCATTTGACTGATTTGAGGCTGGGGGAGACGATCGGGGACGGTCACAATAAATGGGCAGCTGGAACAGCAGATGAGGACCCTGGTCAAGGGTGACAGGGCCCATTGAGAGCCGCGGACAGCGGCGAGGGGTGCGTGGCCTGTGGATGCACCAGAGGCAAACAGCCAAACGGAGGGGTGGATGCCATTCCCACCGCCAGCCTGATCGGCCACCCAGTTCCGCCAATAGTTGGCCGTTATCTGCCAGTCTGTCCCGTGCCTGGAACCCATACTGTTCTCCGCCTACCGGATCCGGTAAGAAAGGTGGCTGCCATCCCCCATTCTGCCGGGATGGTCTCCAGCAAGTTACGCTTCTCGTCTCCATCTCTCCTGGCCGATCTGGCGGCCTGGCCGTGTCCCTCGTTCTTTTTCCTCCCATTATAATCTTCCGTTAATTTCTTCTTTTCTTCGATTCTGTCCATTCTAGCGCCTCTTTCTTTGCTTCTTTCTTTCAGCCTATTCCTGTGTGTCTGCGCCTTGTTACCAGACACCTCCCTGTGTGTGGGATCCTTTACCCACTTCCACTTTACCTACGAGTCCCCTACCCTTAGTCGGAGGGGTTTACTAGTCGCTCGCTCAACGCACTCAGTTTGCTTGGTTATATACTATAGACCCTTTTAATTTTCGCACCGTTCGTTTAGGCGCTCAGCTTTTCTTCCCACATGGCTCGTCGTTTTTTCGCCGCCTGCAGCGCCCTGCTGCTGGCCACGCAAGCAGCCGCCGATAATTTCCCCTACAACTCCTACCGCACCGCTCCATACACCCCTCCCCAAATCAAGGTCACCAAGTCCGGCCAAACAGACCCTGGATATATTTTCGTCGGTCCCCGTGGAAATCAGCCGCAAGGAACGGCAGCTCTGATATACGATGAGGATGGTCAGTTGGTCTACGAAGGGCCGGAGGAGGTAACGGCCAACTTCAAGGTGCAGAAACTCTTCAACGAGGACGTCATCACCTTCTGGGCCGGAAATATGATGGATTTGGGCTTTGGATACGGCACGGTTCATATTCTTGACAACACCTACCGCGAAATCTACACCGTCACCCTCCAGGACAACTTCGTCTCTCCCGACGGCACCCCTAGAGATTCGTACATCGATCTACACGAGAGTCATGTGACGGATCGCAACACACTCTTAGTCACAGCCTACAACGTCACCCAGCACGATTTGTCTTCCATCGGCGGCAAACCAGACGACTACATGCTTGACGGCATGTTCTTCGAAATCGATATCGCAACCAACGAGATTGTGTATCAGTGGAGCGCATTGGACCACCTTCAGGACATCCCCCTCGAGGCCTCCAAGCAGGGCTTGGGAGCAGATCAGGGAACGCAGGACAAGCCATGGGACGCTTACCACATCAACTCGGTCGAGCTGATGAATGAAGGATACATCATTTCGCTGCGTCACTACTGGTCCGGCTTCTATGTCCACAACAATGGGACAGTGATGTGGCAGCTCAGTGTAAGTGAAATCTCTTAGCTCTTGGTTGTAACCCACCAGCTAATTTTTGATAGGGTGAGCGCAATGCCGGCGACTTTGAAATTGATGACGGTGCCATCTTCTCCTGGCAGCACGACATCCGTGTCTACCACCAGACGGAAGACAGCATGGAGATCAGCTTGTTCAACAACGCCAACACACCCACGGATACTGTCGACGCAACCACCGGCTTGAATCTGCACGTTGACCTAACCAACCGCAAGGTGTCAACGCTGCGCACGCTGAAAGACTCGAGCGACGTGATACACAGTGTTAGCCAGGGCAGCTACCAGCTTCTCAGTGAGGAGACGTCCCACGTTGTGCTGGGCTACGGTTCCATCGCGAAAGTCAAGGAATATGACGCCCACAACAATGAGGTGATGACGGCGCAGTTTGGTGACGACAATGCGGTGGCGTCTTACCGCGGCTACAAGTGCCAGTGGAAGGCGACTCCCTTCTGGCAGCCCGCGGTGGCGATCGTCCGGACGACGTCGGATGCGGCCACTCTGTTTATGAGCTGGAACGGGGCCACGGAGTATGACAACTGGGCCATCTATACGGCCTCGTCGGCAGATGCGGTCGACCCGACATTCGTCACGTCGATCAAGCGCAACGGGTTTGAGACCACGGCGCATGTGACGGGACTGCGCACCAACTGGCTCCAAGTGGTTGCTCGGAAGGGTAACGTTCCTCTGGGGACATCCGCCATGGCGTACTTCTAGACACTGCTCTGACGCACAAGTGACGGTTGGGATGGTGTGGAGCGAGGGTCGGGGTGTACATGCAGGTTTTTATTGTATATATTAATGATTTTTGTGTAAATATATGTTCCACGGCGGCATTCGCTGTTGCTGACAATGATGAATAGAGCCTTATGATGTCCATCTAGCTTAATGCACCTGATCACTTTGGTCGTTTGAACAGCACACACTGCTGAGGCATCCTCAGACGGCGAAATAAAAATCTCTTCCAAATCAGACGTCACACGATGTCCCATCTATCACGCACTTGTGTGTCCCATCCGGCTCTCTGGGGAGGACCAGTGTGACAGCACCGGCAGAGATGTCATGACCGTGCTCAAGCTAGGAGCCTTCAGGGCACAAGTACCTGCAGCCAGACGTAATGTGCAACCAACATTATAGCCAGCGATGATCTCTCCAGTCAGACAGACGTATATATCCCACGTCTCGACCCTGTCGCTCATCTATATACACATCCTATCATCAACGCCGCAATCAATCACATACCTCTTCATCTCTACATCGAAATGAAGCCCACCATTCCTCAAAGCTTCCCCCTCCTCACCCTCCTCCTCCCCCTAACAACCACCCACCCCACTCTCCAAGACACAACCACCATCACCCCGGGCCACGCCATAATTCTCAACACCTGCGCCTTTCCCATCTACGCATGGTCCGTCTCCAGCACAGTCGGCCCCCAAATTACCATCCCAGCAGCTCCACCCTCTACCAGCAGCAGCAACAACACCAACGCCAGCACCAAATACTCCAACTACACGGAACCCTACCACCACGACCCGCAGACCGGCGGGGTGAGCATCAAGCTCACGACCCTCCGGAATGGGTTATATACGGGTGCGCCACAGACCATCTTCGCGTATAACTTTGTTGAAGGGCAGAATCAGGTGTGGTTTGATTTGTCGGATGTTTATGGGGACCCATTCAAGGGAAGGAGGGTGAGTGTGCAGGTTAGGGCGGTTCAGGGTGGTGAGGGGGGAGGTGGAGGGTGGGAGGAGAGTATTGTTTGGGAGGATGGGGTGCCGGCTGGGGGGAGTCAGGTTAGGGTTGTGGGTGCGGAGAGGGATTTGGTTGTCAGGTTGTGTTCGTAGGGATTGATCTTTTGTTAATGTGGTGGGTTGGTCGTGGGGTTAAGGTATAAGGATTATTTGTGGTAAGAGAGGTAGTATGCTGATGTTTTGTACTGTTGAATGTCATTTTTGTTGTTTAATGGGTTCAAGAGTTGCTGTTTGTTCAGTAGAGGTGGAATAAGGGTCCCATGGCAGGGTAGGTTCTATTGATGGGTAGGTCGTTAGTTAGTATACCAGTATAGTATAGTAGGTATGCAATTGTGTAGGATTGTGTGACTTACCTGCGTGTATGGGGTGTAGGTGGGGGGTGTTTGGATCGGAGATAGGGGATATAGAAAGGGAAGCAGATACTTGCTGCGAGAGATATTTGAATGAGGATTTTTGTGGGCATTGTGTCACGTTCGAGATGTGGTGGATGTGATGAAAAGGTGGTGGAGAGTGCTTGAGCAGATAACTATGGAGATATTCTCTGCCTGAGGTCTTAAGGCAAACCCATAACACTGTCTTCTGTCATTGATATGGACCCCGACCTGACTTGAATTAATATCATATGGGGATAGTTGCATTTCAACCCCTCCGTCCTGATTGGCGCCCGCGAGTCCCATGACCCCACGATTTCGGCCCCAATCATCGATAGTGCATCCTCCAGCTGCCGCCCGATTGGACCCGAGGCTGGCTCGGGCCTGCAGATAACCTGGTCGGTTTAGCAGAAGAAAGACTAGCAGACTTAGCACTCGAGCTGATGATGCGAAAGAAAATGCGGGGGCCGATGTGGGGGTCGGAAAATAACCTGGAGCAGGCTCCAGCTTAGCTGTCATGATGCATTTACCTCCCCAGCAACCAGATAAGCTAACATCAGGCCACACTCGCAGAATGCAATCACCCCCCTAGTCATCATGGACAGGCCTTCCAAGCGGCCGCGGCTGTCGATGGCCTGCAACATCTGTCGCCAGCGCAAGGTCAAATGCGACGCAGAGTATCCCAAGTGCCGCAATTGCCGCCTGCGCAACCAACAGTGTATCACCACCGATCCTCAGCGACCAGGAGTGACTGGCATTCGAGAATGGCTGGATATACCGGACAAACAGACCCCTCAGAACGAAGATCAGCCTCAGCATCCGGCAGTGGGCGATCAGAATCACCAAGAGGCGACTGACTCCCCACCGAAGTTGTCGCCAAACGAGGTCTCACCTGTGCATCATCCGTTCGACGTCTCGTTCAATGTGGAACATGGCACCGACAAGGTTAAGATCATGGGTGGGAGTAGTTCGCAATGTTTGGCGAAATCTCTCGATGTCTACTTCAAGGCTGCCCGTCTCAAGCCGGTATCGGGCTGCTTCCGGTACGGGATGAGACATGCGGAGGAACTTGACCTGCCCTTATCTCTGTCTTTGCCGGAGTTACCGGACCGTGACCGACGAGAACGCTATCTATCCGCCTATATCTCTCGCATACACCCTCTGTATCCTATCTTCAATACAGCCCGACTCCGTGCGGGTACTGACCTCTTTGCCACGGCGGGTGGCTTCACCAATCTTCCGCGCGAGCAAATCCCACGAATCGTGTCAGCGTACTTGATCATGAGCCTAGGAGCAGACGAGATAAGGCCAGGGCGCAACCGTGGACGGTGATCGCTACTTGCAAGCAGCGGCGTGTCTACTGGCCCATGTTATTATCATCCCGTATCTCCCGACGGTGCAGACATTGCTCCTTTTCACCATGGTATATCGCGGACGGAACCAGGAAGGTCTGGCCTGGCAAACACTAGGCATGGCCATTCGGACTGCTTATACACTGGGGATCAACCGGACATCTACATCCAATTCCGAAGGAAAGAATATCGAACGACGCGTGTGGGCAGTCTGTTGGTGCCTGGAAAAGATGATGCATCTGGAATCGGGACGACCAACCGTCATCGGATATCAGCATCCTAGGCCAGAGGATGCTCTAGGAGAGAGTAAATTTCTGCAGTGGCACGTCGAGCTTGGGGAATACCAAGGCAACATCAGTGACCATCTTTACAGCCATCAATCAGGGACAAGGGATGTACGACAGATACTCTTGGATACAGCGCGACTTGACCGCGAACTGTTGTCCTGGGCCAATCGGGTCCCTAGTGACCTGCGTCCGGGGAGCGATATCTTCTGCGCGGACGAAGAGTTTCATGCAGCCGCGTTTCTGTCCATCCAGTACCACAGCACGCTGATCTCGCTGCATCGCGCGGCCCTCATTGCCCCGACATTGAGCTTTGAGGAAGAAGTGGCAAGGTATTGCTCCGATGAGCCATCGCAGTTTCGAATGCGTCATGGAGAGTCAATCTGCGTGAGCAGCGCTCGAGCGATTGCTAAACTTAGTGTCCAGCTGTCGGAACGCAAGGCAGACTCGCAGATCATTACGGCTGGACCGTCCCTTTTGGCTTGCATTGTGCTGGCCATCTTCCTGATTAAGCATCCAGGTTCTCGGTTGCAGGCCATGGATTTGCAGGTAAGATACGCTTCACCTTGCTGAGAATGAAGTACTGACGAGGACAGCTTCTCAAAGCGTGTTTAGAGTATAGTAGCCAGCACCTATCTCGATACGACCCCGACCCACGATTTATAGAAGGTATGATAGCACGAAGCATAACACAGACACAACCAACTAAGCGAGATAGGTATCGCGGCTATCTACGAACAATGCAACGCCCATCTCCGGTCCTGGTCGGCTGCAGAAGCCAAAAGGCGGCCACAAAGTCGTGACAGTCTCGCAAAACTTAATCCGCTTCCCACGCCAGCAGTTGACGACTCGCTGCCACCTTGGAGGCTTACCGGAGTGATGCAGCCAAGCGATCTGCACAAACAGAGCAGCGGTGGATACCAATCTCAGCGTGTGATGCAATCAGCTGTGTCTACACCTGCCATAGACCATGAAGGACATGACCATCTAGACTCATTAGGATTTTCCAGCACATCAATGTTAGATGGGTTCGTCGCGGAGGGAGTCAATGTGGATCAAGTATTTCCTTTTGAGGGATACAATGTGGAGGAACTGTGGAATTGGATGGGATGCCTGGATAGTCCTGGATCAATGCCTGATATACGGTAGTTCTCCATAGGGAAGATAAGTAACAACTGTAACTAGTAAGAACGAAGAAATGTAATATTTAAATACAAACTACAATAATCAAACAGCGAGCGACTCTAACAATCATCTAAACAGCAACCTAAGCAGCAACCCCCTCCATCCTCTCCAAATACGGAATCCCCGTCAACTTAAACACCCTCTCACTCAACACCGGCTCCTGCACGGGCCTCTCCCTCGCAACCGGACAAGGCTTCCCATCCCGCATGGCAATATTAGTCTTCGAGACATGTTTCGCATGCGGCCAATGCGTCGTTCCCAACCGACCTACCAACCACTCTATTAGCACATCCCACCCCCAAACCCATATATCACCAAAAAAAGGGAATAAATCAACTCACGTTCAAAAGCCCCCTTCTTCCTCACCAAATCCTCCTTCTCAACCTCCGCCACAGGCATATAGCACGTATATACCGCCAATCGATCCACACCGCCCGTCGGAGCCACATTATAATGCGGCGTGCGACTATCCCAAACAATCAAGTCGCCAGGCTCAGCACATACCTTCTCCCATTTAAGCCCGTGGTCCGCGAGCCACTTCATCCCCGCATCAGTGAACCCGAACCATTCGGGCGTCCAGGCGGGAATACGCTCTTCGTGCGCCATTTCGGCGTGGAATTGTGCGGAGAGCGCGTGCCCGCCTTTGCAGACGATTAGACCGCCGTCGTTGGGGCCATTGGGGAGGAGGTTGACGAGGCCTTGCAAGCCTGCCCATTATTTCTTGTCAGTGGTTGTGGAATCAAATGACAGGGTGGGAAGAGGAAGAGGGTAGACGTACATCTGAAGCCTGGTTTGGAGGGGTCTTGGTCTTGGTGGGGCCAGGGTTTGCTGTGTTCTTTATCAGTATTCCCTTCCTTCATTTATGGTATAGTGTGGTGGTATACTCACTTCTCAGGCAAATCCTCCCGACTACCAACACACACCAAAATATTAGCATCGCAACACATATCCAGCACATCAAGGAAGGAAAAGGGAAGGAGACATACTTAGCAAACCCCACATTCACCACATCAAACGAAACAATCAAGTCCTCATCATCATACACCTTCTTAAACGCATCCACTACCCCTTCTTCTCCGCGAATATCCCACACCCACTGCTCGTGCGTCACGCCATAGTCGAGTATCATGCCTTTCTCGTTCAGCACGGGCAGTTTGGCCCGTCGGACGGTGCTGGGGTCGTTCCGGTTGAAGCCGAGGTTACTATCATTACATTCAATCAGTATTCAGTTTAAGAAAGAGGAGAGTATGATTGGGGTAAGGTAAGAAAAGGAATGATTACAATCCCTCCATGTACGAGTAAAATGCATCCGCGTATCCATTGGCCCGATCAAGTGGAATTGCTCCCTTGATCACGGCGTAACCATCGCGGTTGAGCGCGTCGCGGAAGTCGCCGTAGTTGGTGGGTTTGCCATCGAGAAGCATGCGGTTTTGGCCTTTGGGATGCTCCGCGGTGGTAGTGGTTGTGGTGGTGGTGGTGATAGTGGCTGTGGTGGACATTTTGGTGTTTTGTTCGTTCCCGTTGTAATAATACCGTCTGTGTCGATGTTGGCAGTGAAGTATGGGTGAGTGTGGATTGATGTAGGTGCTGAATTTAGTCCGTACTTATCTCCATCGATGTGGATCTTTGTCAGATTGTCATTTGGTTCAATTGTAGTGTGATATACTGCGCCGAGAGGTGGCCGAGTTTACTAGGGTTCGGAGGGCTCGGGGCGCCCCGAGATGGGCGCCGAGGGTCGGCCGTCGCCGAGATGGGGTATGCGACATTGGAGACCGCTTTGATGGAACGATATTAACAAAAAGGTGCAATCACCTCTCCCTTTCTCGTTTCACTTGCTCAAATTAATAAAACTCAAATAATTGAAGTAAAACCATCGTCATGACATTCAATATCATTATAGTCGGAGGCGGCATCGCCGGCCTAGCAGCCGTATGCACACACCTCCTTCTCCACCATATACAAAACTAACAGAAGGAAAGGCAATAGCGCTCCGCTCCGACCGCCACACCATAACCGTTCTCGAACAATCCTCCCAGTCGCGCGAAATCGGCGCCACCATCTCCCTCCAACCCAACGCCAGCAAGATTGTCGAACAGCGATGGGGTCTAGCAGACCGTCTCCGCGAGCAGGGCTCAATGGCTGACTCCGCGTTCGAAGTATACAATCTCCGTGGCGAACTGCAGACACGCATTCCCCTGGTGACATCCAAGTATGGCGCAGATAGGATGATGTACCACCGGGTGGATCTGCATCAGGTGCTGAAGCATCGGGCTACCTCGGATGAGTATCCGGGGCGGGCTGCTACGTTACGGGTGTCGAGTCGGGTAAAGGGGTGTAATTGTGAGGATGGGGTGGTTGAGTTAGAAGACGGGGAAATACTAAAAGGGGACTTGATCATCGGTGCAGATGGAATCAAGAGCGTTATAAGGGGCGCTGTACTGGGGAGAGAAGTGCCCGGTCAGACGACAGGATTGAGTGCGTATCGCATGATGGTAGATACGGATGAGTTGGTTGCTGAGAAGGGCTTCGTGGATGTGATCGATCCACGGGTTGCGAGGACAACGATGGTCGTTGGTCCTGATCGACGACTTATTATGGGTCCGGCGAGGAATGCATCGGTGTATAGTATTGTTGCGCTGGTGCCGGATGAGAAGAGGGATGAGGAGTCCACGAGTTGGATGACGGCAGGCGATAAAGGGAAGATGCTTGCTACGTTTGCGGACTTTTCGGAATGGGCAACGACGCCGTTGCGGTTGGCGGCGAGGAAAGAGGAGGATATTGGTCTTTGGCAGCTGAGAGATCTGGATCCGTTGGAGACGTGGTGTCGGGGCAGGGCCATTTTAATTGGGGATGCTGCGCATGCGATGCTGCCGACGCAGGGACAGGGTGGGAGTCAGGCGGTGGAGGATGCTGAGGCGTTGGGGGCTTTCTTCGAGGGGTTCGAAGGGGGTGAAGCCAGGGAGGAGGTGGAGAGAGTGTGTCGCGAGGTTTTTGAGTGTCGATATAAGAGAGCGAGCACAATTCAGGCGTATAGTCGCCAGGCGGGAAGGCCAGTGGAGGAAGATGTGAGGGTTGCGATGAATCCGGCAGAGTTCATGGATTATAATTGTTTGTATGAGGGGGCGATGGCCTGGAGGAGGCAGCAGGAGGCAGTAGTTGCATGATTAGTTGGCTAGTTGGTTTGTTCGCCTTAACTCCGAAGAAAATCCAGTGTAATCACTAAGTTAAATAGATGAATATCAAAGCATCGGGGGTCGGAATCAATTCGTATACAACTAGGATCATCGAAATCCTCAAGATTGTTGGGGGGATATCTGAGAAAGCGTGGACGGGACAACATTAGCCTATCGATAAATCCGGATAGGCTATCGATGTCGAATACCCGCACCCAACCCGTGGTGGGTTCCGGGTATCCCCCGGGTTTTGCAACTGCGCATACGCGACCTCTGAGGCATATAAAAGATCATATTCAAGTTCTCTGGCGGGGTAACCTGTTGACGAAAGAACAAAGATTAGCTATTTCAGCCGTGCTTACATCTCAATCCCATCATTCGCAATAATGGAAGAGCCAACCTATGATCCAAGGTATGTATTACACACGCCTCCCATTACTTCAACTTCTCTAACTTAAACAGTCGTCCCATGCCAGCCCTGGAAGTTGTCTACGCACACAAGCTCATCAACTGCCCGGGCAAAACCATCGTTGGCCTGCGTGTGGAATTTCCCCCAAACGGATCGACTCCGCCCCATCGGCACGGCGGCGCATCAGTTTCGGCCTATGTCGTGAGCGGCACTCTCCTGAACAAGATGAATGAGGACCCGATGAAGGTGGTCTCTGCGGGAGGCTCATGGTATGAAGCCCCGGGTTGCCATCACCGCATCAGTGACAATGCCAGTCCGACGGAACCGGCAACCCTGATGGCTGTTATGGTCTTGGACTCGGAGGTATATGAACGTGATGGGATGGCTGCATTGATTCAGATCGACGAGGAGTACAGGCACACTTAGGAAATTTATTCTGATCTAGCTACCTCGAGGCGAAGCTGTAGCTGGCGTGACTGCTTTTTACGTTCGGAGTTGAGCACGTACAAGGATACTGAGGTCAATAGATGTGATATGCAATAGTGTCATATATCCGAGTACTTCTGATTTTTATGGATTGCTATCCTTGAGTATATCCGCCGTATCAGCCTCGACATGACAAATTCCATCGGCATTGAGCCCTGGGTAGTATGAAGGTCATTCTGGTAAAAAGATGATTATAATGCGGAGACAACGAGCGATGAGGGATGGGGCGGTTCCACATCTGAACATCTTTAGACTTGCGGTCCAGTAGGTATCGATGAGATAAAGAGAAATTCTTTCTCTAAATCATTCCTGTTCGTTATCAGTCTCTACTCGCAGCACTATACATCTCGTAGTACTGATTCGGGTTCCTGTTCCGGAGAGTTAGGGCGCAGGTTCGGCCCCACCGACCGAGATACTGGATAATTTGTCAGCCCAGATGACAAGATAGAAGTAATTTCCCGGACTAAGATACTGCTTTTTATTGAAATTTTAAAGCTGACAATCTTTTGAGACTTAAAGTCTGATCTACTCATGGCAACTGTAGCAGCTAAAAGCGTCACCCGGCTGACGGCCAAGTAAGCCCCAAATTTTCAGCCCAGTAGGAGGAAACCAACTAATCATGCGGCAGAACACTATCCCAGAGAACATTTAGTGTCACGCCATTTATATACACCAGAAAGAGTTCTTCATCTGCTACTGCTGCTGCAACGTCAGTAACAGAAGACGCCACCCAAACAGCAAAAGCCAACTACCAAATCGTCACCTCCCACCATAACTTCCACGAAGCCGAATCCCAAAGACCCAACTTCGACCACAATACCCCCATCAGTACCACCAAATCCCCTTATCCTACCTGGACATACGGCCAAGGTGTGCCCGATAACAACAACAGCTCCAGCAAAACCCACCACGAGATTGATCCTTACGCTGAAGATCGCCCAATGGTAAACAACTACCGACTGCTCGTGTCAGGCATCGCACCTCGACCCATCGGCTTCATCAGCACTGTCTCCGGTGATGGCAAGACCGAGAATCTCGCGCCATTCAGTTACTTCCAAGTCGTGGATCACGACCCACCCATGTTCATTGTCGGATTCTCATCCCGTCCTGGTGCAGTTAAGGATACGTACCGCAACCTGAAAGAGACGGGTGAGTGTGTGATCAACACCGTTTCAGAGGGAATGGTTGAGGCAGTGAACGCGACGTCAATTGATGCCCCATATGGGGTATCCGAATGGGAAGTCTCGGGGCTTGGTAAAGCTCCTAGTTCAACTGTCAAGGCGGCGAGGGTAAAAGAGTCGGTTTTCTCTGTCGAGGGAAAGGTTGTTGATATTAAAGAATTTGAAGCCCATAAGCCGGGCATGAGCTCCCCTGCGGTGGTTTTGATTCAAGCAACGAGGTTCTGGGTGCAGGAGGGTGCGGCGGATGAGGAGTTTAGTCATATCGATTTAGAGAAGTTGAGGCCTGTTGCACAGTTGGGTGGGGTCTCGTATGGGAGAATTACGTCGACGTTTGAGAGGCCTAGGAAGAAGTGGGATGATGAAGTTGGGAAGAGTGAGTTCCTGGCTGGTTTGGAAAGGAGGAATAAGGGAAGTTTGTGAATCTGGGCTTAGTCTTGTTAGATATAGAATACTTCTCATTCTAGACTAGGCGACTTAATAAAATGTTAAATCATATGCATGCTTTCTATTGCCATATGTAGCCATTACAAGTCAGTCCATTCGGCTTAACAACAGTTATAGCAATGTCTCTGTAGATTGGGAATCATCTCGAGGCATAGAATGTTCTCGCCACTTTTGCCTGACGATCCAGGCACTAATATTATCGGTAGATAAGATAAGGTGGACCGTCGGAGTCACCCCGACGCGACGGACCGGCATCGGCCCTTGTACCCGACGACCAGTGACTGTTCAACGGCCATCTCAGAAGTACATCTGAGTGCAGAAACCAAGCATAACAAAATATACATATCATCAAAGTATACGTGAACTCGACTTCATCATGTCTTTCCTTCGCCTATCTACAAGGGCTTTACCCGCCAACCTGCTCCCTCGCCAACACGTCGCCCGCCGCACCATTGCAACAGCAAGCAAGAAGGAATGGCTATGCATTATTCCTGATACACCTGAGGGTCCCGAACTGAGGAAGAAGGTTCGAGCGTGAGTGGTCACTATATCTCATCTGGAGGTAGTCTAGCTCAACTCTTCTCACTAACAAAATAACGTAGGACTCACATGGAAGGAGTCGGCCCTCTCGTCCAGGAGGGAAAGCTGGTCGCCGGTGGTTCGTCTCATATCATACCATCTAATTATACTTGATCCCTTCATCATGCATTACAGTTGATTAATTATACCTGCACAGGTGCGATGCTGGCCACTCATCCCGAGGAAGGCAAAGATCTGGCATTCAAGGGCAGTATGCTTGTGTATATGGCTGAAAATTTGGACGAAGTGCACCAGCTCATTAACGGTGATATCTATGCTAAAAGTGGCGTTTGGGATCTGGGGAAGGCGCTTGTTGTTCCGGTGAGTGGTTCGCTTATGTTCTTTTCGTTGTGGTGCTATGAGTTCGGTTGCGCTGATGGTGACTGTGTACAGTATTTGTCGGCTGTGAGGGAGCCTTTGAAAAAGGATCAGTGAGAACTATCCATCTTAACTAGTGTCTCAGAGAGTACCGGTGCTGTTTTCCTCCCAATATATAGAGAATGGCCATCGTTGAGCGTATATGGTTTCTTGCAGCACTTGGAGATGGTTAAGCACTTTACCTATGAAATATGCAACAGGCGTCTATATCTCTTCGGGTTATTTCTAATAACTTACCGAGTGTATTCCAACTGGAAATGTAGTGTGTAGCTGCGGTCACGGAGTCTTTCATACTATGCGAGCCCTTGCGTGGCATGCAGGTAGGATGCAGACGGATATCCAGCCAGATAAAGCAAGCATTTGACAACAATTTCAAGAAAAAGGGACGATGGCGCATCTGGGAGCGCGTCAGACTGAAGATCTGGAGGTGGCCGGTTCAAGCCCGGCTCGTCCCATTCTTTTTTGTTTTTGAATCTCGGCCTGGTGGGTCCCATCCGACCTCATACTACGAACGCGTGGGTTCGAACTCACCAATATGATTGTTTGTAAGGTAGTCCGTCTGATTGCATGAAGGTGAAGAAGTTGTTGCTCGTCCTTTTGGCTTACTTTTATGGCTTCTCGTCAAGAAATCCTCCATTTTCATTCTTGGTCTACTCCCGCCATTGGCTGCAGGTGGAAAACGGAGTAGTACTATGTCGACTGCATGGAGGCCTTCGATAAAGTGCAAGTAAATGACAGTATCACTTTCCTCGTCCGAGAATATATGTGTGGGCATCGGTATCGAGACTAGGGATAGTGTGCTGCTTTTCAGCTAACATCATTTGTTTTTTGTAGCTCATCGTCTAGAGGCCTGTCCGTCAGTTTCCCGGGAGCTTATCAGTTCAATACGCGAAGATATATTTCAGTTTCAGTGCAGCCGACATTGCCAGTAAAATTAGCCAATCATAATTTAGCCCGGCAAATTAGGACCACTGATTTACAGATGGCAATAGCAGGAGCTTTACCAGAAACCTAACATCTACTTATTGTTTCCATGGCACAACTAATGTATTGCGCAGCATTTTCTCATACTGAAAACTAAATTTCCCTTGAAGTAACACTAAATGGACCTAGATATACATCAATTGGCCTGCTGGCCCAATGGTAAGGCGCTTGACTACGGATCAAGAGATTGCAGGTTCGAGTCCTGCGTAGGTCATCCTTTTTTTCCAATTTCATTTTTGGCTTCCATTTTCTCTCCCGTCTATCTTTATTTCCCAAGACAACAGTCGAGCGACTGTTTTACTAACACCTGCCGATATATCTCAACTACATGTGTTCCATCACCACCCCCGGTTGTATTTCATTGTGTCATCGACTTGAGCTCCACCCAAATCCCCAGTTAGCACACTCATATGACGGCCTACTGAATTCAGTCTAATCGATCATCACTTCTATAAGACTCTCAATATCCTTCACAGTGACATTCTTTTGCATCTCCCGCGCCAGTGACACGGCACATGAGACAATGTTCTTGATCTGCAGCACAGGTTAGTCTACATGTCATCATAAAAGACCAAATGCTGACGAACCTGTCGCCCATTCAGGGAATGCCTCGAAAGTGCCACAAAGTCGTCGGAGGTAAATCCAGCCAGCTCCGACGATTTTGCGACGTTGGTTAAGAAATTCTTCCACACCTCCATTCGGCTATCAGTATCAAGATCCGGGTAGTGCATGGTGAAGTGAATTCGACCTGTGACATTCGCATCAGTAGCTGCATCAAACGTTTCAGCGGAGTCTTACTCCTGAAAGCCGGATCAATGTCGTGCTTTCGGTTCGTGGTGAGTATGGCAACGCCACGGAAACTATCATGAGTATTAGCCTAGGCCGAAATTTCCTACCCAATGGTTACTTACTACTCAAGTCGTCGGAGAAAGACGCTGACCAGAGCATCTCTCGCTAGGTCCTTGCCACGAGCCGAAAGGAATACGTCTGCTTCATCAATCAATAGGACACAGCCCCACCGCCGGGTGATCTCTAAGATCATCCCCAGTCGATTATCGACTACATCAGGGTCAATTCCAAGCTCGCCAGTTGCTACCACATACAAAGGACGTTGGGTCACTTCGGCAACGGCTTCTGCAGTCAAAGTTTTGCCCACACCCGGGCTGCCGGTCAGGAGCGCAATAAGGCCTTTGCCTTTGTTCGCAACAACGTCGTCAAAGACCGCATCATCCTGTCGATGGGCCTTAACAAGTCCATGGATGAGTTCTCGGCGATTTTCTGCCATGACCAGTCGCTTGAAGGCATTGTGGTTCCATTCTACATCGGATAACGCCGACACCGAAATTTGGCACCAAGCCTTTTGTGCGAAGCTGAAGCCATTGATGAACGAGGCACAGATCAAGTATTGGTCATCAGACAAGCCGACAGTATCCAAAAACCCTTCTGATAGTACATGAGGCCTGTTCAAATCCGACGATGTGTTATGAAGATAGTAACCAGCCGGGTCAACCATCACTCTCCCTAATGCCTATGTAAGTGAGTCAGCGCCTAAGTCCGAAATCAAATAAGAGTAGAGGTCAGACATTAAACTTCTCGGGCACAGAGTCACCATTGGCTCGTTCATATTCCCTTATACCGTTTGCAGCCGTATAATCTCTGCATGCAGGCTGTTCGAGTAGCGCGACGAATTTACGCCCGCGGGCAATGAGCCTTTCTCGCACGGCGGATTCCTCGTCATGGTACCTGAGCGGAAAAAAGTTCAAGCTAGTTATTGTTCGCGCACCATCATACTTGTCAATTTCTAGCTCCATTGTTGCTTTACCGAAGTCTTGACCGTCATGTTTGATCACGTTGGCACTTGCAGAGAAGTATTGCTGGCCGTTAGGGCGTGACTGGTAACTAGACATTTTCAAATTGAAGGCCTGCTCTTCACTCATGAGCCCAAATCGGGGTGAGATAATGACTTCTTTTGGTGGGAAGATTGCCCAAAGAAGATCCCAGGTGATCTGATTCTCACTCATAAGCGATTTCAAACTGCTAATCTGGGCTGCAAAATCCTCTTCGACGAATTGCAGGGCTGTTCCAATATCATTGATAAGTTGCTGGTTGGGATTCTCCTTCTGCTTCTCCTCTTCTTTGACGCGCATCAGATCCGGGGCGGCCCAGAAAAACACTTCGGGTGAAGCCTAGAGAAATTCGTCAGCTAGTGAAGCTTCAAGAGCCCGCATGAGCTAACGAACCATTGGAGGAGACTTGTTTAAATCCAGACCCTCCACGTCACTAAATAGATCACGAAATAAAGCTTGCAGGGGAGGGGACCGGATGTCAATCTCGACGTGGGAGACCATGCCCTGCTTTGAAATAACTCGGCGGACGACCATTGCAGTCTTACTGAAACGATCGGGCTTGGCCTTGACTTTTGCCGTCTTAACGAAGTGAATTTGTCGGTCCTTTCTGTATACATGTTAATGGTCCGGCTGTTCGAGATTTCACGCAATGCGTCGCTACCTGCTATATCTGTTGGAGCGAACTATGGTCAGCATCCACTATACCCAGACCCAAGGTACGGTCTCCAATCTCACATTTGATCCACGCGCAACAAACGCTGAGACTTGTTACCACGGTCCGTCATGGCGCGCTGGATCGATGGTTTGGAAGGCCCGTCTGAGGGCTGAGCCGCCGTTGCGGACTCCGTCTGATCCGCCATGTCGTTTTTTTCGTGCTGAGAATGGCTGCTATGGCATGTGAAATGAGAGAACAGGCAAATGCTGAACGAGACATGAAATTGGCGAACGGAGCAACTTATGCTTGGGAAAGAACAAGGCTTTTGACAGTTGACTCGTATACGGGATGTGGGCCGGGGCACTTGCGGTGGGGGTGGCTGCTGATGCTGATGCTGATCCAAGGCTTCAAGCTCATCCTTCCCAATCCATGCGTCAGCTCAGCCAAAGCCGCGCCACGATTTCTGCCCAACTCAGTGGGCAGGAACTCTTTCTTTTATCATGAGAATGGGAGGTACCAAGTTGCTATTCGAGAGTTTCTTGTAAAGGACCCTTCTTTTGCCAATAGAGGTTAACCTTGCTGCCCTTCAGGGTTTCGAGACAGGGTGTCGAGCCGTGCCGCGCGGCGCTAGCCCTGGCCCCCCGCAGGATCACCTCAGATTTTAGTTTGACAGCCTGGTCACACTAGCTTAACAAGACGTGACTATCTATCATCATGCCAGGTCTGACGTGTGCACTGGCGGGGTAGATTGCAGTCTGTCTTTTATCCTCTCTCAGAGCAGTGAGGCGCGCATAGCCCCAAGCATAGAGCCTCTCGGTGGGACCAGACCCTGTCTATTATTTATAGTTATTATCTCGCGTGATCTCAGCGAACCATCCTGGTCCTCTGCAAGGCTGCTGATAATTCCATTTTCTCACAATGGCTGAGGATTCTAGAGAAAATGTGGGAGCAACAGGCTCAACTGCTTTTGCGCGTGCGCTAGAGGAATATATCAACAAACCCCGATCGGCGAGAAGCAAGACACCACAATTTCTCAAGAAACTGCAGGAACAACAACGTTCCGGCTCAAAACTTACTGGAGATGCCGTCAAGAAAGACCTTTTCCTTCTGGACCGCCAGGCGACAGACCGTACAGCTGCTCGTGCCGCCCGCAAGATCTTGGGACCGGTTATACAGGTGCTTAATACCTACTCGGGAATCGTCGAAACTCTAGTCTCGGCAGACCCCATGCCTACGGCCATCATATGGGGCTGCTTGAAGTCTGTGATTGACTGCTCACAGAGGTTTCTTGAGCTCTACGAGAAAATATCCGATCAGATCAAACGCTTGAACACACACATTACCGTGCTTACAGAATATGAGGATTTATTCGATCACTCAGCTACGATGCGGGAACTATTACAAGCATCGTACATCGACATCATTCGGTTTTGGCGGAGGGTTGACAAGGAGTGTAACCGCTGCGTGGCTAATCGTGCCTTTCGAGCGATCGCCCCCTTCAGTACAGAAAAGCTCGATAGCATTATCACGAGCGTCGGAGATACAGCCGACAGTATGAGTCGTCTTATTCCTGCCGTTCAGGAGCGTCTAGACAGAGGAGAGCGAGAAAATGCAGCCGAGGAGCGTCGGCTTGCCGGTATCGCGCGAGAAGAACAAGCGGCGCTTTTCCAAATGTATGCCGAAGAGATGGAAAAACGGAAAGAAGAGAGGAGACTACAGAGGCAGGAGGATGTACGAAAGTGGTTGCGGGACGGGACTATGCCGCTAAATGGGAGCAACTTTCGCCATCGTGACAGCAAGCTGGCGCAACGAAACCCAGGCACTTGTGATTGGGTATTTGAGCATGCGACATTGAAAAATTGGATGGAAAAAGACAGCCCAGCCTCTCAGGTATGGGTAAAGGCATCTCCTGGAGCTGGGAAGTCAGTATTGACTGCATATGCTGTTGAAAAGCTGGAAGCGACCAGTGCAGAAAATGCTGCCGTCATATACCATTACTTTACTTTTGATGAAGAATTTCCGGCCTTAATGGTCTATCGCTGCCTTGCAGAGCAGCTTGTCAACCGACTGGGTAAACAGACCGGCGACATGCCGAAGGACATCCACAAATTTACCCAGGAAGGTGCTACAACTGCTAATGCTGAAGATGTCAAGCAAGTGATCAGAATGCTTCTGGAAGAAATGGCGGTTACCTACATCTTTTTGGACGGACTCGATGAGGAGTGCGAGACAGAGAACAGAAAGAAAGAGCTTTGCAAAGTATTGAATTTCTTTGGGGAGCTGAGCCGTGCTATGCCAAGTCGCCTGCGCATTTGGTACAGTTCTCAGCACCGCACGTGTCTCGATGCTCCCCTCAGCAGCCTCCCATCTATTGAGATTACGAAGGACTTGAATAGTTGCGACATCGAACTTTATCTACTAGACAAGATCGAGGACCTGAAGAGCCTCGAGTTCGATGCAGGGTACATCAGGTTGATCATAGGTGATCTGCGCGAGAAAGCCGACGGATGCTTTTTGTGGGCTTCACTGATGTTGGACTCTATGTCGGATGCTGTGACTCTTCATAAGGTCCAAAGTATCATTGAGGGCGGTCTTCCCGACAGCTATGAAAAGTACTACCAGAGAAAGATGGACAACATTCGGCCTTGTCTGAAGGAATTTGTTTCGTATGTAACTCAGAGCACCCGCGGTGTGACTTGCAGAATGGCTAATTCGGAGCTGCTAGGATCATTCTTTCCTGTATTGTGCACGCAAAACGTCCATTACGTCTGGATGAGCTTTGCGAATGCACGGCGATGGTGAAAGGTCTTGAAGGGCAGAATATTGATAGGAGCCAAAAGATCAAGAAAAGCAAGGTATTGGAGCTGTGCCAGCCTCTTGTCCAGATTCATGAAAGTGATGGGCCAGCCGGCACCATCTCAATCTGCACGCTGACCCATGGCTCGGTCAAAAGCTTTCTGCTGAAGAATCCAGAGATCTTGGCAAAAAACTCCAACCCACCAGCATATGCGCTCACAAACGATGTTTTGGCGGACATATGCCGAAAATATCTTCTGCAGCCACGATATCAGCAACTTCTTACCAGGGACGGTGAAACATTCGTCGATTACGAGGGGGAGGACATTTTCAACCACCATCTTCTTTCTTATGCCGCCAAGTATTGGGACAAGCACCTGGATAGCGTCGACTTTTCATTGGAATATTGCCAGAAAACCTCCAGTTTAATCAGAAGCTCGCACTTTTTCACATTGCTGCAAGTCCAGAGCCTTTTTGTCGACGGTATGTTCTATAAAGCTTTTAGCTTGCGAAGAACCATATTAACTAATGAGAGATACAGGCCAATTTCGCTTTTGGTACAGTACTAATCGTCCCTGGGCTGGCAGACATATTAGACGTGTATTTCCTCATTGGTTGGATGATAATTGCAATGAGCCCTTCGCAAAGGACTATGGGTCCTTTGTGGGTGAGTGGGGGCCTTTGTTGGACCGTGAGACCAGTGTCACAGGCGCCTTCCCTGGTGAGATTGATAGATGCTTTTTTGGGGCCTTGGGACCCAACAACTACCTTCACAAGGGACCCAGCCGGTACCGAAGTTTGATGTTTACGGCGGAGGCTGAGCCGCATAAAACCCCAATTCGGTACTTTGAAGGGGTTGACGAAACGGGAACGTGCCTGACAGTACTCAAACTGGAATCGATGTAAGTTCCATAGCCACAAATTGCCATTGCCGATGGCTTATTGATGAATTTGATACGAGTAGTAGCGAAGAAAAGCTACAATTTTGTTGCGAGCATTGGCGTCTGAGTGGTCGCAAGTCCGAGCTTCAAAGGACTCAAGAGCTGTTTGCATCCGCCTCGACCTGGTCACTTTATGAGTATCCCTTGACGGAGCTTGTTCCGGGCCGACCTCGTCTGGTTTCATTTACTAAAGATTTACAATTCATGCGCATTGGGTCTCAGTTGTTTATCAAAGGCGTGGACCATGAGTATACGTCCCTTCCTGTGACTGATCCAGACGAAGATTATTTCGATGAAATGGCCAGCAACAACAATATGGTTGCTGTGTCAACAAGACGGCAGGTCTCTAAGTCCGATGTGAAAATCCCAGGGGCAGTTACTGGCGAAGTGAAAATTATTGATTTTGGGGACATAGCAATCCAAGATCGAGAACAAAAAGTAAACGAGTTGGACCAAAGAAGTACGGCCGCCCCAACTTCAACCGCTGATACACAGCCAACAACTACTGTCACAAAAAGCAGTGATGACGACAGCGATAGCGGGACCATTGACACTGATATCACATCTGAGTCTTCACTGAAGCTTGAAGACCCAGATGAGCTTCAACCATCGTCCGAGAGGGACAAGGCGCTGGAACTCGCAACAAAAGTGTCGGACTGTACAGACGAACTTTTGAAAAGCTCTTCCGAATCTGCCGGGAATTCGGCTTATACCTCCTGGAGTGAGGGATCCACTGACCTAGATGATGAGATGGAGGACGAAGAGCAATGGAATGATTGGGATCTTGAAAATCTGGACCAAGAAGAGCTTGACGTCGAAGAGAAGGGCAGCTTCCTCGGGAGCGACAACGATGATTACAGCAGCGGTGATGAGAGGAAGAATGCTTTGGAGCTACACGATGATTTGGACAGTGACCTTTGGGAGTCAGATAAAGAGAGTGACGCATTGGAAAAGAGAGATGATATGCTACCGTCGGACTATGAAGGTAGCGACATTGAGAGTGTCGGTTCGTCGACGAACTACAGCGACTTTGGCAGCGAAGACGGCTCGGAAAATGAAGACCGTGGTATACTCGAAAACCTGATGACCGGAAATAAGACCACAAGCACCGAGGGGACTCGTCGCACAAGCATTCGCGTCTACGATGCTACCAGAAAGGAACGCATCCCCGTATTCCATTTCACATGCTTTATCAAAGACAGGCTATTCGACTCGCCTCCAGTGTTCCACCCATCCAAGCCCCTTATAGTCTGGCCACTGGGCGATGGAGAGATTCTGTTTGCCAACTACGAGAGGAACACCTACTTCACCCGTGGGCTATGTCGTTCGGGCTATGGAAGCTGCCACATCTTCATCAAGGCACACTTTTCGGGTGACGGGCAACATCTGCACCTCGCGGCATTGGAAGCTCGTGAGGCCACCAAATCAGACAAGGAAGAAGCGTCCATACTCCTAAGCCTACAGGTCTCGACACACCGGCTGTCCGAGCATAAGACAGCTAATAGCCCGCCGCGAATGGTCTTCCGCACCACTGTTGAGCTTGGTAGCACCCCTAGGTTGTCCGTGTCCAGTCTCCCTCACTTCCTGACGTGGAGCGACACACAACTTTTCTTCACAAGCCGCAACGCAAAGCTCGACGTCCTTCGAATTCCCCTCTTCCGTCCCGCGGGCGACAAAGTGGACCTGAATATTTGTTCCCTACAGAAACCCATCTTTTTGCCACGTTCAATCGAAGCACGAAACATGTACTTCTTCCCATCCCAGGGAACAACGAACAAAATCTCACGAAAGAAAGAGACGAAGTCAGCAACGCTTATTCTAGGTGCACAGACCTGTCTTCCAAGCCAGGGCATATTGGTACCCCGGCATATGTGCTATCCCCCGATCGCGGTGTTTCTGCGTGAGGACAAGGATCTGATCTGGGCTTGCAAGTCGTCTAATGATGAGGCTAGAAAGATCAACAATGCTTGTGGTAGGCTGAGGGGGAAGTTCGAGTCATTTGATCACAACGAGGATTGTGATATTATTCCGTACTTGTTTTAATGTGAGCTAAACCTCTGGCTGAACTTCATATCTGTTGCCCCTCTAGGGAGGACATTCCACTACAGGATATCTTCATTTCAACCTTATAATTTACTAAAAAGCACACTCGGGATTTGGTTATCGAACTTGAATATAGTGTGTGTATGGAGCCAATATAGTTGTAGAAGGAGCTCTAATCTTTGGGGCCTCGCAACCATCTATGAAGCAAGTCAGGAGTAGTGCGCCTCGCATAGGAAACTTTGAATGGCATAGATATCTATAATTTCCCAGTACTCGGTACTAGTTGCCTGCCGACTGCTCCAACCCGTTAGATATCGGTCTAGATTGCTTGATTCCTCCCCCCGATGATCCTAACGTATCTAATTTAAGCAACCACAGATGAAGATTTCCTAGCAGCACCGTGCGTAACAGGGAGGGCTTGTCTGTTTTCCTTCTCTTGCTCCTCAGTTCTCTCTCTCTCTTCCCCTCTCCCTCTCTGACTCTTGTGGATTGGAACGCTGTGTACGGAATCTGTTGCTATCAGACTAAGGTAAGTCTTACACTGAATACATCATGACTAGATAGCCGTCCTCTGTTGAAAGTGTCCCTTGAAATATAGACAAATGATAATTACAGAGTTCTCATGCAAGAAAGCCTGGAAGACGAACCAAGTAATAGAGAAATCAGTCATCAACTTACCAGTTCCCGATGTTTGGGACATGTAGTAAGAAAGCCATCAAATCTTACTAAGAGATAGTAGCGACTACAGAAAATAGAAATATCGCTATCTCAAAGTACAAATTTCAGATAGAGAAGGAGGACTGGTTCTAGTACGGATAGAGTTGTGAGCAGTGGCGGGATTCAAACCTGCAACTACTGAGTCCAACTCCCTCCAGAGTTACGTCCTCAACTCAGTGCCAGCAGTGGTGTTTTTCTACTATTGCAAGACCATCACGGACCTTTCAATATACGTACTTCATCTCAAGCTATAAGAAACTTCTAACTCATCAGTCCTTAGGGCATCTCATTGTCCCCAGCGTTCAGCATTACCAGGACATTTTCAGGAAGTCATTTTTTAACACTCCTTCTTTTCTCTTGTTGTCACCCACAAATCAGCATTACTATGCGCTACAGTTCTACTGTAATTTCACTGGCTGCTTTCGGCCTGCTTGGTAGTACTAATAGAGCCTCTTCCCGCAGCTCAGGTCGCTGGGTCAACCTCGCCTCCATCCCCACTGCCCGTCAAGAGCATGGCCCTGTCGCCATCACTCTTCAAGACAATGGTACCATGATGGTGACCGACTTTGTTCAGCTCTACGACATCGCCTCCACTACCTGGCGCACTGAAAACTCTGACAGCTTCAAGGTTATATTCCTTGATCTCGTCAATCCCGTTATCTAAAATGCTAGATAGAGGCCAGTGCGCCTGGATTGCCGCAACACCCATAAGGTGTGGAGCATAGGGTTTTTATCCGCCCCAGTCACACACCTAGAGCCCATTGAGAAGACTCATTTGCTCATGAACTGAATCTTATTGGTTGAGTACCCTTTACATCAAATACCAACCGGTGCCAATATCCGCATCAATTGAGGGGAAGGAGGCCACGAACCCTGGCAGTTGCCATTGGGGCCGCAGGGCGTTTCCGATAATCCGATAATCCGGGAATCCGATGAAAATGGCCAAATTATCAACACAAGTCTGCAACGTTTCGGAGAAGATATAAGGAGGCATTGGCACAGCACAGAACAAATAATCATCCATCTCCATAAGTTTCTCAATTATTACCTGATATTCAATTCAATTCAATTCAATATGGTCGGCTTTGACATGCGTGGCTTGACCCCGGCTCCGGTGACTCCCTTCACGCCGGACGGTGCAGTCGACTACGAAGCTATCCACCGGCTTGGTTCTTGGCTTGGGGGAATCGAAGGAGTGAAGGGACTGGTTGTGCTTGGTCACGCTGGCGAAGGCACCTTTCTCACCACCGAAGAGCAAATCTCTGTCATCAAGGCTTTTGTGAAGTCGGTGGACAACAAGATTCCAATCATTGCTGGAATCACTGGTGAGGGCACCGAAGTGGCCGCATTAGAAGCGAAGCGTGCCAAAGAAGCTGGCGCGGCTGCTGGCTTGCTCTACCCATCTCATGGCTGGCTGCGCTTCGGATATCAGCCCGGTGCTCCTCAAGATCGATACCGTCGTGTCTATGAGGTTTCTGGTCTGCCGTTGATCCTTTTTCAATATCCAGACAACACCAAAGCAACCTACAATCTGCAGACTATGCTTGATATTGCTGCTCAACCTGGATGTTTCGCTATGAAGAACGGCGTGCGCAACATGCGCCGATGGGATACGGAAATTCCCGTTATTCGGGCTCAGCGTCCTGACCTACAAATTCTTTCTTGTCACGATGAATACCTCTTGCATACTTCATTTGACGTCGACGGTTTCTTGGTGGGCTACGGTAACATCGCTCCCGAGCCTCTAATTGAGTTTATCAAAGCTGGTAAAGCCAAGGATTACATCAAGGCACGAGCTATCCATGATCAGCTCTTGCCGGTTACGAAGAGTGTGTATCATCGAGGATCCCATATGGAGGGTACGGTCGCTCTCAAACATGCTCTTGTTGCTCGGGGGATTTTGACCCACGCCACTGTTCGATCGCCCCTGCTGCCCCTTGAGGATGGTGCAGAGCAGGAAATTCATGCTGCCATCAGTGCTGCGTCGCTCAACAAGGTGGCTTTTTGAAAAGGAATGTCCAAGTACAGGTTTGTATATGGAAGTGTTGAGTTAGAATGTACATGGGAGCGAATATAATCATATCCATTGGCCAGTGATCAATTGAGGCAGTATCTGTAACAGTGGTAGTATTAATCGTAAAGATCAGTGTAAGGCCACCTTGTGCACTCAACGACTATCCGAGAGAATTAATTACCTTGGGTGAGCCATGGCTCAGGTTTGGCTGTCCTCGTATTCTGGACAGACTACTAACCCTGCGATCTCGGACCCCCGGCTATGCTCGGCTATTCGACTCCCTCCCTTCCTTCTATTTGGTCTGCAAATCCGGCATTTCCGTCCCCACCCTCTCTCTCTCTTTGCGCGACACAAGCACCTGCAACAATCATGACATCCCCCCATTCATCACAGGGCTCTTCGCTAGCGCTAGATCCGCTCAGAGCCTCTCTAGGGAAGCGCCCCTTGGCAACAATTAATGACGACGGGGACGATGAGAATCGTCGGAAAGATCCAAAAATCACGAGGGCTTGTGATACCTGCAAGAGAAAGAAGATCCGCTGTGATGGTACACTTCCATGCAGGAATTGCGCGAAAAGAAAGCTTCATTGTTTTTACAACGCCAAATATAATCGGGGTCGGCCTCCTACTCCACCACCTTCCACGACGATCACTGAGCAGCAGGCCGGAGGGCAAATTCATCGCTCAGAGCAGCCTTCTACTCGACAGCATTCAGGGCCACCTGCGCATCATGCCCCCGAAACCCAAGTTCAATCTCGCGCGTCACCAGAGGTCGAAATTGAGGGGCAATATTCTGACCCTACATCTGGATTGAACTTCTTGCATAGAGCATGGAAGAAACTGTCGACACAAAACGACGAATCAGCACTGTGCCACTTGAACAACGCGGGAAGAGACCAACTGCTCAACTCAGCCGGAGATCCCCCATTTCATGTCGATGATACAGCTCTAGACGATGTGATACCAATTGCCTCCGTGGCGAGAGAATTGCAAGAGTTCTATTTTGAAACGTGTGTGGTGACGTACCGTATGTTCCATCGACAAGTCGTAGAAGGTTGGATGGACATATTCTTGAACAATCGACAAGGACGGCGGCCGATTACCCGTTCGCTAGGAAATCCTAGGACTGCAATCCTGCTTACTATAATGGCTATCGCCTCTCTACGCCGTGATAAAATCAATGGAGAAAGCTCACAAGATAACGACGTGAATGGCTTACGCAGAAGTGATCGGTTGTTCTGCGCAGGCATGAAATTGACTGACATGGAGATGGGGTTCCCACGACTCGAATCCGCGCAGGCGCGGATCATCCAAGTTCTATATCTTCTTCAAACGGCTCGTATGAACAAAGCGTGGTATACATTTGGTAATGCGTTTCATGTAACTCTCTCCCTCGGCATGCACAGGCGACGAGACCAGAGGAGAGACTTCCCTTTCACGGGGCGGCCCCATAACTACATCATCTCAGAATGCCACAAACGCACATTTTGGGTGGCTTATATCGTTGACACTTATTTGAGCGTTGTGTTCGGCCGGCCCCGACTTTTCCAAGATGAGGATATCGACAAGGAGCTCCCTGACATGGTCAATGACGAGGACATGAATCCGCAAGGGCCTTCCATTACAGATGATTCAGGTGATTGCTATATTGATGCCTTGATACTTCATGCCAAGTATAGTATAATGCTAGCCTATTACGACGATCGCATACTTACCAGATTAGCAGAATTGCGCAAATCATCGGGAAGGTATCACGGGAGGTATACTCAATTAGCGACTTGCCCAACCAAGATCGTTTGGCAGCTGCGCAACGGTTGTGTCAAGACTTGCATGAATGGTGGGCCAGCCTGCCACCACACTTGGGTACAGTAAGACCATCCACCTTAATACCCAGTTTCCGGCGCCAAGCCATTGCTATGCGGCTGGCATACTTCCATGCTCTCATTCATGCCAATCGACCTTTCCTTCTGAGTGAAGGAGCATACGAAAACGTTGCGAAATGCATAACTGCCGCACAGAACAGTCTAGAGCTTCTCAATAGAATGGCCGAGGATAGTACGTTATTTCATTCTTTCTGGTGGACCGATTATGTGATCTTCTGCGCGTTGGCTGTTGTGTATGTTTGGGAGATCCAGCGATTGACCCGAAGCATATATGGCAATGATGACCAGTCTTTGAGCAAGCTATTTGATCTCGCAGAGAAATGCCACGGCTATCTGAAGCGAGCATCAACAAGTGTATCACAAAACCAACGATACAGCGTTATACTTGATGAGCTACGATTTGAAGCGCAGAGATGCCGGACTGCGAGGGAAAATCTTCAAAATCGCCACCCAGGTAATCTCCATGGTGCCGAAGGCCTTGTTCCAGATATTAGCCTCGCATTTCCACAGGACACGGAAAGTTGCAGCCCTCACACAGCATTTCTGCTTCAGGAGGAAAACATTCCCAGTGTGCTAGAGAATCTCCAATTTAGTGATTGGCAGATGCTTGACTCATCGGTATGTATTGTGTGTGCCAGCCTTTTGCAGCAAGCTAAACTTACCCCAAGGCCTTCTTGCCATTATTCGATACAAACTACGTCTCTCCGACAAACTTTCCTGGAATTGAATGACTTCATCGTGTCTGGTGACCAGTAGAAGAACTACTGAAACTACTTCCCCACTTTTTGAACTTCAGCCTACGTAGATGAGAGGGCCGGACTTCACGGAAAAGACGGCTCGCAGCACCGAGAGTCCGAGATTGCCAAGGCTGCTCCGTGAACGGCGCCAACTTTGCTTGCTTCCCCGGATTTTTATTCCCTATATCTACCCCGTGGGGGTGCCAAGTGCTCCCTTCCCGAAAACGCATAAGATGATCTCGGTTTCTGGCATTAGTCTCTCCCAAGATACGCCCTCAAGCCCAACGCCATTGAGATGACTGACAAGGACGCTGCCGTGATGCACCTAGAGGACCTCCCAGGTCAGGGAGTCTCTGGCGACGACATAGAGTTTCTGTCGAATTTCTCACCTGAAGCCAAGAAGAAAGCCATCAGAAAGGTAACTGTTTTTATATGGCGCTAGTGTGGGGAGCCTTACTGACAAAACCAAATATAGGTTGATGTATGATGTTTTCTTCCGTCTCGCTTCACTCATTTAGAGAATGTGGTACTGATTTCAAACTAGATGAGACTGGTTCCTATGTTTGTCCTTCTGTACTTAGTGGCATACATAGACAAAACAAATATCGGTATGTCGACCCCCTCAACTCGGGCGTTCCAGTTTTCACACTCAGCAGGGAATGCTAAGATCGAGGGCCTACTCCCCAGTCTACACATGAGCGGCATACAATACAACATTGCCTTGTCTATTTTTTTCATACCTTATGTCCTAGCTGGTACGAAACCTCCATGGGCATGTAGCAAACACATACTGACGGGCCTGAAGAGGTACCGAGTAACATAATACTAAATCGACTCAAGCGACCGTCGCAGTACTTAGGGCTACTGATTTTCTGCTGGGGTGTGATCATGCTTTGCACAGGCTTTGTTCGCAATTTTGCCGGTCTAGTGGTGATCCGATTTCTTCTGGGTCTTTTCGAGTAATTCCCCAAGCGCATTCAACAATGCCTTCTCGGTACTGACAAGCGTACAGGGCTGGATTCCTGCCAGGTGCTGTGCTAGTAATCTCGAAATGGTATCTTCCAAATGAGACACAGACTCGCATCGCTATTCTCTACACATCTGCTGCTTCTGGTGGAGCCTTTTCTGGTCTTCTGGCTTTCGCTATTGCCAAAATGGACGGTATAGCAGGCTACGAAGGTTGGCGCTGGGTAGGTCCTTTCCTTGGACATCCTTTCATGGCTCCATTGACTGACTACCACACAAGATCTTCATCATCGAGGGTCTTGTGACAGTTTTCATGGCCGTTCTTTGCTACTTGCTCCTCCTAGATTCCCCGGCTCTGTCTCCCGGCTGGCTTACTCAAGACGAGATCCGATACCTCGAGGTACGACAGCTCGTTTCCAACAACCACGGTGGTCATCACAAAGGCTTCAACAAAAAGATAATCTTCAGCGTCCTGACCGATTGGAAAATATATCTTCTCATCCTTGGTAACTGGTCCAACGCCGTCCCCAACTACGCCCTCAAATTTAGTATGCCCGAAATAATCAAATCCATGGGCTACAAATCAGCCACCGCCCAGCTCATGACAATTCCGCCCTACACCGTCGGCGCCATATCAGCTTACGGCTTCTCTGTGTTCGCTGATCGCTTTTCCTGGAGAATGCCTTTTATCGTGGTACCCCAGTGCTCGCTCATAGCTTCATTCGGCATTCTATTCTCTAAAGCCGCCAGCATAGAGGAGAACATAGCACTGTGTTATTTTGCCATTTGCCTTGCCTGCTTTGGAATGTATCCCATCCTTCCTGGCGTTAATGCCTGGAATGTCTGCAACATTGTCAATCCCCACAAACGAGCTGTGGCTATTGGTTATCTTATATGCGTTGGGAATGCGGGTGGTATCATCGGCAGCTATATTTACAAATCCGATGAAGAACCCAGGTACCCAACTGGTTATGGCACCTCACTTGCATTCGCTGCTGCTGGGCTTGTGGCTGCCTTGTGCTTGGAGTTTTGTCTGTGGAGGGCAAATAAGGAGAAGGCTCGGTTGACCGTGTCCGAAATTGAGGAAATGTATACTGAGGAGCAGCTTCGCGATATGGAAGAGAAGAGTCCTCTTTTCAAGTATACACTGTGAGGTACTTACTGAATTATTGAATAGGGATCTACAGACATGTATGTTCGTGTTATATTATTATCATGCCTTCCGTACAGCTCTATATTTCATGTCATTACAGCTCGCACCAAACTCTGGAAATAGCTCTGCGTGGTTTCTAAGGGCGTCTAATCCAATTAATTTTAATCCCAGAATTATTTTTGACAAAGATGGGCTTAAAAATTTCTACAGACCCCAATGCATCCTAAATCCCCCTAGTGAAGCGTAAGATGGTGGTAATGTAGATTGTAGTATTGAGTGAGCTGGACCCCTAATTGTAGAGGGGCACTCACCGAGAAGGATGTTACATGCGTAGGGTCATGTCTGCAGAGCTACTAGATCTCAGGCCTCTTTATACTTTTCTAGAAAACAATTAGTACATACGACCACAGGGTGTGGAAAATAGGGCTTCCCGTCCGCTCAGCCGTACTCAAGCCACACGCCGGGAGGTTAGTAGTTGGGTGGGTGACCACCAGCGAATCCCTTCTGTTGTATGTTTTTGTTTTATATAGACTTATATTTAATTAAATTTCACGTTTGTTACATGGCGCACTCAGAAAATACCTTAAGTTAGTTAGATAGCTAGGTATTGAGCACTATTTGTACCTCGTTTTGAGCAAGTTTGTTGGGTCCCTCAGCTTCCACACTATTTATACCAGCCTGGCTCTAGATAGCGGCAGATAGGACATGACTGTATACTTCACGCAGGCATGGCACGCCCATCACCTTGCAAATCTATTCCACCGTTCAATTTGAAAGATCGAAGGAGAGCTGACGATAGTTCACAGGAGCTGCACCTTGGAGGTTCATGCTATAAGGGCCTTCGCAACAACACGAATCCATCAAGGTGGCTGGACCCAGGTGAACTTTCTCGGACCACATCGCTTCATATCCACTCGCTACATTATCACTTCATTCCATCGTGTTGAAAATTAAGATCCAATTGAGATCATTTTATGTTATGATTGCTTATACCAAGAAAGATATCCTATGAATGATATCGTTCCGACATACGCCTAGTTGTGTACTTTTATTGAGATTTTCAGAGGCATCCCGTTCAACATCCTGTCAGGCATACGTCTGGACCCCTTTCCACTGTCTTCTTCAGACCGGTCAGATGTTTGCAGTCCCGCAACATTGGCGTAGTGGGTACTTTCCCTTCTTCTTTTCTTTTTTCTGCTTTCTTTACTTATTCCTTAACGATGGGGCCAGTCAAGACCATTTCGAAAACTGTTCATCTGGACATAGTACCAATGAACAAGATTTCCAAAGGCGACAGCCATCTGGCCTTCCTGCCTTTTTCTCAAACCCACCCCTTCTTCAACATACTACGTATGGCCACCAGCCGGCCCACCCGTTCGAAGCTCATCCCACCCAGGATCTCAAAGGTGGACACGTCGGCCTGGAAGATCTTGGCAAACCAGCTGCGAATCTCCACCGCCAGGAGCGAATCGACCCCGCAGCTGACAATGGGCTGGCTCGCCTCCACATCCTCATCGGCCAGCCCGGAGAGACTGCGCACGATTTTAGCAATGAGGGCCTGGGCAACGATCAGCGTGGCCTCCTCCAGGGAGGCGGCCTGGCCCAGTTCGGCCCGGAAATCGCGAGCCGGACGACGCCCGGGCCCGCTCTTCGAGTCCAGGTGCTGGTGGGAGGCGGTTGACACGCGATGAAGGAGGCCAAACAAGGGCCTCTGCATCCACCCGGGCTCATCCAGTCCGCGCACCTGCATGGCCTGAGGAGTATTGATCCCGAACACCGTCTGGCAGTTGGCCAGCGTCAGGGGCGGCGCGTCCGCTGGCGCCACCGCCACGACGACAAGATCCTCCTCGTCCTTGTCACTCGCGTCCTCCATCGCACGGCAGCAGTAGAATTCCAGCAGGGCCAGGAACTTGGGGCGGGTAATCGGCACCATGGATCCGCCGCCCAGCAGCCGGTCTCGGATGGTTTGGTTCTGCGTCAGGAACCCGTCGTCGACCATGGCCCCGAGGTCGAGACTCACGGCTGGCAGCCCGCGCGCTACGCGGTACCGTGCCAGGCTGTCCTGGAAGGTGTTGCCCGCGGCGTAGTTGGACTGGCCGCGCTGACCCGCGACGCCAGACACGGAGGACAGGCAGACGAAAAAGTCCAGCGGTTGGTGCTCGAGGCAGGCATGGAGGTTCCATGACCCGGCCACCTTGGGCTGCACGGCGGCGACCCATTGGGCGTGCGTCATCTCGGCAAGTAGGGTATCCTGCAGAACCATTGATGCCTGGATGCAGCCGCGGATCGGCGGCATCGCGGCTCCGGTAGGGGACTGGGCCTCGTGGAGCACGCGCGACAGCGTCTCCCGATCGGCGAGATTGCAGACAGGCGCGTGCACACGGACCCCCGCCCCGTGGAGCTCGGCCACCAGCTGGCGGGATTCAGGGCTCTGCGGCCCCGAGCGCGAGAGTATCAGGAGGTGGCGGGCGCCGCGCTCGGCCATCCAGCGCGCGATACTGCGGCCAATACCGCCAAAGCCGCCTGCGAGCACATAGGTGGCATCGCCCAGGAAGCCCTGGGTCGGCATCGCCGCGGGCAGGGTCATCGGCACCGAAGCGGTTGGGGTAATCTCGATAACGGTCTTGCCGCTGGTCTTCCCGTCGGCGAGCGCGGCAAAAGCCTGCTGCACCTCCGTCACAGACCGGACGCGCAATGGGTGGGCAGGTTGCAACACGCCCTGCTCAAACAGCGCCATGATGGTGTGAATGCCTCGCTCGGCCTGCTCCGGACGCTCGAGCATCCATGTCGATCCATCAAACGCCGAGAAGCTGACCCCCCGGTTGAAGGGGAGCATGGGGAGTCGCGCGTTGTCCAGGATATCTTTCTTGCCGATTTCCACGAACCGGCCATAGGGCGCCAGGCAGTCCCACGAGGCCAGGAGACACTCGCCGGATAGCGAGTTGAGCACCAGGTCTACTCCACGACCCCCGGTCGCATCCTTGACGCCCTGCGCAAAGGCCACATCGCGGCTGTAAAAGATACGCCCCTCCGGGATCGCGTACGTGTCCATGAGGAGATCTCTTTTGGCCTCCGAGCTCACGGTCACGTAAACATCTGCCCCGAGGTACTGGCTGATCTGGATCGCTGCTTGGCCGGTGCCGCCAGCACCGGCATGAATCAGCACTTTCTCCCCTTGGGTCAGCCGTCCGATCTGCACGAGGCTTGTCCAGGCGGTGACGAACTGCGTCGGGATGGCAGCGGCGGTGGTGAAGCTCATGGCGTCCGGCAGGCGACACACGCACTGGACCTTGCTGCGGGCATACGTCTTGAATGCCTCGACCGTGGACATGCAGACGCGGTCCCCGACCCGGACCTTGTCCGGGGAGCAGGCGGGCCCTACACGTGTCACCACCCCGGCGCACTCATTGCCCAGAGTGTCAGCGGGCACGCGGCCGAGGGCAATGAGGCAGTCCTTGAAGTTCAGTCCGACGGCGTGGACTTGGATCTCCACCTCGTCTGCCGCCAGCGGCACGGCATTGTGCTCCTGATCCGCAACAAATCGCAGCGACTCCAGAAGCCCCGGGGTTTGCGTCGTGAGTTTCAGTGGCATTGGCGCCTCCTGCCACGGCCGGTCCTCCGAGATCAATGGGTGGAGCGTTCGATGCACGCCCTCCTGGCAATATCGGTCTTGCTGGAGTCGGGCGATGTGAAACAGGTCTTTTCCTTCTGCAGCTCGCTGCTCATATTCCATCTCGTAAGCCTCCGATGAGGAGGGATCGGCGGCGGGCCGCAGCATCTGTTGGACGGCCAGCAGAAGGGCTTTCAGCTGGGCCTCGGAAGGCGTGTTGTTCATGGGCGCCCCCGTCAGCCCGACGCGGAGAAACCGGTGCCCTTCCTCTTCAGCAAGGCAGACCCGCGCCAGGCCCGTGACCATGTTGTATGCTGGGTCCGAGGAGCCATCGTCAACCGTGCGACTCACCCAGGCCACATTGTGACTGTGGCGGATCATCCGCTGGAGCGCTGCAAAGTCCTCAGGGTTCATGCTGCGTAGAAACGGCCGATCCAGGTCCAAGTCGACAGTCACGATGGTGAGCCTCGTCCCGGGTTCCACTTGGTCCATTGGGGTAATCTGGCTGGGGACTCCGATGTGTTGCAGGTATTTCTGGATGGCAGTTGCGTAAGGAACACTCTGCCCTTCCCCCTGAGGACTGTGAGTTGGATGAGCCACGATGTTCACCACCGCTGGAGGCGCAGGACCCGGTGTATCGAGCTCCTGCAGGAGCATGCCAGCTCCGTCGGATGGGACCTGGCGGCTGCTGATCAGTACGCTTAGCTCATGGCAGGTATCGCTGCGATAGTCGCGAAATTCTTGCTTCACGCCTGTGAAGCCCGTATCCTGCAGCAGTGCGTCCCAGGTGGACAATGGGACACAGGGACCCTCGCTGCGATAGTCTTCAGAACTGAGCCACCAGCCCGGTAGCAGGCCCATGATGAACCCACTCCGTCCCAAGGCGGGGGCCGTGATCTCGAAAAGAATCAGCTTCCCCCCGGGACGAAGCAAGGCCTGCGCCTTCTGCAGCGTTGCCCGGAGGTCCTTGGTAGCGTGGAGTACGTTGGCCCCGACGACCACGTCGTAGGACTCGGGGGTATACCCTTGGCTCAGGAGATCTTCCTCGATATCCAGTCGGCGGAACAGCAGGCCGGGGTACCTTTCGAACCGGGTCTTGGCGGCGTCAAAATAGGCCTCTGAGATATCTGAGTAGGTATACTCCTGATACCGCGGGCCGGTCACCTCTAGCTGTCCCTGTTTCTCCCCAAGTGAGTGCAGTATGGCGGCGGTCGTGCCCCCCGTGCCAGCACCGATTTCCAGGTAGCGGGCGTTTGGATACTTGTGAGAGTACAGCTGTAGGTATTCACCTAGCTGGGTAAATGCCGACGTGTCACTGCCGCTCAGTTCGGCGTAGAGCGAATCCAACAAGGACGACCCGAACAGCAGCTCCAAGGGGTCCATTTGACCAACGACCAACTGGTCCAGGTGGCGGGCGACTGCCACATGAACTCGTCCCTGCGCGTTGACTTGCTCTAGTCGATCCATCAGGGCATTGCGGTAGTTTAAGTCTCCAGCTAAGGTCGGCCAGCTTGGCTGCCAATGCGGCGTCTCGCCAGCTTCGACTCGCCGGACCTGGCGGCGAGCCCAGTCCATGTATTTTTGCAAGTGAGGTTTCGACGGATTCACCCCCGACGATGTAATCTGCGACAGCATCGAGTAATGAAGGAAGGCCAAGTCACGATAGAAATCTGCAGGATCCCCGCTGGTCGGGTCCAGGCCCTCATGAGATGAGGGCATACTGCGGCTGCTGCTGCTGCACCACTGAGCCACCTGGGGCCCAGTCATCAAATCCAGATCGGGTTTCCAGACCAGGTTCCAGGTACAGTCCTGCGCCCCATGGTCGTCGTCGGTCATTTGATCGGCCATGTCATTGACGATCGTCAGCCGAACCCCTTCCAACTCTGCCAGCAGACGCGCCCGGTCATGACTCAAGGCATGGGATTGTACTTCGCACCCGCGACGGTCGGTGGCCACGATCTCTGCCAGCGCGTCCAGCGTGTTCTCCGACCCAGTCTGCAACTCCGATGACAACGACGATGATGACCATCCAAGGCCCGAAGACGCTATCCAGACCCGTCGAATGTTGGAGGGGATGGCCGTAGATCGTCTGCGTACGGGATTCTGCGTCAGCGCCACCATGGGCATGTGCAGCAGCGCATCGAGCGTGCACGGATGGACAACATATTTCACTTCGTCATCATCCTGTGGATGATGGACCTTGATGACGGCGCGGCAATCCCGGCCGCCGGCCCACTGCGCCTCGACAAGAGTGCGGAAGGCGGGCCCGAATTCCAGTCCATGTTGGGCAAGGCGTTCATAAAAGGCCGCGATCTCCAAACCATGATGCTCTCCCCGCTCCTCCCACTGAGGCTGCTCCTGCTGCTGCTGCTGCTGCAGGGAAGCGTGCCGGTCCTGCAGGCTTCGCAGGCGGGCCTGCGCGACGCGCTGGGTCCCAATGCCAGACTCGGCGACCCCGAAATCGACCCGGATACTCCCTGTGCAGATTTCTTCCCATTCACCCTCCAGATATGCGCATAGCCGGAAATCCGACCACCAGCCACCGTCTCGACTGCCGCCGCCGGCTCCGGCCCCCGGTTGCTGCTGCTGCTGCCGGCGCAGGATGAATTGGACTTCCACACCCCGCTCGTGGTCGGGGATCACCAGCGCTGTGCTCAGGTGAATGTCGCGGAGCTCGTAGCCGAGGATCGGCCGGTTGATAGAGGCTGCTCCGGCGAGCTGGACCTGCTGCTGCATGGCCTCGACGGCCATCGCCATCATGCCGGCGGCGGGGAAGAGGATCGTTCCATTAATCTGATGATCTTCGATCCAGGGATGCTCGGAGCGCTTCAGGAAGTTGCCCCAACGCGCCTCCAGGGCATTCCAGTCCACCGCAGCCTCCCCGAGCAACTTGGATCGGGGCTTGCTGCGGAGCCGATGATTCCTGCTTGTTCGACTCTCATGGAAGAACCGCCGCGAATGCTCCCAGGCATATGGGGGAAGGTCGGCCAGCGAGACAAGCGCAGGAGGCACTACAGTTACTCCTTCCCTCTCGTCTGAATCTGTCTCGGAGGAGTGGGGTTCGTGGTTCACCCGGTTCCAGTTGATCGATAATCCCAGGCACCACAGATGACCCACTGAGCGGAGGAGGGCGTCAGCCCCTGGCTGGGCCCGCTGCAAGGTAGAGACGTAGGTCATGGGATGGTCCTGAGCCTGAAGGATCTCTTTGATCGGCCCGCGCAGGGCCCCGTGGGGCCCAATTTCCACGCAGGTGTTGATATCCATCAGGAGTCGGTGGCTTCCGTCGAGCTTCTTCACGACCCCGCGCTTGCTCAAAAGACTTTGAACGGCCTGGAGGAAGCGCACGGGTCGTACCAAGTTGCTTGCCCAGTAGCTACCCTGGCGCAGCATCTCGGCGGGGACTCGCTGGCCCGAGACGGTCGAGACCATGACGACCGAGGCGTCGGTGCGCTGCAGTAGGCCCTGCTCCCTTCCGTGTTCCCCGGGCTCGATCTCCCCGATTGCGCTCGCGTACGCATCCGCCACCGAATGCAGATGGTTGGAATGGTAGGCCACGCCAGTGGACAGCTTGCGGGCGAAGATCCCCGCAGCGTCGAATTTGGCCTTCAGCGCGTCGATGGCCGCCTCATCCCCAGACAGAGTCACGTTATTCGGGCTGTTGAAGCACGCGATGCTGACCTGACTAGATCCCATTTTGTCCTCCCCTGCATCGGTTCCATCCAGGTAGGATGCAGCGTCTGCCGCAGAGAGCCCGACTGCCAGCATCTCCCCGGAAATTGTTGATTCTTGCAGTGTAGCAGACACCAGCGTGCCCCGCAGAAACGCAATCCGCCAAGCGCTGCGCGCGGAAATGGCGCCACAGCAGTACCTGTGATATTTTCCTCCATTTCAGCACCCAACTTTCCAAAAGGAGGGAGGGAATGTTTTCGCTTACGCTGCAGCAATTTCTCCCGACGAGTGTCCAATGACCACGCTGCACATGATACCAAAGGTATTGAGCAGGTCCACTAAAGCGATTTGGACGACCGTGCAAAGGACTTGGCTAATCCGAGGCTCGTTGATCCGACTTGTCTCTGCCGGCTTTGCCAGTTCATCTATCAGAGGATACGGTTATCGAGCAGCTCCAAGGTGATAACGGACCGGCAAGGGGTGGGGGACTGAGAGATGCTCACCTAAAAGTCTCCAATCGCAACCAAAAGCGCGCAGATCCTCATCCGCCTCTTCTAACCGCCGACGAAAGACGGAGTATACACAAAGGTCGGCGCCCATTTGCGCCCACTGCGCACCCTGGCCGGTGAATACGAACGCGATCTTGGGCGGCGTCTTTGGCGACTTCACCGCAGGCGAAACCATCGTTCGAAACTCGTGCAGCGGCATGTCTGAGGGGACGACTGCACAGGCGCGCCAAGGGAGAAACGTCCGGCGTTGGGCGAGCGTGTATGCCAGTGCATCGGAGAATTCGACTGACGGGGGAGTCGCCGCCTCCGCCGTACCGCCGCCGCGGGACTGGAAATATTCGGTCAGGCTGGTGACTGTTCGAGTGATACCTGCTTTGTCTGACGACGATAGTGGCAGGAGCCGGACACGCTTTTGCTGCACTCCTGCTGCTGCGGTAGGAGCTACTGAAGAAGATGATGCTAGTAGTGGTGGCTCATTGTTGGACCGTTGGTCGCGCAAGACGTAGACGGGGATAATCTCTTCCTGAGGGGTGGAAGAATCCGTGCGCGGTCGATATGCCACGCCGTCCAACTGGTGCTCCAGTAAGAAGTGATACGCATCATCCAACACCGCGTGGGCGTTGGAGCCACCGAACCCAAACGAATTGACGGAAATTCGTCGAAGACCGGGACGAGGCCAAGGGACCCCTGACCGAGGGAACTATACAGTACGGAAGAGCGTCAGCTGTCCGCCACACGAACATGGGTAATGCTCACCAACCTGAAGACGTAACGCAGCCTCATCGATCATCGAGTTGACGCTCTGCAAATCGGCAATAGCGGGGATCCACCCTCGCTCCAGCATGGCAATCGCCTTGATCACACCCGCGATACCGCTGGATCCCTCCAAATGGCCGATATTGGCTTTGACGGAGCCCCTAGAAACAGATAATGCATGCTTCGTTAGAAGGCGTGTGGAAGAGCCGAGTGGGAACAGAAACATACACATAAAGCCTCTCACCCGGGCGCCGGCTATCTCGGAAGCTTGCACCTAGAGCCTCCGCCTCAATGGGATCGCCGGCTGGGGTTCCCGTGCCGTGCGCCTCCACGTATCCCGTACGAGCCTTATCCAGTCCAGCACGCGCGTAGCACGCGTTGATAAGGGCCTCCTGAGCGCTCATACTTGGCTGGGTGATTCCAGGGGTGTACCCGTTCTGGTTGCACGCAGTGGAGCGCACCACGGCGCGGATGGTATCGCCATCCCGCAGCGCACAGCTCATCCGTTTAAGGACCAACATGGCTACCCCTTCCCCGCGCCCGTACCCATTACCTCGAGCATCAAAGCTATAGCTGCGGCTGTCGGGGGAAAGCATGCTCATCTCTGACAGGATATGGAACAGATCAGGGGCCAGAATCAAATTAGCTCCTCCAGCCAGGCACTTTTGTACCGAATCCGTTCGTTAGCCGCACAAACACACACACACACACACACACACACACACTTCTCTCTCACAGAAGGTCCAGAGGAAACAATTCTCTCTAGGAGGCGAAACTTACCATATCAGTCTGACCTGCGCGCAGCGCCTGACAGGCTAAGTCCAGGGCGACCAGGCTACTGGAGCAGGCAGTGTCCACGTTGATACTGGGGCCCATGAAGTTGTAGAACCAGCTCACGCGGTTCGCGTTCAGCGTGGTGGTGATCCCCGTGGCTGCGTAGGGTGCGCTGTCGCGCACGTCTTTCCGGTAAAGTTCCTTGTAGTCATCGGTGAAGCAGCCGACATAGACGGAGGCGTTGGACCCCGTAATCTGCTCGATGGGGATCCCGGCTACATCAAGGGACACACACAATTATCATCCCGAACACGAAGGAATGGGGGCTCGAGGGCTGGTTCCGCCTACCATTTTCCAAGGCAACGTAGCTGGTTTCCAGGAGCAGTCGCTGCTGGGGGTCCATGGAGGCTGCCTCCACGGCTGAGATGCCAAAGAAGGGTGCATCGAATGCAGTGATATCTTCAGCTAGGAAATGTCCTCCGCTCACCGTCGGGACTGCGGCTGCAGCCTTGGGCCAGTAGGCGCCCGTAACATCCAGACGGTCAGAGGGGAATGCTTGCGACACGCAACGGGCCTCTGTGATCAAATTGAAGAAACGATCTAAATCTGTGGCTCCGGCCGGGAACCGGAGTGATAGGCCTACGATCGCGATGGGCTCAAGGCAGTCCTTATCGTTGTGCGAATTGTCGAAAGCCATTGTGGTGCAGCGATCGTCGGGGAAGAAGTGGAATTGGGGGAATTATCCAAACAAAAAGAGACACTCACATCTAGCAGTCGTGTATGTGCACCAGGGTTGGTTTTTATATGATCTGACGCTGATACCCTTCAGCGTCCTCTTTTATTGGACTCTCGAGATACTCTAGATAATTGTCCTTAACATGTAATTGCCACAACTGCCACGCACATATCCTTCACACCCAGCCAACCCTAACACACCGGAAGGAGCAACAAGTCTACGGGGATTGCGTCCAAGCTTCCCAGCTGCCAAGAGGTGCAAGATGGCTCTTAGCGTGAGGGGCCGATGCCAAACGAACCAGCATTTATTTGGTGGGAGTGGGTCAGAAACACTTTCGCCCCCAAACTAATCTCCGATCCCCTGCGAGGGCAAACAAGACTAACTACAAAAGACAAGTGTATGGCCTCATCGAGAACTTAACCGATCAAACTATTTATTCACCATTACCCGAACAGGGAGCTTTTATTGCCCCACCAATAGGCACAGGCTTTTTCTTCAGCACCCATTCCTCAGTCCCCACTCTAATGCAGTGAGACAGCCAAGTGAATCGTTTGGCGAATGGCCCCCAGAGCCCCCAACAGAGACGCCCGTGACCTCGAACCAGGGACCTCATGTCCTCCGTCATGCACGAACACTGCCCGCCACTCCGGCTTGCAAAGCCGGCTCAGGACCACACTGGTGCCTGGGTAGCTGGTGTCATTTTGGCCCCATATGTGTGCGGTGGGCAGCTGCAACAGGACCGGTAGTGCTGACGGGGTTGCGGTTCCTTCCCTTTCCGCCTCGGCGATGGGTGTCAACTTGCCCACATCAGGCAGTGCGGCCGCTGTTGGTGATGATGACCACTGATAAGGAATTCCTCCAGAGAGAAAAATCGCGCATCGGATGCTGCGCGCTCCCGCCGGGGAGGAAGAGGCCGCAGACCGAGCCCGCTCAATCAGAAATGAAGCAGCCAATTGAGCTCCGTGCGAAAAGGCCAGAATGCCATCAAAGGGTCCCTCAGCTACGAGGAAAGCTTCGAGCTGCTCCAGGGCCGTCGCGTAGGTCGCTGGTTGGCTGGGGTCAAAGTACGCATACCCTTCGTCGCTTTCCTCCGGAAAATAGGGGGCAATGGCTGTGTTGGCATTCAGCCGGTCAGTCAGCCTTGTTCGAATGCAACGATCAATAACATAGACTATATACCAGGATCAATGGGGCAGGGAAGGGTGCCTTCGACGTAGTCGAATGTATGAGAATCGCCGAGTTCATGTCGTAGGCTTGCTAAAGGTTCGCAATGTTGTTAGGGCTTTCCATCTTGCTTGCACCGGGCACAACTACAAGTGTGCAACTGGGTTTTACTGACCAGTCTGAACTTGAAGGATCTTTGCCATAGAGAAGTCAGAGTCGGATTCTCTATACTCGGCCAGACTCGAACGAACTTACCCGGCTGTTGGTCCCTAATCCGTGCAAGCAGAGAAAATGCATGATGGTGATTCACGATGAGATAAAATGGATCGCTCTCCGACGGGCAGGTATTATTCTGGGTAATCTGAGCTCAAGAAAGTAAGAACAATAGAGAATCAAGATTTGGGGGTGATGTATACGAGAGAGGCCGGGGAATCGATCGATTAGAAATACGGTGTCTGACAGGATATCTCCGGCGCCTGGATAGAAGTGCTAGGTGAGGGCAGTGGGGGCCAAGGGACGTTGTGGACACAAAAATAATTCCCGGGTTTTAAATTCACTGTCCCTGCCTTCCAGATCCTCAGACACATTGCACCATTGTCACTTCGTGAATTTTGTCAGTAGGCTTCGTTTTCCAGTATGCTTGACAACTTCATCCAATTGGTGCTGGGCACCATCTCGCTCGGCAAGCTCTTATTTGCCATTCTCTCTGCTGCTGTGGGTTACCCGCTGCACTTCAATCTCTAATATTCCTCTTGTTGCTATGAGATGGTCTCCGTTCTCACACATATCTATAGGGCCTGAGTTATGTGGTGTATCAAGTCCAGTTCCATCCCTTAGCAGCCTATCCCGGTCCTTTCTTGGCCAAATTGACCAACCTATACTCGGTGGTACACGCCATGCGTGGCGACCGACATGAGGATTTGTATAAACTGCATCAACGCCATGGCCGAATCGTTCGCATTGGACCTAACCGCGTGACTATCCTCGATGCGCGAGCTCTTGAGCCCATCTATGGCCATCAAGCCAACGTGCAGAAGTCGCAATGGTACCACAGTTTCTACAGCGTAAGTATCTTCAACGCCATTGACCGCAACGTGCACGCGCGCAAGCGCCGGGTGATGTCCCAGGCATTCTCCGACCACGCTCTGCGGGGTATGGAGCCGCACATTCTGTCCGCCATCCGCGACTGGTGTCTGGCGTTGGGAGACGAGCATCCCAACCAGAGTCAAGGCAAGCAGAGTCAGGCCAGCAGCAGCAGCAGCAGTGGCGGCGGCTGGTCGCGCCCCAAAGACATGGTGCACTGGAGCGCGTGCCTGATCTTCGATGCCCTTGGGGAGATCTGCTTTGGAAAGACATTCAACACCACCCGGAGTGACGAGAACACCTTCTTCTTCCGCTTGATGGCTGTCAACGTACGCATCTTGAATATTTGTGGCCAGATGCCCCTGCTCCGTCGCATTGGCTTCGATCAGTACCTACGAATGGGGACTGCCGGCGACCGGGAGCGTCAGATCGCGTTCTCTCGCCAACAATTGAGTACGCGATTGGCAGCTAATCCCACGGAGCGGCGAGACATCATCTACTATTTGCAACAGGCCCGCGACCCGGAAACCGGGGAAGGATATTCAACGCAGGAATTGATCAGCGAATCGACCTTATTGTTAGGCGCGGGTAAGTTCTGGATTACTCAATCCTTTCTTCACCCCCAGCCGTTTATACTTCTACACTAGTACTGTTGAACTGACTATCTTTCTCACCACCATTCAGGGGCCGAGACAGCCAATACAGCGCTCGCCTCGACATGGTTCTTTCTCGCGCACCACCCCGCCATTCGCCAGCGCCTGACGAACCTGATCCGGGCACACTTCGCCTCGCTGGAATCCATCGTCTCCGGACCCGCCCTCTCCAGCGGGAAGATGGGATATCTCCGGGCCTGTATCGAGGAAAGCATGCGGCTGTGCCCCCCGGTGCCCATGGATCTGCCGCGCGAGGTGCTCCCGGGGGGTCTGCAGGTGCTGGAATGGGAGTTCCCCGCCGGAACTATCGTGGGGGTCCCGACCTACTCTCTGCATCACTCCCCGGAACATTTTGACCGCCCTTACGAGTATGACCCCAATCGGTGGATGCTGCGCGGGACCGAGGCCGCCGACGAGGGTGTCGGGGTCTCGCCCGAGGTCATGGCCCGCCAACGCGCCGCTTTTGTGCCGTTCAGCCTCGGGCCTCGCGCGTGCATCGGTCGCAACGTGGCTATGCTCGAGCTGGAGGTCAGCGTCGCGCGTGTGCTGTGGTTGTATGATCTGCGATTGGCCCCCGGGATGGAGCATCTCGGAGTCGGGCGAGAGGGCGAGTACAAGATGAAGGATAATTTCATCGTGGGCAAGGAAGGCCCCATATTGGAATTTCGGAAGCGGGCATGAAGAGGGGGCGGTGGAACCAGCGTACTAAATTATTACTAGTCTGGATAGATAAGTACAAAAGTATTACGGTTCTATGTCATCTGATTTGATTTTAGTGAGCGTCGGGGGTTTTCTGAATCAGCGCTAGTAGTTTAGTCGAGGTATGCTTTAGGGCTTTCTTCTTACCGGGAGTTGCCGACAGAAACTCGCGGGTTCACAGTTCATCAGGGTTCAAACCCTTCCCCGCCTAATGAATCTCTCGATTGGCCCCCGCCCCCAACTGGCGCCAAGTGCTTTAGATGGTCCCTTGCCTCTTTAGGTAAAGATATTCATATCTCCAGCGGGTTAGTACGTGAAGAAGGAAAGAAAAAACTAATAAAAATAAATAAATAAAATAAAAATCTCATTATCTTCTTGCTAGATTTGTCCCCCTAAGACCTAGCGCTAGTAAGACAGCGAGGCAAAGCCCCGCGCGTACGGTTTACTGATATTCTAAATAATACAATAATATCTTGCCTCCGCTTTCGCGAAGCACCTGATTCGACAACGCATCTGATTAATTCATATATATATATCCTCCACTGCTTCCTACGCCCGTAATTTTTGACCTTTGGTTGGATTCTTAGGTAGTAACACAGGCAGCGCTCGCAGGCTTAGTCAACTGGTACTATATTTTTCATTATTATTACTCTATATGAGGGGGCCAGGTTTGTACAGTTAAATAATTACAGTTTGAATGCCTCTCAATGGCCCCATCTCAGGTGAGCAGGTAGGCAAGCGAGATAGGTAGAAGTCTAATTCGGAATTTCTTGCATGCCATTTAACAATGCAAAACTGACAGGGTAGTATATATTACTGCCATTTTAGCGCTGGGATCAATGTAGCAGTTTGTACAGCGGCGCAGGAGGCAGGGAGGAGACGGGGGAGAAAAAGATGGGGCCAAGGGAGTCCGCCGTCGCATTTTAGAAATTAGGCGATCCTGACTTTCCTAGTCACTGATTGTGGAGTGGCCTTGAGTCTGCCTTGACGGAGGATGGTTAGACTTAGCTCAATCTTCCCTGTTCCTTCCGCTTAAATGACAAATCAGCTCCATGCCTCCGTCAGCCATGCCACCGTAGCTACGAGTACGTAGTTTTCAATTACTAAGGTGATAGGAAACAGGTGCTGCCGGGAGCCGGACAATGATCAAAATTTCATCAGAACGCACGGAGCCCCACGGACTGAAATGATATAGCACAGGCTCCACATCAAAGAGGAGCCTTTCCTACTAGTTACAGCTTGTCCTTCCTGGCTTTCCGGGCTTTCCCTTTCCCACCTGTAACGGTTACAGGCTTCAAAACTCGATACCACGTCTCCTCTAAGGTGAGATGACTGCGTCCCTTTTGCTCCTCCGCCCATAGCCTCTCAGCCTCGCGAAAACGTGTCATCTCCGACTCCAGCCACGCCACACAGGGCTCTGCAACCTGTTGAACCGCCTGAAACGGCATCAGATGGCCCAGCCCTGCTAGCGTCACCTCCCGGACCCTCCCATCGGGGATGCCCCCACTCCCTCCCACCCCGGTGCCGCATGTCTTGATCCCCTCGCGCATCTCGTCCAGCTTGAGAAAGGTTGCACCCCCCAGCACCCACAGACACGATGGTCGTAGAGTTGGCAGCCGAAGGAAGACGCTCCGGGGCTCGGGGCGATACATCGGGATAAACGCGGCGAGCGGGTCGAGATCCGCGTGGGTGGCCCGTGGGATGGAGATCCGGCCCGTCTCCGGTGACCGGGCGCTGAAGTTCTGGCGGATCTGGGCGAGGAGGTCGTGATACTTGGTGGTTGTAAGAGTCACTGGGGTTGTATTGTTGGTCGTGGCATCGTGTGATTGTGCTGGAGGCTGAGAAGTAGATGATGATGTAGTGCTTTGAAATTCCGCCTTCACTGCATCCACGTCCGGATACAGCGCGGTGGGCAGATCGCGGAACCCGTATTGCGCCATGCGAGCCACGCAGCGGGGGTCCCAGCCATGAGTCAAAGCGCGATTGGCACGGAGAGCCACCTCGCGGCTGGGCCAGACATCCTTGCGATAAAGGGTATAGTTGATCGCCCCGGTAGCGTCGGTGCCGAACCCCATGGGCGGGGGTGTCAATTGGATTACAGGGTCAATCAGTAACAAAGTGGTGAAGAGTCGCGGGTGAAGATACGCCAGATTGGTACTGTTAAAACAAAGAATGACGAGAAAGAAAGTCAATCAATGTTGTCTGTATGAAAAAGATGAGGAGGGGGGAAAGTGTGGGGGGAATGGATCGCACATGATATTTCCACCAAAGCTGTGTCCGACTCCCACGATCGGACGAGGCATTTGCTCTCGAAAGTGGTTGATCATCAGGAAGAGATCCCGAGAATGATCCATCCAGGAACCTGACTCTTCATTAGCCATCAGTTGAGGCGGAAATATAAGAGGGTAAGTAGCTTACAGTCCATGCTGAGTTTGTCTTCATTTAGAATTCCGCTTATGTTCATACTGGCGCAGTCGGCGACCCAGATGCTACGGATCTGAAAATTGTTGGCCTGCTCCAACAGTGTGTCCCACAGCGGTTCATACAATTCCTGACCATCAGGAATCAGCCTCGAAGAATGACACATAGCAATGGTTCCGCTTGGTTGGACAGAAATGGAACTACCTTGGGCAGAGCTGCTCCATGAGCGGCAATGATTGTGACGGCATCTTTCGGCACTGGCTGGGCTTGGTTTCTGGGGGTGTACTGTTTAACATGTAGGTGCAAAACATCCTCCTGATTGACGGTGCTTCCGGGATACTCTCGAATGTGACAACCCGGGACGACATGCTCGGTGATAGTGAAATTTTCGCTGGACATGATAGTGGTGTGAAAGAAAAATTGGATAGGATTGCGGGCGTGTCATGGGGGAAGGGAAGCGGCTCTAGAAAGAGCGAGGAAGAGCGTAATTAATGAAGTGGACAGCACCATCTAGGCGCGGGGGGAGGCGGAAGTGCGGAAAATGCAGCAAGTTGATTAAGAGGTTTCACAAGGGGTTTTTTCTGGTTTTCTTTGTTTCTTTTTTTTCCCTTTCTTTTTTTCTTGTTGACTCTTTTTTCTTACATACAAAACAGGCGGTGGTCCGACATCTTTACCCCTTTAGGAATGAGACTAATTTAGCACCCTTTGCACAGTCAGGGTGCAATCGAGCAATTAGCCGCCTTCGCATGTCAGCACCCGGCCCAGGATGGTCTTTATTACTTCCCTTGGCTTGACTACAAGTTCCCCTCACATCCTTTACGCCAACCTGTTCCTGCCCCCATGTCCCGTTCCCGCCCCCATGTTCTAAGTAATCTGGTCTGCGCCGCACTCCCCCAAGTCCTACTATCACCACCCCTGCTAATCATGCTAAAGCACACGCACCCTCTGGTCTTCCCCAGTATGTAGAGTAGTTTAAGAATGAGCAATGCTCCTGGAGGATGCTGGCTATTCCCGTTAACCCCACCTAAGCGTGTCATTTGCCTATGTCCCAAGTCTATCTTTTACTCACCAAGCAGTGTTATCTAACCTAAACGCGAACACACACAAGACAAAGCCAAAGCACGCAATGGCTGCCTCCATCAGTCCCGAGCGCATGCTGGAATATTCTGGCGACACACTTCGGGATGTATCCATCGCTTTTATCGTGCTGGTCACGCTGGCGGTCGCATTACGCTTCGTAGCCTTGAGGTTAAGCGAGAAACCCCTGAGCATTGATGATATTCTCACGATTCCCGGATACTTATGTTCTGTGGGTCTTTGTATCCTTTCCCTAGGTAAGTCAAGGTGTTGATGTTTCCTCCGACTTTCCAAGCGATCTTCCCCTAATTTCTCTCTTTTATGACCTACATAGTGAGCATAGATATCGGTCGAGTCGGCTATCATCTAGATGTTGTAGAAGTGATAGACCCTCAAGCCCTGGTTCCCTGGGCCAAGTGTCTCTATGCCACTCCGATCATCTACTCAGCCGGGTGTTGCTTTCCGCGTGTTGTCCTCCTCACGCTCTACCTCCGCATCTGTGAGAAAAATCGTCGCTACCGTTTGGCCTGCTACAGCTTGATGGCCTTTATCGTGGTCTTTGCCATCGCTGATATCATGGCTGGGGCCTTTGAATGCTGGCCGGTGGCGTATCTCTGGGATAAGACTATCGTCGGTGGTAAATGTGACAACATTCCCATGTTCTATCGCTGGGGCACTTTACCGAACGTCATCATCGACGTCGCGATGCTTATCCTGCCGCAGCCTGTGGTCTGGAAGCTGCAGGTTCCAGCACAAGTCAAATACGGTCTCGCAGTGACTTTTCTGACTGGTAGCATGTAAGCCACTGCCTTCGTTTCTTCTTGTCTAAAATTCTCCAGCCATGACTAACCCGAGTTCCAGTGGCATGGTAACGTCCATTTGTCGATGCGTCGCATTCTTCACCAACAATCCCTTAACTGATGGCACCTGGCTTTCCGTCACCTTTCTCGTTTGGAGCGTGGCCGAAGTGGGCGTGTATCTCATTGCTGCGTGTTTACCGTGTTATCGGCCTCTACTGCGTCTCGCCATCAACCGTGGGCGAATGACTTCGATTCGATCCCGATACGTCCACCAGAAACCAAGGCGAAGTTCCGCCGGTCGTATCACTGCAACTCCTGAGCCCGACGTCGAGATGAGTCCCTATTTAAAAGCCAAGGCGGACCAGTGTCGGGAAAGCGATGAGCAGGTCTTGGTGATGAAGGGCTCTGGTTGACTACACTATCTGATCTCAATATGGTTTCTTCGTTTTCCTTTCCCAATTCCGTTCCATTTCCTACTACTTCTTATTTTTTATTTTTTATTTTTTTTGTAGGGCCTCTATAACGCTAATGTCGCGCGATCAACCCTTAGCCCACATAGCCTGCGAATCATTATTCTCTGCCGCCCTCAACCTAGAAGTCACCTGTATTCCCTAGCGTGAGCAGTGTCTATCCAGCCGCAATTGCTTCAGCGCCGCCGCCGCCGCCGCCCAGAGGCTTATCGTTCGTGGCCTGAATCATAGTCCGGCGGGATATACGGACCTCAGAGGCCCGATCTGGATGTGATCTTTGATCCACTCCTTGCTAATTTTGATTGGGTCGGGACCACCCTTGTCAAAACCGTACCACTTGTCACCGGAAATACCAGGTCCATGCAGCCATGGGTACGCCTGGAGTCGATGAGAGACCTTTGTACAAGGATGGTGATTGAACGGGACGGAGGTTAGGAGAGGGATGTGTGAGAGTAGTCATCGTGACGGTCGGCCAAATCTAACCCCTTTGGATAGATCGAGGAATGGCAATTTATATTATAATAATAAAAAGAAAATAGACTTAAATATACAAGAATAGTAAATAATACAATAAATAAACAAAGAGATATAGAGACAGAGAATAAAATAAATGAAATTTGTTTTTATTCATATGAAGCTACTGTATTATCATTTATTATAAATATATTCTATAAAAGTACTTGTTATCAGGCTACTAATCTCGTAAGGACCAGTTTATTACTTGGATATAGACTATCTTTATTATTATTATATAAATCTAGAGTATTTCATGGTTGATTCCTTACCTAGTCAACAGGCTTTACCATGACAAGTAGATCCTATCACATGAGCCTACCTGTTTTCTTCCGCAGGCGGACGGGGCCTTCTTGATTGCTGGATATTTCTTCTCCAATCATGCACAAAGAGAGACCATGAGTACCCTTCTAATCTTCTAATGGGTCTGGTGCCCTGACACATCAGCTATTAAGTTTATACATTTCTTACTCTGCTGAAATTTTATTTTCATGGAGCCAAATAACATCAGTACTTGAGCTAGCCGGCAGGAGGCAGCAAATGAAACCCCCAAAGACAGCCGGCGGAGTGAGTCACTGCTGCTAAGTAACATAGAAGAAGCTGGACTTGCTTCTATTCCTTCTTATATAGATCTAAGATAGATAATATGGAGTATTACATCAGGGCATAGCCTGGTAAGTTGAGCGGTGACTGGGGGTGTTAGGGACCTGGATAGGTAGTGGTTCCCAGGGTAATGCCTTGTTGTGTTTATTGTGATCAGTCGACATATGTATATCTACTACTGCCGGTCTACTGTAGAAAAATGTTTCTCATTCTGTTGAAGCGGGAATTGATGAATGGTTATAGGAAAACAGAGCTTTAGATACTCATAATTCCCTCATATAACCACATGTGCACAACATCCGGAACACTTTCAATGATACTTGGAGGCACATCTATGTCGTTCACAACAGGAAGTGAACCAGGATCATCCTATAATCCTATTAATGATTAACAAGCCACCACCACTGCTTAAGGAACTGCGTCTCGCAGCCATTGTTGTATATTTTTGTATCCCATCTGACGACACCAAGATTCCTCCAGCCATAGCATCGCATTTATTCAACTCTATAAAGTTATTCTCTATTATTCCTCTTCTAGTAAATTATGATTATAGATTTCACAGCTAGTATTTATACGTATATTCCTCTTACGTTTCCATTATATTACTTAAACTAACAAGTGAATATATCTCAAGAACGACACAGATAATTTCAGATATTTTTCTATAAACCCTATAACGTTTAAGAAGTTTTATATAGTCCTATAAATTTAAGTCTCCGAGCAATTCGTATGAAAATGCAGGATTAGATGTCTAGTCTGGTAATTTAAGTAAAAGTTTACGCAAGATTTAGGTGTGCAAGCTGGAGGATTGTAATTTAGTTCATCACCTAAACACATATTATTGTGAAGGACGTAGCAAGCTTTCGTAAAGTAGGCTCTTGAGGGAATACATGCGGAAGCTGGGAGGAAAGACTCATGTGGTCATCGCTTCCGTGCCATCAGTTGCACTGTCTCCCGAAGAAAACCAAAGGAAAATAAGTGAAAACGAAAGAAACAGAGAAAGAAAGAACTTCAAAATTGTCCCACTACAGGATGTGAAAGACTGAGAGTTGCAAGTTCGAAATGTCACTACGAAAGAAAGCAGATCCTCAATTGACCATGGTGGCGCTAAACGGATCTCAAACTCAGGATCGTTTGAACATCTCCATAGCTGACGCTGGTGTTTTCCTCTTGGGCAAGCAGATGGGCGGTTCGGAGCACATTCTTGATCTGTCGGCCATTCAACTCCAACTTCGCAATTTCGTCAAGCTGTTCGTTGGAGAATTTTTCCACGTTTGGAGCAGCCAGGAACTGCATCCAAATCTGACGTCTCGTTGTCTCAGTAAGTTCCGGGTAGCAAATCGACACGTGAATGCGGGATTCAAATGCCGGGTCCATGTTTTCGGCACGGTTACTGGTGAGAAATAAAATCCCCTGGAATCTGTGAGATACTGTGCGAGCAGGAGAGCGAGAGGACTTTTATATCTTACCTCATAGTATTCCAAAACCCTGAGGAATATGGAAACTAACTCATTTCTCGCGAGATCAGTTGAATTGCGGGCCTCCATAAAAACATCTGCCTCGTCAAGAAGAAGGACAGCTCCCCATTTGGGAACAATAGAGAGAACGTCCTTCAATCTTTCTTCAACTCTTGAAGGGCTTGTACCAAGGTCTGCCGCACTCAAAACGTATAGAGGTACTTTCATGACCTCTGCAACACCCTCAGCCGTCAAAGTTTTGCCCACTCCGGGCGGACCACGGAGAAGCATAATAACGCCACGTCCTTTGCCCTGGACGACATCATCAAAAACTTCAAGGCCATTCGACTTCGACTTGGCGACGGCAAGGATGAGTTTCTTCAAATGTTGCTGATTGTCTGGCAGGACCAAGGATTGAAACGCTTGCGCGTTCCAGGTAATGTCTGTGACATTGTCGACAAAGAACTCGAGCCATTTCTTGTCTTTGAGAGCATAACCACGCAACATCGGTGTGGCTATCATCCTTTGAACCTCGGAAAGCTCTCCCGCGATGGTATTTGACAAATGAAATTCTTCGTTAGGATTGAACGTGATATATGCCGCCGTGTCAATTACAATGCGACTTGTGATGTTGAGTTTTACCTCACGACCGAAAAGGTATCCCTTGCCGACTCCATCATATTGCTTGTAATGGTATCCTCTCAGGCTCTCCCAGAGGCTTCCACGCAATAATAATTCTTTCTCAATCGCATCCCTGTTTTCGTGATATGCCAGGGGTGCTACAGACAAATCCGTGATAGGGCATGTTCCTTCGAATGCCTCCAGCTGGAACTCATATGTTGAAAACCCAAATTTGTCACCATCAAAGTCGATGTACTTTCCGTTCAGTTCGAACGTCCCGGTTCGAGAATCCATATCGCCTGTTCCACAAATGAAAGCACGGGGTCGATTATCCAAGACACTAAAAATGATGTCACCTGGCTGGAAAAGGGTCCAAAGCAAGGCGTGAGTCACGACACCGTTTGAGATAAGATCGGACTTCCTGGAGATAGTATCATGTAGTTCGCTTTCTAGAAGCCCATACAGCAGGTCGACATGTGCCTTGGTCGTCGCATCTTGTTCACTCTCTCGAGCGGCTGTGAAGTTCTCCCAGCGATGAACGAAAGGTTTGAATGGCTTGCTGAACTCGATTCGGTCCAGGCTCATCGTAAGTCCTGGATATCCCGCCATTACAGGAGTGAGAAACTTCTTGAGCGGTTCACTTTGCAGTACAATTGAATGAATCGTAAGACTCTTGCGACCATCGTAACATTTGATGTTTCTCACAATGATCGCGTAAGAGCTTGATTCAGCGCCCTCGGCCGGTTCGACCAGATTTTCAGGGAGTTCTTTAGTCCACGATGTGCGACCCCTATTATCTGGCTTTGTTTGATAGAGGTTAAATACATCACAAAGAGAGCCTGGAGAGGCGTTTTGATCTGGAGAGAATATACTCAGTGAGCTTCATTTTGCATAAACTCCAATCAAACCTGACTTACTCGTTGAGCTACTCAGCATTTTGAAGTTCATAGGAAGGAAGGATTGAAGGAATGACAAATGAGGAGGATGCCATGCAATTTTGGTGCATTTGCCGGAGGTGACTTATATGCAGTAAGATATGAAGTGCTCTAATGAAGAGTATTTTGAGCCTCATTCTTTTTGCTACCCATTTTGTCCCTTTGGAGCCCGAGAGGATGGACTGGTGTGACATGCGCCAGCCTTCGGGGTTTGTTTGGACTGCAATCACAAGCAACAAGAGAGCCTCATTGCGCCTTCGGAATGTCGATATTGATCGTGCGCTGTCCCAAACCCCCTCACCTACCCCGCCAATTTAGGCAGCAGGGCTTTAGTGGTGGAAGCCTGGCAGATTGTCTTACATACAGCCTTGTCCGCCCGGATGCGAGTCTTCCTTGGTAGCATGGATAAGGTGCCTTGCGCTAATCATCCTAGTGTCCGACGGCCGACCACTGAGGGCTTGATTTACGAGCATCTTTGCTGTCGCCGCAAACATTCCAATGTGGTCTGAACGCAGGTAGTTCATTTACTAAAGAGTCTGAATTGTGTATTGATGCCTGAAGGTAGTGACGCGGGCCGCTTACCATAGAATGATGGTCTCGCCCAACTAATATATGTGTATATAGTATATTGTGTATATATTTTTTAAAGACTACAAATGTCATCCACTGATATCCTTTCCCCAAGCTCATTGCTGAATGCATAGAAAGCCACATTTATACTTTGTTTGCTTATTTTCCAAGATCATGGAAGCTCACCAAATGTCTCCCTATGCCGACGATGAATATACGGTTGGATGGATTTGCGCTCGTCCGATCGAGCTGAAAGAAGGTGTAGAATCCGATGTGATCGTCTTCTCGACGGAAGAACTGGTTTAGTTCGTGCTGGACCGTGGACCCAGGAATAGAAGATTACGGATTCGGGGTTATTCAATTCTCAATCGGTGACCTAGGCGGGGTGGGTGGGTTGTTACTATTAGTAGAGCGGGGGGAGCAGGGGGTAAGAGCGGTTGTGGTTGGTGGTCGAAAACTGCCATAGCTCTTGATGGCCTCTAGAATCCCGTCCACAATACGCGAAGACCCCTGGGCTTGTATATCTTCCACTCCACGCTTGAAGATTAGCGCGACCTCGGCCCTAGTGAACAGGCTAAGGAGATACCGGTAGAGCACAAGGCTGGGAAGATATTGTCGAGGTTTCGTCTCAGTTGGAGAGATGATAAATAAGTAGCTGAAGACTACGAGCATACAGTGTATGCAGTATGCTGGTAGTTGTTGTGTCTCCATGCTGTTAGTTATAAAGCTCGCTTTTTTGGGAGGATTGGTCATATATCCGCGGCTACTTTGCTCCGATGTTCACCTTTTGTCAGGATTCGATAATCGCTGCTCAGATGATTGTTCCAGGGGCTTCCAACTATAGGCACAGAACTGGCAGTGGGAAAAGAAATTCCTCATTACGGGCAACTATGGCTAGGGATTACTCCCTAGATCCCTGCCAGTTTGGCGTCTAATAGTACACGTCAACTGCCAGGTGACCGCCTGCAGTTTCCCACAAAATCACAAGTGGATCAACCAATAATACTACAGGGATAACACATATCTCGCGCGTAGCCTTGTCTACCCATTTGGTGTTTCTTTTTCTTCATAATAGATGAGCTGCAACAAGGCTTATCTTTGTTTCGAAGCCCCCCCAAAGCATTGCAAGATGTTATTTGGTGGCGGTTCACAGCAGAGCCCTTCTTTACTTCATCAGGCTTAGACATGTTGAAGTACATGTAAGACTTTAGCAAGTGAAATGTATCGTGGTTATTGTAGTTGTGTCTCCTACTAGGCAGTGTATACTAGATCTAAATTAGAGGGACCTCTTATCAAATGCCCATAGAAGTATCATCTGAGGTGATTGCTATCGTGCCACCTGGCCACCCAATCACTTTTATACTCCGTATGTTCGCGTAAAATCAGGGCAAGCTAATTGTGAGACACCCATCACACCTTCTGTTTTAGGGTTTTATGCCTTTTGAGCTTCCTTCAAGTTTTGTTGAAATTTCACCATTCCAAGTCATTGTAATGGAGAATCGATGAGCGAGGATACCGGGGGACAGAAATGCGCGATTTACGTTTTTACACTTATGTGACTTGGCGAAGTTCGTCGCTGCGTTGCTGGACGAGGACAACAAGGGGCCGGAAAATAAGTGCCTTCGCCGGTGATCAGATTACATTCAATGAAATGGTTGATATGGCGGAGAGACCGATGTGTAATGAAGCATCCAAATACTACTCAGTTGGTGATGCTATACATGCTATTTACAGGCCAGAAGTGGGAGGCTACATATGAGCCTATCAACCGATTGGCGACGAAAGAGGTCATTGTGTTTGAGCAGCCAGAGGGCTCGTACAATTTCGGAGAGGAGCTTCGAGAAGCAACGGCCGAGATTGGTCCTACGGTGCTTGTTAAAATCATGGATGCACGCGTAGACGGCTTACAAAACATGGACTTTCCAAATGTCAAGCCGGTGACAGTTGAATCAAACGAGAGCTGGGGAAAAAGGCATGAATCTGCCGCTTTAAGGATTTTGAATCGAGGTGTTCACGGTTTCCTGACTCGTTGAATCGGCCAATTTTACGCAGTCTTTCAGTCACAAATGTACCGTTTTTATTTTGTCTATTGAGCAGCACATACAACACCCTTTACCAACTTGAACCATGCTCGAGGCTGCGTACTTTATATAACGAAATAAGCGACCCACTCGCTCCACCCAGCGGAGGACCTTTGCCTAATGAGATTTATGGCTTTTAGCCCACATCGGGTCCGCCGAATTACCATTTTAGATCAAAACGCGAGATTTTAACTTTCACTACATGGATCCAGGCCCCCTATGGTTGGTGACAGAGATCTTCTATGGTCTTTGAGGAGCAAAGCAACACAGAAGGATAAAGATGCCAAGTTACCCGACAAGCCATTTTCCAAGAACCCCAGTGTAGCACCATAAGCCATACAAATGAAATAGTCCTCTTTTATTCGATACGATCCAATGCCTGACGGAGTCTGCTAATCCCATCTCAACCATGATCAGATGTCCCATATGCCAGAAACACGTCCTTCTTTCAGAAATCAACGAACACCTCGATTCTGGCTGTCAAAAATTCATTGCAATTACCCACCTACAAAGTACGATATCATCTACCCTAAGCGAAAATGACTGCAACTATCTACAACCAACGGAACAACGTCAGTCGAAAGAGAATCGCAAGTCAACAGGACCATCCGCTAGTGTTACCGGAAGCTCAAAGAGAGCGGTCTCTCAACCGGATTCCAATACCACACGCAAGAAGGCACATGCGGGATTAGCAACGGAGCAATTACATCTTCGGCATGCACCTCTAGCTGAGCAAGTTCGGCCACGATGCTTTGATGATATCGTCGGTCAGAAATCCTTGATCGGGCCAAATGGTACACTCAGGCGGTTGATTGAACAAGATGAGCTTCCGAACCTGATTTTATGGGGGCCCCCAGGAAGTGGTAAAACTACAATTGCCAGAATCATCGGGCCAATGATGAGGAGAAAGGTCTACGAGATTAGTAGCTTGACTACAATAACGACAGAGTACAGAGACATCGTCACCAAGGCTACACACGATGGTCGGAATAAATCCATCATATTCTGTGATGAGATACATCGACTCACGCGTCCACAACAAGATATTTTTCTCGATGCTATGCGAAGGAATAAAATCACTCTCATCGGTGCGACGACAGAGAACCCATCATTGAATATTCACCATACACTTGTCTACAAATGCAGGGTCTTCACTGTCGCAAAGCCAACTACCACTGATTTGGCCACTATCCTTCGTCGTTCATTGATATCACAAACCCACCTAAAGTCATCCCCACTTCTGGATGATGAATTCCTTCAATACATAGCTGGATTCGCTGATGGGGACAGTAGAACCGCACTGAACGTTCTGGAGATAGCTACCGATCTCTGCAGACGACCAAATATGACCAAGGAGAAGCTGAAGTATTCATTAACCAAGAGCTTACTCTACGACCGTTCGGGCGACCAGCACTATGACACCATTTCAGCACTCCACAAGTCAATTCGAGGCAGTGATCCCGATGCTGCGCTATATTACCTTGTACGAATGCTCCAGTCAGGCGAGAATCCTTTGTTCATCGCTCGCCGGCTTATCGTGGCGACGTCGGAGGACATCGGGCTGGCGAATAATGTGTTGCAAACATATGCAACCTCCATCTACTTGATGATTGAGAAGCTAGGGATCAATGACGCACAGTCTGCTTTGGCTCAACTGGTGATAACAATGTGTTTGTCGAAGAAGAGCACTCGATCTTATCGCGGGCTTAATAATGCCCTTGCTGCAGTGAAGGAGCCTGGGATGGGCGATCTTCCAATTCCTTTTCACATCTTGGATCGTAGACCCGAGCTTCTGAGAGAGGCTGACCTGGTCGTGACTACCGACTCCCAACAAAGTCAGAAAAGGCTGCCATCTACCCAGGGGTTTCTTCCGCATGCTCTCGAAGGACGGAAGTTTCTGGAAGATACTGATTTTCTGTTCAAACGAGATCCAGACCTAAGTTATGGGTGACTGCCAAAGGTTGCTGCTGCTTGAATGCCTACGTTGTGTAAAGGATCAAGTTGTCGGGATCCAAGCAGGAACTTCCCGAATATTGCTGACCTTGACATTATGTGTTTTGCAATTGGTATTTCGAGTTACCGTTCACACGCTAATGTAATGAATGCAGATAACAGTGGACTGTTCGTCCTGTGATCAGCCTTATGAGTATATATTCCGCTTGAAATAGGGTGAAGAAGCATAAGCGATAAGTTATACTATTCACACCTTGCTTAAATACATAATTAGTACGGCAGACTGAAGGTCCATACGTCAAGAACATGACTCAAGCAAACCGCACTTGGTCGGCCAGCTTCTTATCAGTGAGGTACAACCCTGCCGTATTGGTTTCAAGATTAAATCCATGGGGTTTCCTGTCCTTGCCGTAGCAGCCGATCCTCAACACCGACCGCTGGCTGCAGTGTTGATGTTCCCTTGATGACCCCGAGATTGGAACGTCACAGTTCCACACATAAAACCGGGGCTTGTTAGCTTGATTTATATTACTAGTTTTCTTAGCCACGCTGTGTTGCTATGTGCCATTTCGGCCGATCGAGTGCGTCTCTGAACCGGGTCAAACCGTTTCGGTTATGCTGACGCCTTATGCCTAAGCGGCATGGTGATGTCAGCGCTCAATAGTGCTGATGAGACCTTGGCGTTGCCAATGTCTGTGGGTTGTTATGTTCGAAAGCCGCCACTTATTCTCATCGTCGTTTATTCGGGTTGGATGTTGAGTGCTAATTGGCGCGGTAGAGTCATGTGGCTGGCGGCTGTCGCTATCTTTGCCCATGGTTTTTAACGGGTCTCGGGATGTCGGAAAAATTTCAAGTTGTTTCCGGAAAGCATGGAACTGTTCTTGTAATTCAAAACTGGAGTGCGGGGCATCTAGAGCCTTATACTAGAAGCAACAGCCAATCCTTCTGCAGCATGTGCGATAGCCAGAAGGAAGTGGAATTAGCACTGTCTCGGGCATCCCAAAGTTCTTCAACAAGTTGAAGAGCCATTAAATTTGCGGGTATGCGATTCAAAGAGTAGATGGCGCGCAGTCTGTCACGCACTTTATCGCGCAGGAGGTGATGCGACTCGGTCAATTCGGACCCGGCTGATAGAAGAGCGAGGGATTGAAAATTGAGATAGTACGAGGACGAAGGGATTAGCATCAGATGACGGACTGTTTCTTCGGCGTACCGTAGGATCAATGACTCTTGTGCTTTGGTCGAATTCGTATCCGTAGAAAGACTCCTCTGTGCATGTGCACGAGATTGATAAAGGAGAACAAGACCGTGGTTGCGGAACGCTTCATATAAGTGGACCAGGTCGGGGTTATTGGAGTTCGTCGTCCAGTTACTAAGCTCCGCCTCCAGCATATCTTCTTGGGCGAAGTTTCGTCTCTGCGGCATATCATGTACCTGCCGGCAATATCGTCCGACATTCGCTATGGTAAGTAGTAGACGGCTACATGTTCCATACATTGGGTGGTGCCAGTCACCCATCCTGCGCACCGCGAGAGATATGTGGAATGAGTTGACACCCTGTAGTTCACCGGGCTTTACTAAGAACGAACTGCCCATGTCCCAGTAAAGATAGACTCCCAGGCAGAGTCGAACCACAGGGTCGTTAGTCGTCGACACAGATGTGTCTTGGAGCATACTGTTGATCAAGGCACAGGCACCGAATAAGTGCTGTTTGCCGTAGTCCTTCGGGTCAGGACCAGCAACTTGCATAAGAGACAACAGCATAATTGTCAGAAAGTGCGTGTAATGAGCACGTTGGACTTGATCTATCTCTCTTCGAAGGCAAGCTATGGCTTTGCCACGTTCCTCAAGGGCCAGAATGGGGGCTTGGACCGGGAAGTACTGTTCATGGCTGGCACTGATTGACTGGATAGCATGGAGAAGTGCCGGAGATTGGGCAATGTCTTTCAATATAGGAAAAGAGAATGGATTGTTCTCAGGATCTATAACGAACGCTTGGCTGACTTTCTCCAGGTAATACTGTAGTAGACGTCGATTGACATGTGTTTTAGGCTGCAACGAGAGCCACGGTGCTTCAACTTGCCACTGTGTTGGCCGCGGTGCCGACGAACAGACAAGGCCTCGACGCTGGCACCGCTTGCACGTTGGATAGGCCTCATCGCATTTAACCCGCTTTGTCTTGCATTCTCGGCAGCCCAGTTTGCTTTTGTTTCGCGCTCGGTTCGGTGAAGTCTTGTACTCCTGCTGCGTGGTCGGATTTGAAGATCCGCTGACCATCACTTGTTTGAAACGTAACCGTTGGAAGTCCATATCTGGTCAGATAGACTGTTGGCTTCCTGAGTTGTTCTACGCGTCTCGTGGTGGCATTGGAGGCGACTTATCGGGTAGAATCTGAAGGATCGCCACGAGGGTTGCCGCAACACCACGGGATTACTAATATCGTCCGCAAAAACAACATCAAATCGCTTCAGATTTATGTACCATATCCGATTCCACATTGAAACTTTTTTGCTATGAACGACGCGGCTGCAATCACTCCGCCCCGGCACTGACCGTGTCTATATCGCGCGCATGTCGATGAGATTGCCCTGGTCGACTACGGAGCGGCCGAAAAAGTCATCATCGCCTGAGAGAACAGCACAAAGTATCCTTACTCAGGTGCAAGCTTGTGCCAGGAGTGGGACCTCTTTTTCTGTCTGCGGCCGGACGCAGACCAGTGATTACTTTTTCGTCGCATAGTTGTATAGCTTGAGATAATTTTGGTAGTGCCCTGAGTGTATACCGAGACGCTCGGTATGAGATGACTCATTCTTTGTTATACTTAATGGGGGGCGTTTGTTGTCCAATGAGAAGGGCGGAAAAATGATATCGCCATCCGTTTAGAAAATAGATGAGAAACCAATTATCAAGGTGTGAATTCAACATTTGGCCACCAACGCGGGTAACCAGTGGCCGTGTCCATGGAAACAGCAAGACCTCCCCACTATGGTTTTTCCCTTTTTTGGACAGATTGCGAGGGTCCATCCCAATCATCCGATTAGCATTTTCAATTGGCGTGCTTGACTCCACCAATCTCGAGACTTGATGAGAAAAGTAAACACTGCGTAGATACTCTATGATGTCTAGAACTCTCTTTGACTCCCAGTATCCTACGATAAACCTTACATTGCGGGCCACCTAACCTAGTGAAACCTTAGATAGTAACTACGGGGTACTTGGCTTAAGTTTATTCTGTGGGAGTTCTTCATTGCTCCGCGCCAGGGGGTAGCTGCAACATAATGGTTGCCCACAAATTTTCAATGTAGAGAGTGCATATTAGCAGCCCCTTGGATCCACTTGACTTTCCTCTTCTGTCAATAATGCGAGCTTGAACGGGCACGTTAGAGACGGTTTTGGCTAGCTTATGCCACCCCCGACGTACATGAAGTGATGATACCCTGATAGTTGAATACACCTACGAGTAGGCTTCTCACTCGTCACGCGCCGCCTTTGAAATCACGAGGAAGAAGACCTCTGACTATCAAAATTACTGTCAAGATGGATGCTTTGAGCTTGGGTGCGACCGACTTATCACGGTTCGACGCATTCTCCATCATCTCCGTCGGCTATAAGACAGTTAGCGACCATAATATCACCGTGGACGTGCTCTATCCCAAGAGCTTGAACGAGCCAACGCAGCAGCAGCAGTTACTCTCTGTCCCCCGACCAGTCCTACTTCGCTATCATGGTGGCGGCCTTATTGCGGGACACAGTCTCTTTCCTCCATTTTTCAGCCCGTGGTATCTCGAACTAGCGCAGGAATACTCGGCCATCATCGTTTCTCCAAATTACCGACTGTTGCCGGAGTCTTCTGTGCTGGATGTACTTGAGGACGTGGAAGACCACTGGCAATGGATGCATCAATCGCTTCCCACCCTACTGCAGCGAGAAACAAATGGTACCGTGAAGGCCGATCTGAGCCGGATAATGACAATCGGTGACAGTGCTGGCGGCTATCTCAGTTTGCATATGGGTTTAAGTCACCCAAACGAGATTCGAGCAGTCAATGCCGTTTATCCTATGGTCAACCCGAAAGCATCCTACTTCAACAATGGCCAGGAGCGACCTGTACTCAACCTCCCGGCTTATCCACCGGATACTCTGAGATTACACTTAGACAGTATTAGGAGACAGGAGGCAGCTACGCAGAAACCTTTGATTGTATCAGCCGCCGCTGACGCCGATCGATTCCGCTTAATGTTTGCGGCATGCCAGCATGGTCAGCTAGGCCAACTTTTCCCAGCAGCTCCCAATAGTCCCTATCTTCTTGGAAGACTCGATGCTGGGGCACAGTTTCCACGTGGTGGAGTCTTGATACTCCATGGACGGGATGACAGTGTGGCCCCTGTTGAAGAGAGCTACATGTTACAAAGAAAACTTGCCCAGGTTGACCCTAGCCTCAACTTTCGGCTTGTCGTGCGGGATGGAGAGCATGGATTTGACCACCTGGCCAAGCTACATGATGGTTGGCTGTGGGATGCAATTCAAGACATTGTTAGATCCTGGCTAGACTAATTACTTTCACTTTTGTCAAACGTACGGTGCCTAGCAATCGCTACCATACTTAAGGCTGTTGCTTTGGTTTTTTTCTCTTTCCGTGGCGTGTATTTTCATCGAAAGAAAGGTTCATATTGTTTGTGGTCGTGATTATTGGCTACTGATGTGGGTAGTTGGAGCAGAGAGGGAGATAATTCTCAAGTTGGATCTAACCAGTTTGGCTGCTTCACGTGAAGGAAATTCCGAGCCTTAGAGCTAGATATGAAGTGTCGTATGCTATGTTAAAACGAATCATAGTCTGTTGAGGTACGTGAAGTATGTTTAATGAAGGATACTGCAGAAACGAGGAGAATATTGGTTGCGCGCAGAATCCAGATATATTAGATACATTAATCAAACTTAAGTAACTTACAATCCACCCTCCTGCTTGATACATACTGGAACACGTCCAATTTTAAGCATCACAGCTTCAAAGACGCCCAATACCACAATTCTTAGGAACATAAGCGAGAGCATCCGTCGCAGAGCCGGCCGGTGCAATAGTCAGTCCGGCAAAGTCCTTGAAAAAGCCAGTTTCAGAGCTGCCAAAAGCACCAGATTTGCTATAGCTATTGGCCTGGCAAGCGCGGCCCAAGGCGGACTTGCAAGATGCGGCGTTGGCTTCGCTGGCGCTGAAGAGTTGGTTCTCGGGCTTGGCGGGGGCAATCTCGACAACATCTTCGAAGAAGCATCCCTCGAAGAGACCGCGGCCCTTGTCACCGCCCTCGATGGCGTGTCCAGGGATGGAGGACCAGACGCTGTTGACTGCGTGGAAGAGGGTCGTGCCGGAGAGAGCGGGTCCACGGCCGGTGGTGTGGTAGACGTAGTTGTCTGTGAGTGAACACGTATGTTAGTCGAATAGATGCTTCGTTTAGGTTTTCATGGGACACGTACTCTGGAAGGTAATTTGGTCCCCAGGGCCAACTAGCTCCATTGTCCAATAGTGGTGATCATCGCAGCCTGCGGAGTGGGTGGTTACGCCGTTAAGGAAGTTGTTGGACCAAGTCATGCGGGTGTTGGGGTGGAAGCCGGTCACGTAGTGTTGGCGTCCGGTGAGGGAGGTCTAATCCATAAGTCAATGTGAGAAACTCAATTATGATTATCAGATGATGGAGATTTCTGTCTTACCTCGCAGTGGTCGATCCAGATCAGATCAGCGCCAAAGAAAGTAAACGCGTCGCCACCCCAGACAAAACTGTAGTGAAAAACGTTAGAACATATGGTGTCTCCCAAAGCATTCGAGAACTCCTAGTTACTGGGATGATACATACCCAGGGTTGAGGTTCGTAATCTTAATGTTCTGCACGATGATATTGGAAACACCACCCTCAAAGTAGAGACCCTTTCCGCTGAGCACGCCCTTGTCTCCCTCACCAACAAGAGTCTTGTTGGACTTGATATGAATGCCATTCTTGGCGGCGTTATCATACGTGATGGTTACGACGGGATTTTTACCACACCATCCATTGGAGTTGATGGCCAGCTGGCAGGACTTCCCAGTACCCCAGGGTGCGCATCCATTCTCGGTCGTGGTTCCCTCGGTTCCGATGAACTCAAAGGTCTTGGTGAGTACGACGACTTGGGGTTCGTCGCTCTCGAGCAGGGAGACAAGCTCCTCGTTGGTTTTGGGGTAGCTGGGAGTTATATCGCCGCCGCCTGTCACGCCGGCTGCGAAACCCTGGGCCGCGCCTTTAACAACATTGGCGCTAGCCAAGGCGGCATTTAGGCAGAGAAGTTGGAGGAAGGGGACCTTCATAATGGATAAGGGTTTTGGAAAAAGTATAGATTGGGTTGACAGACAGAGGTACCGTCCAGAGCTCCAACCCTTTATCTTTATATGTATTCAAGTTCACCTAGTGACATATAGAAGCAAAGGATTGAATTTTGCCGAAGAATAGAGCACTGGTAGCTACAGGGCCCACCATTGTTACAAAGTGATCATAGTTCCTTCGGCCAAGAACTGCCCTGCCCCACTGCAATGCGAACCGGATGCACAAGTAGGAAAGGTCTGCAGTGACAGTGGTTTCAGATATATGTTGTGCACATCGCGCAATTCTTGAACCGAACTCCTAGCTCTACGTATTGCGGTCCACTATAGTGGTCTTTTTTAAGATTCTTGGAAGGATCATGGGCCTTCGCAGCACTTTGTGGGTCTGATCTTTCGGACAGTTAGAGGTATTTTACGGACTTATTGAGCCATATCGGTCTGTTGTGCGCTCACTTACCGAGCTACACTAAGCTGCATTCTATAAGACACCAAAATATCTTCATGACAGTGGTTTCTTATGCAGAAATTTGCTGGCCAGTTTGGTAGACGGTTATGCCATAATCAGCTGGTCCGTGGTGGGTCTGGAGGACCCTGAAACTGGAAGAACTAACTTAAAAAAGTAAATTTCTGGGGGACCCTGACCCACTCCCCCGAGACAGCCACGCGGCTTTCCACTGAACAGCGGAACGGGATGTCACCTGTCAGGGCTGAGAACGAACAGGCCACGCCCGTATTCACGACTGTGCTTATATCTCCATCATTTCAGAAAGTTCATATGATCACATGTCATTGCAATAATGTATATCCAAATCTATAACATACTACTAATCAGATGTCTCAATGTTTCAGGTCAACCCTACTACCAAATCCATCCATACTAACCATACTAACATACACCGCGGGAAATACTCGGAACCCCGTCGGAATAATTGCATGCAAACGCTCGAAATTCTCCGACGATCTTGATCCTTTGCTTGCAGTTAACCCACAGAGACCTAGAAGAGGGTACTCTACGAGCTCAGGCCGAGGCTGTCAGCTTTTAGGTGCCCGTCACATGTTTTACGCTCAATCTGGCGAACCGGTGACAGACTGGGTTTCTAAACAACAGAGCTGCGATCTGTGAGACAAAGTCTATGCAGCTTCCAGTTTCTGCTTTGTTCCTTCGAGTATCCTAGATTACACGATGCCATGGGGAAAGATCTCAAGGTATCAACATGTGGGGCCAGATGTGTTACTATCAAGATCCCAAATAGAGAAAGACCCAAAGGGGGGATAGGTAAGGCCACGTAGGCGGCACAGGATCAGGGATAGTGCCTGGCTACTGTGAAAGACAGAGGTACCCCGAAGTCAGGCACACGTAATGTCCTCCAAATTCGAATTCCCCATATTGTTGCAGGTGAAAGTGGGAGAGTCACCACTGGGTGGAGTCACATTGATGTCTTGGACAGTGATATTATGGCAGACCTAGCAGCTGTTAGTGGCCGTGGGTCAATCTGCAATGCAAAGTTGCAGCAAAGAAACCTACATCCGGACTACTACATGTCAACTCTCCAATCTCAGGATCGTACTTCTTAGATGTCGTTCCCTTAAAGTCCTTGAAAAGTACATCCTCAATCACGAGTTTTGACTTTGAAAGACTGATCAGTTTTTTGCTGCTATTGAATCTTTTGCCTATCAGGAGCTTGTAAGTACGTACAGGATATGAATCGCACATCGTTTGGTTCTTCGACTCATAGCACTGCGAGACCGAAATGATGTGATCGTTATTCTCGCTTTGCATGTGTTCATAGGTAACGTTGCGGACGCGGCCTAGTCCTCCACCGCTGGTTGATCCTGACGTATCAGCAGGAACACCAGGCCAGACCTTGATTCGGGCCACATCTGATGCATCTGTCATGGAGATGTTATAGATGTACAGATCTTCGACGATATCCGTTTCCCCTTGGTATTGACCCAAGCTGCCGACAGAAATACCGTGGGAACCAGTGCAGTCGAGATTTTGGATGACAATCTGGGTGGAGTTTGGTTTGAACGATACACAGTCTAAGGCGGAGACCATGAGTGACGTTTCAGAGAATACAGTTACGGAATGCCATGGCTTACCGTCCGTGTTGACAATTCTTGAGTCTTGGATCACGATATTCGAGCTGCGGTAGATGTCCCAGCCATCTGTGTTCTAGTCACAGTACAAGTCAGGTTCAGGTAGCAGTAGGCTATAGCAGATGGAAACAGGGGTGATATTATAAGTCGCACCTTGGCTGGAGCATCCGATATCTCACTCTCCACCAACATTGTCATATTACTGATGAGGATGTCCGTGGAGTTTGCAATCAGGTTGAACCAATTTGGGGAGTTGAGCATCGTGAGCCCAGAAATGGTGGCATGATGCAGTCCGTCTGTGCCCAGGAGGCAAGGACGCATGACACTGGAATCCTCAGCCATCGCACTCCACCAGTATTGACCAGCTCCTATATTAGAACATCAAGGTCATTAATCTTTCCCTAGCAAATCCAGCACCAAGAAAAAAAATATTCACCATCAATCACCCCCTTCCCATCGCCGTAGATGTTCACGTTATTGCCTCCGAATCGCCAGAAAAGACTCGCAGTCTGGAATGTGTATTGAAATGCCTGGGTTGTCCAGAGATCGATATCCTTTTTGAAAGTGATGTTGCCCCAGATGGCAAAATCGATGTTGTTTAGAAATGTGAGATCCAGTGCGGTTGCGACGACAAAGTCACCCGGTGGTAGGAAAACGGTGCCCCCATTGTTGCAAGTGTGGGCTGCGGCAAGAATACCAGGGGCAGCATCTGTTTGGTTCGGCTTGACCTCACAGACATTGCTTGTGCTGTTCTGGCGTCCAGAGGCGGGCTTGAAGTTCCCTGGAGATTTCGGATATGCAGAGATCGTAGGCGCGGAAGGAGTTTTGCTAGACACGCAAAGCGCGGGCAGAGTAATAAATAGAGTCACTAGGATGGGGAGCTTCATGATGAATTGGCTTGGAATTGTTGCTTTTAGGAACCAAGGTATTAACGAGGCACAAGGAGTAGCATTTGAGGGTAAAGTAGAATTTGACTGTCGTGTCGTGACACCTCAGCCGTGTAACTACCCACCCGTGGATATTGGCTGCTCCGAGACTGCAGATAACAGGCTAAATCGTGGGCTATGAATATGGAGAAATATAGCCGGACTAAGCATATGTCAAGTGGCAGGACCTCTCTTGGCAAACAGCATGCGGACGGCAAGCTGTTTCCTTCCGAGCGTATAGAATTTACATGGCATCAATCGTGCGTTGTAGTACCTGTCAAGGAATGTTTTCGATGCCAACGTGCCTGAAGTAGCGGCCAGCACGTGGTAATCGAAAACGAATGGCTTTTCTCATACATGAAGAAGCGCTTAGGATAGCTCTGTTTCAATCACTTGCTGACTAAATTCCTTATGACAATAACACATTAAGTGCATTCCCCATTTAGCCTGGAGGATCCTTATACATGCCAGATTTTCTTGTCGGAATCTTCCACATCACGAGCCAAGAAGAGCATACACGGCATGCAGCTTGAGCTTTGGATAATTCTCCACCAATTAGTTGGGTTAGATCCTTGTAAGAAGTCCACGGGTAAGGCTGCCCGTGCCGCGCTGGACCCTTGTTTGCCGTCCATGCCGGACCTCGGAACGAGCTCTTTCGGTAGGGTGGACGTTAGGGGCCATCCATTTACATTCGACCCCTTATGGTGAACTTTGAACCCCTGCAGAGCGACCAGTAATGCCAACTCAATTACAAAGGTTCATCATAGTGGGGATTCTCGCGAAGTTTCATGTGATCCAGCCAGAAATCTACAGCGAGCGGGCCGTAGTTTGAGCACAGTCAATCCCAAGGCTGCTATTAGAGAAATTATCGCAATCGACCTCTGTAGACCCTCCACGAGTATTCACGTCCCAGTTATAAGCCTGCACCTATCATCTTGATTGCGGCCGCTTTGGCTATTATTCTTCATCACTGAAGCCCTGTATCGCGAGAACTGTCAGATTGTCGATGACTGGGTTCTAGTTTGTGAATTACGCTTCTTCAGGCTTGTGTAAAAGCGCTTGTTTATCTTTTTGGGCATGCCCCTCTGCTCAATTTATTTTGACGCGAAGGATATATCTTTGAATGTATACTCGTCCAATTATTACACCTTACACCGCACTTTTTTTACGTCACGCGGTATATCTTAGTAGTAACTGCCTCGTCTTGCCTCGGCCTTGGTTGTATAACTCCCTTCTTAACATAAATTCTCCTCTAAGGCATTGCTAATTTTTGGCGTCGCCAATTCGCCGCCATATCTACAAGGCTCTATAGCTTCAATGAAATATAAGCGTATACTGAGCGCTATCAGGACATCGACTACAGTTACTTCATATTTGACTTTTAAATCGTTTGTTCGGCCTATTTATAATCCAAATAGACATAATCTGCTTCGGCGCCTATCTCCTGAAATTTTAAGCTAATAAAATGTTACCTGCCCTCAATAGATTTTAATATTCGCGGCGCCGTATTCTCATTGAGAAGGCCAAGGTAATACTCTATTTACGCACAGTTAGCCAACCCAGTCCTAGACGCTTTTGGGTCAACGTACCGCAACATAACCACCTTGCGTTCACCATTTGTAAGAATCCTCTCAGGATTCGTAACTTTCTCAAGGCCTCATTGGTGTCAGTTTCCATCCATATCCTCTCTGTCACTATGCTTGCCGCTTTGTACACAAGAAATGTGATAAAGGGAGGAAAGCGATCCAAGTCTAAGACTTGTGCACCACTAACAAAGGGGTGGACCATGTCAGTTATGGTGGTGAGAAGGGGGTTTATAGATGATGTGGCAAGTGTTTGGCAAGTTAGAGTTTGTGCATCGGTAATCTGGACTTTGGTACCGTTCTCGTAGGCTAGCAAAATACCACTGTGCAACATCAGTATCGATGCGAATATTTCAAGGAGATCTGTAAAAGAAGAACGCGGCTCAACTAACGTCTGACAAAGTCCTAGCCCACCGGAGTATATCTGGTCCGCATCTTCAACCTCTTCGATTAAGAGCGTGCGGAGGGTATATGATGTCTCAACCAAAAGTCTTATTTCTTCTGTGTTGAATGTTCGTTCTGAAGTGGGGTTTTTTAACGCATTGTGAATGTTATCAAGAAGTGTGGACGCCTCGAACAGACGGGAGAGTTGCCAGAGAGGATGCCCCGTGTCTTTGTCGATGCCGGTGGGCCAGGGGGCTTTGTTGGGGTCATAAATACCCTTTAAGGTAGAGCAAGTGAGAAGTGGACGATGTCCAGATTGTACTGTTATATATCTATAATGTTGTCAGGACGAAAGGGGACTTATAGGTTTGAGGGATGAATTGGGACCCGTACCTGTCCAAAATACGGATTGCGCACCCGACTAGTACGGCCTCCTCCCTCGCTGACTCTTCGTTAGTAGGCAGTGAAGATGATGGAGGTGAGTAATCATGAAGTTTAAGTGCATCGGCAGCTCTGACAGTAGTCCCAATAGAGATGTACGCTGCCGGGTAGAAGCCATGTGCAACTTCAAATAGGGTGACCAGTGTCCTTGCTTGGACGATTTTGAGCGAGGTAATACCGAGTCCTTCGATCACTGCGATCCAGCTCTTGATATGTAGGTACGTGGACTGAAGACCAGACAGAGTCCCGTCCCCTGAAGAGGGAGGCGGGGAGGTGCAAAGCAAACTAATACAAAGGGCGAGGAGCGTGTAATCCAGGGAAGCTTCGTTCCAGGATTTCGGGAGCTGATCCTGTAATGTTAGTGCGATAATAGGGAACCAAGGATGGATGGATTGGATGTATGTCGCAAAGATATCGCTCGGGGCTGATGTGAGTTTCGTAGCAATAGCGTCTTTGATATGGCCAGAATTCAACACTCCAAGGTGGAGCTCTGCATCGAGGGGGGACGAGGGTGTCGAACTTGGAGATGATACCACCTGTCCTTTATAGTGACAGGCTTGACGAAGTCTAGAGTCTGTGTTAGTGATTTCACGGCGTCAAAATACCATTTCAAACAAGCACTCACCTCCGACATAGTCCGCATTGAGGAGTAGCCCTGTCGCATCGCCTCTTCTGCGATCTACATCGTGCGCAAGCCTTTCCGGCAAGGTGCACCCGACGGCGAGCATTCATGCTGACGAGTTTATCCTGCTTTAAAAATAAGGGTTGGATTGCGGGATATTGGATAACGTGAATCCGCATTGTGGCGGGAATTTCCCGGTGTTGAATGTTTAGTCAGCCAGAATTGCGGTCACCACTCCGGCGGAGTTTGTCGGGCTGGAGCGGGAACAGTGCGGACTTTCATGGATGGAGGTGCGGATTCATAGCGGACCCTTAGCAAGGTGATTTGAATGCTTTGTAAGAACTGTGCTTGAACATGAATATATAATGGTCTTATGTCCCGCAATAGAATTCTCTCTGTAACTCATTTTCTATTCCTTGAAGCGCACCCAAAATAACATTGGTTTTCAGCACGATGCCTAACATTGAAACTGTTGCTATCGCTGGTGTAAGTGCTCCAAAGAACCTACAAGAGCCAGAGGCTGATACGTTTTGATAGGCATCTGGCACCCTGGGACCCCACGTGTTTCAGGCACTTGTCAATGCAGGCTTTCGGGTCTCGATTCTCACTCGTTCTAATAAGCCGGGAGCATATGCTTCGAACATCAACGTCTTCGAGGTTGACTTCAATTCAGTGGAGTCGTTAACCACTGCACTTAAGGGTGTGGACGCTGTCGTATCCACTGTGGGTGGTGAAGCAGTCGACAATCAAACTGTGCTTATCGACGCCGCCATTGCCGCGGGAGTGAAGCGTTTCATTCCGTCCGAATTTGGCAATGTTACCACCAATCCAAAGGTCGAAAAATTTCCAGTTTATAGCTCCGTGTTTAAGATCCGGAATTATCTCCAGGAAAAGGCAGCAGCCGGAAAGTTGTCATGGACAGTCCTTGCATGCGGCGCCTTCTTGGACCTCGTTTTGAACACTCCAACTTTGCTGGACTTTCAGAACCACACTGTGACTATGCTCGACGAAGGCGACAATCGGGTCAGTTCTACCAGCTTGCCCGCGGTGGGGAGAGCTATAGCTGCAATCCTGCAAAACTTTGACGCCACGGAGAACAGAGTCATGCATGTATCAGAGGCAATTTTGACTCAGAACCAGCTGATTGGGTTCGCAAAGGAGATTCGGCCTGATATCGAGTGGAGCATTAGCAAAGAGCAATCAAGCCTGCTTTTGCAGGAGAGTCTTGAAGAATTTGGTGCCGGTGACTTCAGTGTGCCTACCTTCATGAAACTTCTGAAAGGTACCGCTCTCGCCGGTGATACTTATGGTGCCGCATTTGATGTTACGGATAACGAGTTGCTTGGTATCAAAGAATTGGCACCAGCAGACCTGAAGAAGCTTATCGCCGAGAAGCTCGGCTAAAGTGGAGTGTGCCTTACAAAGCTAAAAATTCGAAGGTCTGAGCTGAATAGCACATTTTAATTGAAAGTACTATCGTATTGAGCCATTTCAATTACTTTCTTGTGATATATGCAATAATCGAGATATGTATATAGAAATATTCAACGCACGATATGAAGTCCGGGGCTAGAGTAAGAAATTGTCAGACACAAAATAAATACAGAGAAGATGAATCACTCTGCGCTTTGACATGCCATGCCTTCGTAGAAAATGATACTGTACACCTCAACTATGCCCTGAGCAGGTGGTTCTGGCCATAGAACCCGGGATAAATGTGCTTGGAGCTTTATACTAGCTGACATGAACTGCAGGGGCACGGAATCTGCCTGATTTACATCTGTAAGATAGGTTGGGCGAGTGGGCCCAGGACAGGAAATTACTTCAAGCTACTCCGGGTGCCAGATTATCTATGAAAGAATACCTGATTCCTATAGAATATTCGCAAGTCCCATCTAGGTCATTGAGCCTTTTTCTGCTGCGCAATTGAGTGGGAAGTCGGAACAGGCCTTCGACACCATGACGGTGCGCTCAGCTACAGGAACGCGTGCTAAAATCAATTAACCACTTTCATCTGCTAGTTATAAAGAAATACCATACATCAAGATGGGTTTCAGCTGCTGTAGTGAGGAGAACGCCAATAAGCCCCTGCGCAAGTAATCGGACTGGGCCACAGACGCTGTCGTCTCGTTCACGAAGTAGTCGCGCGATCTCGCAAACGTTCTGAACATCGCTATTCTTTTCAAGAAGACCAGGACTCCAGAATGAAGTCCTCTCAAGGCCAATTATGATAGTTAGTATTAGGTAATGCGTTCAGACGAAGGACTGTTACCAATTTTCACATCACCGTCAAGTGTGATGATCACTTCAGAGCACTTGAGATTGTCATGAATGATATTCAAATCTTTGTGGAAATAGAGAAGTTCCTGTAAAGTCTGCCTAGTGACACGGTATATCTTCAGTCCCACATTCAGAACCTCCGGGTGTGTAGTAAATAGCCGAAAGAAACAGAGACTATGTACTGCAACTTACTTTCCAGACCAGGAAGTTCCAACCCCAAGTTGGGACTCTCCTAATGCCTTAGAAACCATACAACCTCTTGAACAATATCCGCTATTTCATAGGACATTCCCAGGCAATATCCAGGTTCTACCTGACTGAGATGAGAAGGACGTCGCGGAAACTTCCCTATTAGTATGATATACTTCGAAACAAGGGTTACCACACAGCTATGTCAGTATATAGTCCTATTGCTGGAAAAAGATATAAAAGGCCCATCTTCACCTGCACACTCTGTACAACAGAACAGAACGTCCACTCTCATCCTTTCGCAACGACCACAGTCGAACCATCATCTCACTTTCAAAATCAAACGACACCCAAAACTGCACCCATCGCCATGTCTCAAATCCTTGTCCCCGAGATTTCTTTTGTCCCCAACCACCTCCGGACTTTGATCGGTAACCTCGAAATCGAATACCTGGAGTTATGTGGAACCCCACCCCGACCAACGCAAGACCACATTAGCGGCACCAACATCCAGCTCCTTACCAATGTCTGGACACTCCACATCCACACCAAAGCTGACATGGACACCGCCTCCATGCATCTCATCATTGACACTCCACCCATCAGGGACACAACTCCCTGCCGCATGAATATCACAGTGACTGACGTGCGCAACAGCTCCCCCGATGCCCAAGACATCCTCAAGCGCGTGCGCATCAATAACGTGAACCTAACCATCGACGGTCTCATGAATCTGATCGTTGGTAATGACCTTGATAGATATAATTATACCAGTTCTCATGTTCATGAAGAGCGCAGGTTTTGGTTCAAACGGTTCATTGAGGCACTAGCGGAAGTTCGGGATATTGATGGAGGAGAAAAACGGGACGCTCTCAATGCTGTGACTTATGTTTGGAAGGGCGAGGGGACTGGCATTGGGGATCGTGTAGATCTTGCGTATATGGCCAACGTTATGCGGGGACATATTGATTATCGTGTGAGAATCCCTTTCCGTGAATAATGGTATGGACGGAAATTGATTTGGGGGAAATGTGTCGCTTGCGTGTGTGCGCTTGAGAGTGGCTTTGGTTCTTAGGCTAGGGTACTAAATTGTTGCAATGCCTACGAATCAGATTTTCGGAGTATTAACTGTGCATTTCTAGTAGACCATCATATGATGGTAATGATCGCGTATCTCCCTATGTAGAGGCCTTGTAATATTGTCAACTGATCTAGTAACAAGCAGTGTACGTGGGATGTGTATATCTTAATTAGATAGCCGAAGGGTTGTACTTCAACAGCATATTTACTTCTTACTACAGCAAATGCTGTGAGGTATGGGATAGCAGATCAAAACTTTCATCCATCTTCTGGACTACCATATACACTGATTACCTAACACATCATCCCTTCTTGACCCCATCAACCCTCAAAGTCAACGGCTCGCCCTCCCTGTCCCACGAGACAAACATACGTTTCGAGACCTTCTCCATCTCAGCTTCCCCAAGTGTCTGTAGGTCCGGATGCTCAGGCCCCTGCGTCACACGGCACGCTAGCAACGCCAGCGCTGATGATTTCCACAATCCCACTCCTTTAGCCCTCGCAGTATGCGCAACAATCAAAACTAAGAACAATATCGACAGGATAGTGATCACAATTGGCGCCACGGCCCAGTACCAGCGCACGGATATATACGTCTGCGTGGTAAATGCCTCCCCGGTGATTGTGGTGCTATTCGGCCCAGCGCGAATTCCCTTTGTAATTCCAACAGCAACGTTCTTCATAACAGGGCCGGTACCTTTCCCTTCCTGCACGGAATACGTCCATCCAGCTTCAATTTGGTCAGAGAGTGATATTGTAGATGTGAAAGAGTTGAGGATTTGCTGCACGGTATTTCCTGAGATGGTGTAGGAGCCGTTGGTTGCGAAGCTCGGGGTGGAGCTATTCAGTGGAGCCAGCTCATTGGGGTAGAACATTTGGAAGTATTTGTTTTTCGTATAGAGCTGCTCCGTCTCAGAGGCTGCAAGTGACCGATGGTCAGAGCTGTAGCTGTTGTTTGTGTATCTCTGGGCGCAGAAATAAAGTGCGCATTCAGTGATTTGTGGCTTTGGTTCCAAGACAGTATGGTTTTCGGCCGTATATATTATGTAGGGGTCATTGTATATCGCCGCTGCCAGGCCAACTATTGGGTTTAGGATCCCAGCTACCCGAGGCCCTTGGGAACTGCTGAGGTTTAGGCGATCCATGTCAGTAGTTGCGAATGTCCAGGTATCTTTCTCGAGTTCAACTGCGTTTTCAGATCCAATGTCTACAGTAGCTGCTTCGAAGATGTCCGGCGTTATCTGTAGGTCTCCCGGCGTGGTGTATGTGCAATTTGGCTTGGCCCCTTGATATGCGGTGCCGTTGAAGAAAGTGGCATATGAACTGTTTGTAGAGAGAGCAGTGCAACTCTGCTTGGATTCCGAGGTGACATCCTGGCATTTGCTACATGCCCCTAGCGTGTCGAAAGTCGGATACTTGCACGAGCCTGTACTGCAAGTCGGCTCCTGGGTATTGTCTGATCCATAGATACTTTGGAGAATGAGGAGACTCATAGTATTGTCGCTGTTTGCGTTGCCGGGTACGTAGGCCTGAGCAGTTTGCAGTGAAGCAGTCTCATTCAAAGCGGGAACGATACGGGAAGGAAACGTGAGAATCTGCTGGGTCAAGGGGTCGAGTGCGGCCGAAAGAACCAAGGTAACTGCGCCGAGCGTAGCCAGGCTGGGACGGTTCGTGGTGATCAGCTGCAAAGACCCCCAGATTCCTTGGCTGGCCTGATCCAGAGCGTATAGATCGTATAGCCGCCTTTGGCTGCGATAGTGATTCCATTTGAGTTGACTGAGACAAACCCCAACCGGAAATAGCAGTGTAGCTCTGTTAGCGGTTGCTACCACCGCGACCACTGCGTTTGGAGAGACTCTGTATGCCCAGTCGGCGTAGGACATTCCATCCAGGTGGTTTAACAGCACGATCAGGATGACCACACATGCAACACTCAAAACGGATGCGCCAATTTCCCATCCCCAGGACAATAAGCCAGTGGGGGCCGTGCTCTTCTTGGTACCTGGTCCATGAGGCTCCGGAGGTCCCTCAACTTCGCGAAGTAAGTATTTCTTAGACGATTCATAGTCGGGACTTGGATTTCTCTGGTTCGTGTATGTCTCTCTTGAGTCGGAGCAGGGATATTCACGATCGGAATCTGGTCCACGAAGGGAGCGCTCCAGAGACCTGTTAGATTCTTCTGATGGACGGACTGGACTTGGAGGACGCGAGACCATGATCGTGCTCAATGCTTCTCTATCTTCTCAGATCGCGCGATGTGGTTGTGGTTGTACTTCAAGAATAATCTGCCGGGAGTGAGAGCACTATATGGGACAGCCTTGCAGTGCCCTACTTAGCCGGAGGGCTTAGCGCTTATTTCCCTGCCACGCACTAGTCGATCCCTCAAGACTGTCAGCGAATGAATAGCTACGATGCTTCAGGCCCTCTTGAAGGATCTTATCATCTTGTATGAGCCAACTTTCTAGGTGTCTTGGCGCCCAGTTTACTTGGACCCTCCCTCCTTTTTGGGAAGTCAATCTCACTCACCGTACAACTGTTCTCCAGCTGGCATAGCGAAACTGTTAAGCTGGCCTAAAAGAGTAAAACTAAAAGTAAATAACTTAGAAATGTAAGACTTAAAGAGCTTGTAGACGATCCTTTCGAAGTGTCTCATGTCCTGTGTGTTGCCGGTATTATTTTCCGTGTTCACATCACGTGTAATAGGCGTTGCCGATATGAAACCCTATGATCGAACTTGCAGTCTCCCTTCCCCGACGACCATACTATTTCCTGATGCAACCAGTAAATATTTAAAGCAATATAATTCTCGGAAATGTGCACAGCTTCTACTATCATACCACAAAATGTAACAAATCTAGAAAGTATCAACTTGGTCAAACGGGAGTCAAAGCCAGAGCCGTGCACCGTTCAAATCTCGCCTAAATGCTCGTGATCGGTTTACCATGCGTACGTGAAAGCTTTGTACCCTCTGCTTGTCTGTTTGATTCTCTATAAATGATGAAACCTTCTGCGCCTGAGTTTTTCTGCGTTCGCGGTGACCTTTCGGTCGGGCTAGATGCAAGGGGCCGACATTCCCGAGGAATGCGCTTCTTGAGAGAGCAAATGTTATGGAATCTTTGGTTTCTATGTCTCACGATTATACTCCAAGACATACCGTATCTTGTTCCTTAAGCGTGGTGGGTCCAGCCAGCCACACCGTCCTTTGTTACTGTAGATCATACTATATAACTCGCGCTCGATCAATATATCGTTCCCTTCCAACCTAAGTTTCCAAACCCACTAACGAAAATGCAATTATTTCGTCTCCTCCCGCCCGTAGCCCTAGGCTCAGGTACGAGCACCTCAAGGACTCCGAATGAGTCACCAGTCTAACAACCATGCAGCTCTAGCTACCGCAGATATCGTCACCTACTCCCCTCCAACCGAGCCAGGCCTATCCTACAGCGTCACCATCCCCAATACCACCACCGCAGCTGGCTCCGGCCCCATCTACCTACAAATATCCGCCCCGACAACTCTACAATGGGTCTCCTTAGGTGAAGGCGCCCAAATGGCCTCTGCAAATCTCTTCATTCTTTGGGCTGCCTCTCCCACGGATGTCACCTTGTCTCCCCGTTCCAGCTTAGACGGTGGCCAGAGTGAACCTCAATACAACTCCCTTGCAAACGTTACTCTACTCCCCGGCTCTGGGATCGACAACGGCGTGATGATTGCCAACATCCGCTGTGATAATTGTCTCTCTGCCTGGCCAACGCCTGCTGCACCTTTAAGTGACCCCAGTTCTACATACACCTTGGACCCTGAGGGGGCCTCGACACCTTGGTTCTGGGCTTCTTATACTGGACCTCCCCTCAACAACCCCGACCCTTCTGCAGACCTGGCGATGCATGATGATTTGGGTAGCATGCAGCTCGACTTGAGTCGAGCACAGTTCTCGGTCTTTGGGGCTATGGCAGATCCATCATACAACCCCTTTCAATAAGTCTCGGCGAGTGAAGCATGAGACGAAGTCTACCTAGAAATGGATAATTGCTTGTCCTTATCGGGATGGCGGAATTCGCGAAAAGCAACTGAGCTGGGAAATGGGTCTAGGCAAAATCTAGGACTGGTAGAAAGAGAAGAGAAACTATAATAAGCCGAACCCGGTAGGGCATGTTCTTTTATGACAGGTTCGGGATTATACGCATTTTCTTACTCAGCGAAAGCAATAAGTCGCCGTGTCCGAAGTGCTACTTCCGGCCTTTGAAACTCATATCATATTGGTCGGGCATCTGCCGGCTTTTGAACCTTAAGGCAGTCCCCTGATTGTGGGCTGATGGATACTGAAGGAGATAAGCTTATGACGAATTTATCTGATAAGGACTTAGTATATCCATATGAAGTCTCGTGCTCAAGACAGGCAGAGATTAATATGCGCGTCTCTCTGTTCATCGGAGCATTCAAGAAATCATATACTGTACTGAAAAGTACCTTTAAGTAAGTTCTGGATAATCTCATATTTGCCTTGAGTACTAGTAAAATGTTCAAGCCGGTCCAACGAGCATTATATCTTCAAAAGAGGCCAATATAGGTACTATGTACAAACCCAGTCGAATGACCAAAGGGGCAGCTGTAGGCCAATCGGCGTTTGATTCGGCGTTCCAAACCGGGGACTAAGGAGCCCCAGTGGAGCCATTGCGTCTCACGTGAGCAAATATGCCATAGTATATATTGTTCAATCGTTATTTAGCCAGCAACTCAGCTTTACAATGATTCCCATTCAATATTGGTTACAGAGCAAATTTTGCACTATCTTTACAAGCATCAATTCAGACCAACTTCATGATGTCCCTAGTCCTCGACTCCGTGATCCCACGCCCTGCCACAGACGACTACTACAACCTTGGCACATACAGTCGACCCATCATCACTACGAATCAAGATGCGCAGATCTGGTTTGACCGCGGCCTCATTTGGTGCTACGCCTTCAATCACGCCGAAGGCTATCGATGCTTTGAACAGGCAATAGCCCAAGACCGCAACTGCGCCATCGCCTACTGGGGCCTAGCTTACGCAATGGGACCAAACTATAACAAAGCCTGGCGTCTGTTCGATCCAGTGGACCTCAAGAATAGCATGAAGCTGTGCCATGAGGCTGCACAGAAAGCTTTAGAGCTCTCTCAAATAGCGTCCGTTACGCCCGTCGAGCGCGCACTTATAGAAGCTATGCAAACTCGCTTCCCCGTTGACCATCCTGCCGAAGACTACGACCAGATCAACCACGCCTACGATGCAGCAATGAAGAAGGTCTATGATCAGTTCCCAACTGATCTCGATGTCATGGCTCTTTACATAGACGCAAAGATGCATACGGCCCAGCGCAAGATGTTCCACATCAAGACTGGTCTCCCCATCGAGACGTCTCCCGTTTACGACGTGCAGAAGCTCTTCAGAGATGGCTTGGCCCTTCCTGGCGCAGATACTCATCCGGGTCTGCTTCATTTCTGTATTCATTTCTGGGAAATGTCCGCCACTCCGGCCGTTGCGCTCCCACCAGCAGACGCTCTGCGCCATCTTGTCCCTGACGCTGGGCACCTGCATCACATGCCTTCTCATCTCGATGTTCTGGTTGGCGATTACCGTCGCTCGGTCGACTCAAATACTGCCGCAGTTCAAGCAGACGAGGAATTTCTCGCCCGTGAAGGCGCAAAGAACATGTACAGCTTCTACCGTCTTCACAACTACCATTCGCTCGTGTACGCGGCAATGCTCTCCGGTCAATCCAAAATCGCTCTAAGAGCTGTAGACCAGATGGAAGCATCGATCACAGACGACGTACTTCGGGTAGACTCCCCTCCACTAGCAGACTGGCTCGAGTTCTTCAAGTCAGTACGCGTTCATGTCTACGTCCGCTTCGGGCTCTGGAAGGAGCTCAAGGCACTCCCAATCCCTGAAGATCAGGACCTCTACTGCGTCACCACAGCCATGACACACTACGGCAAAGCGGTCGCGTTCGCAGCTACGAACAACGTTCCGGAAGCACTGAAGGAACGCACTCTCTTCCAAGCGGCCGCTAAACGCGTTCCTCCCAGCCGGAAAGACTACCCGAACCTGATCATTGATATTCTAAAGGTTGCAACCGCTATGCTAGACGGCGAGATCGAGTACCGTCGAGGGAACTTTACGCAGGCGTTTGAGAGTCTGCGGGAAGCGATTCGTCATGACGATGCGCTGATGTATACCGAACCTTGGGGCTGGATGTTACCTACGCGACATGCGTATGCGGCCTTGTCGCTGGAGCAGGGTCATGTGGAGGAAGCTGCGAGGGCGTATGCGGAGGATTTGGGTCTTGATGCGGAAATTACTCGAGCGCATCAGCATCCGAATAATGTGTGGGCGCTGCATGGGTATCATGAGTGTTTGATGAGGTTGGGACGCGGAGCAGAGGCACTTATCATTAAACAGCAGCTGGATGTTGCTTTGAGTGTGGCTGATGTGGATATTAAGTCTTCGTGCTTTTGTCGGCTGGGTGTGCAGGGATCGCAGTGTTGTTCGTGAGTTTGTTCGGGTGTATATAGAAGAGTCTTATAGAGAAGGTCCTCGTGTAAATCGATTGACTATTAAAAAAATACATGCATGCACCATATCAAGTCAAGTTCTTTTTACATCTTCATATATGTTTTATTGCAGCAATTTGTGATCATATGGCTTCTCTCCGATGGTTGGCTGAGATGAGCACAGTGCAGCGCCAAGAGGCGGAAGCACTCATCCTACTTGACCTCAACTCTTCGCAGTGACGATGCATTCATATTCCGTCGTATTAAACCATCAACGTTACCCAGAGAAATCCCTTGACTCAGTATCAGATCCCACCGCACCATCTATTCCCATGCTTGGCATACCAGCCATGCCCACCGAAATAACCGTGACCCCATCTGAGATCGACTTCCTCGAAACACTACAAGAATCCAAGAACTCCGTAGTATACAAAGTCACCTTCCAGGGGAAACCATGCGTCCTCAAAGTAGTGCGTATCTCCCGTCCCCAAAGCTACTATTATCCTCTCCCTAATAGCAGCAGTACCACGACCGCGGCCCATCAGAATTCGACCCACCAGACCGCGAAGTCAACCTCTTCATCGCCGAATCAACAGCATACCAACGCCTAAAACCAAAAGGATTCTGCAGTCGAGGCGTCATTCCTGACTTCTACGGGACTATCAGAAACATCCAACCGGCTCTTTGGCCAGGACTCGGCATGTTTCTCGGTGATAAACTACCACCCAATGCGATTCTTATTGAATATATCCCGAATTTGCAGGAGATAGGTTTATCAAACTACTCGGAACGACGTATGGCTAAATTTCGTCGGGCTCTTGATGATATTCACGAGGCAAATGTTCTGCATGGTGACCCGATGCCTCGGAATATGATGGTTTCGGTATCCGGGGATGAGGAAAGGGTGCTGTGGGTGGATTTTGGTTCTGCGCAGACGTTTCCAGAGGATGGAAGTCATCCGAGACAGAAGGTGTGGGTGGAGGGAGAGGATGAACTTGTGGATTATTTTATTGTGGCTTTGGTGAGGTTCAATGTTTTAGTTGTGTGTGGGGAGATTTTATCTGCTGACTGGGTCAATAGGGTGAGGATTATCGGGATGGAAAGCTGAGTCGGACGGTCTCTTATTACTATGATTATTTCCCTATTTGATAGAGACGGGTTAGATGGTTTCAATATGGTTTACGTGAACTTATCCTTTTCAACTCATTATACGAACGTGTGATTTACTTTTCCACTTTCGAGTGATTATCATATGGTAAAATGTAAGTATATGTGTTGTGATCTATCTGGGTTATTCTATTCTATTGTCTCTTTCCTATTGGAGTTGAACTGGTCGGTCCGTAAACAAGCCAAAAATAATGAGACATGATCTCGATTCGCAAAGAGGCAGATACGACAACGGATGTGAAAGACCACCTAGTACCCCAATGCCACGGTTCGAGCAATTGCCTGATCTTTATCATTAATCTGGGGGTCTTCCGTATCATACATCACCAAATATGAGTGAAAGTCCTCTTGGATATGCTGAGTATCCGCCGGGTTACGTCCGACAACAAGCCTCATGCACTCCAGCTTGGGACAGATCTTCTTATCCCTTAGCAGTTGGAAGACTTCAAGCCAACCCCCTTCAGGACTATAAACCTGTTGGAGGGTGAGAGTCATTAGGCGCTTTCCATACAGCTCGAGAAATTGAATGAGGTCTTGAGTGCTGACATCGACACATTCGAGCCTCAACGTCCAGAGATTGACGCCGTTGTCTTCCTTGGAGTCTGCCCAGTCACAGGCATCAATGGCTAGTTTCATTAGTCTTCTCCACCAACGAGACAGAGGCTGCATTGGCAAGCCAATCCACACCAGATACCTGAGCTTCCAAGCGCACAAAAACAACGATCCAAACATCTGACAAATATACTCTTTGCTTGCCCTCGTCCCAGGGCAGGCCCACCGTCAAGCAGACCAGCTTATTCCACACAATCTCGACATTGTAAGGGAGAGTGTAGAAAATAGGCGCTATATGGTTTGAGGTTTCTGTCGTGGGTTGAATTGAATTCTTCGTGAAGATCAACAGGTATTCAGGCTCAGCCCTAGCATCTGCAAGGACCGAGAATAGGATATGAAGAAACATGGCGCTGGTATCGTTGGCAATTTGTGGGGACCGGAAATATTCAATGATGATGTTCTTGATGTTGGGAAACGCGGACCTCACGATGTCGCGAAACTGCCTGATCGCCGGGAACGAGTCGATTCTGAGAGTATCTGGCGAAAGAGGAACAGTGGATGCCATCAACCTCCTGTTAGGCAGCTTCCTGGGCTCAAACCAGAGAGTCTGAGGGTATGGGCGATTCCTTCCATCGCTTGCCACCTGGAATAGATAACCGAAACCGTTATCGTCATTGGTGATTCTGATCGTGGTATATTGCGAGTTCAACTGGGCCTCTATCATCCTATTGCGTAGCCCTTTTGACGCAAGCAGCAGCGCTCGATCGGCCGACGCATCGAGGCAGCACGTAATCCGGTAATACAGTCCAAAGGGTATAGTTTCCAGTCGTCTCAGGTGGGCCCACGTATCCAATCTGCCGAGCTCTGGCTCTTGAAATACTTTCTGGATGTACGCTTTTCGGGCAAATGGAGAAGCGTCTTGCATGTTGGTTCCTGGAACAGCGGGCTAGCGCTGAGTGAAGGGTGGCAGTCGACAAGAATGAGAGTGGTCAGTAGTCTGTCTTCATTGTGAGAATCCAAAGACCTCATATCTTGTCGGAGAAGAAGGTTGGCATTGTCCTCACCTAAATATACGGGTGATCGTACTTGATATATCTGTAGTTGGTACTATTCAACTAAACGAAAGACGCGGTGTTTCATGTGCACCAAGGCAGGACGATAGACTCCATACCCATTGTCTAAGACCAGCGTGTGGAATGAGGAAGGTAAGAGCAGAATTGCTCTCACCACTCATCATGGTCCCTTCCGTCAGCAACTCTGCAATCACATCATTCTGGGTGGGTTGTGGTTACCGATTATGTCTGAGCAAGACCTTCACGCCTGAGGCCTACATTTTGTGGCTTCAGGGGTCCGCTTGTTATCGATCCATCATTCGATGTGGCTTCCACGGAAGCTGCTTCTTACCCATAAGCCGTACACTCCGATGCCTATTATAGTAACTAAAGCTCTCTTCTACCGTTGGATATAAATAATCCTATGTCATATTGGCATCATTATAGAGTGATGCAAGCTAAGTCACTTGAGCTGGGAAGGAAGGATGCAGAAATCGTCCGTTCATTTCCCTCCCCCCACCCTTTATGTGTCTGAACTATTCAATCATGGGCGCTCAAAGAGAACACCCTCATACTCTTCTGCTAGGCAGTAGCACATATACCAAGTATAAGTATTAAGTACTGAGTTGACGGTTCAAAGAAGTTCTTGTCATTTATAAGTTGAACGTCTAGATAACTCTCTCTTATATATTCCAACCCCTCACTCTACCCACATGCTATTCCATTCTCAAGTGAATTGTTTGCCAGTTCCATGCCTGCAAGACCACTGCCTAACCACAGAAGGTAGAAAAGTCAAATGTGCAAGCTAGTCCATTATGAGGGCAGCTCAGTGGAACATCAATACCATAACTAGTATAACAGAAAACATTAGCCTTGCATCTTCTTC
>NT_166526.1:1011669-1089712 GCF_000002855.4 Aspergillus niger
CCAGTGCTTTTGGACTGTAGACGATCATCTTGATGGGTTGGATAGTGTAGAGTTTCAATTGTACGAAATGTATCAGATGCAATATAAGAAAGAATGCCTTTTATGTTGGCAATGCAATGTATTTGGAATGATTGAAGATATCTCTGGCCATGGGCTACTTATATAGATATCTGATGCTCTGATTCTCCATCCATCGTCCGTGGCCGCAGCAGATCCTCATGATCGTAGTAGTTCGCTTGCAACCAATGGCTGTCCATGTAGAACATCTTGTTGTTGGATACTTGTTCCGGGATTCCTTATTCTTGGACGCCTTACTGTTGAATTCTGTATTGTTGGACGCCTTATTGTTTGGCGCCTTGTTCCTGAGCGCCTGCATCCACAGAGGTTCCCCAGTTAAGGTGTACATCTACTTGGATCATCTGATCACGTGATTATATCTCGAAGAGGTTTCCGAAAGCAGTAATCTCTTCATTTTCTAGCCTCGGCTATAAATAGGATATGTCTTCACCCAACTTCACTAGCTGAACGATGCAGACTCTGAAACCCCAATAAGGGTTCTGAACGTGACAGATAGAGCGTGGCGCAGGATTGCTTGTTCTTGAGGCGCAGTAAATGAGCCTGATACAGAATGATAGTTGGTCGGCCTGTCAAGGGACGGTACCAGTGAAAACACTGCATACAGGTATATCACTTAGTCGTACTCAGGATCAGAACGGACTAACTACATGACTAGGGGTGACAATCATCTGCCCGTGACTTTTCATTCAGCTGGCTCAACAATATCCTCAGCTCACCCGCAGAGCACTGACAGCCGCAGGCCTTCCTTGGGAAACAGTATTGACGATAAGAACAGGGCGGGCCTGTAAGTCTCTGCTCTTCATCCTTATGATTTGTATCGTATCACTATTAGATTCCTTTTCTAGATGATCTCCAAATTTTATGCAGGATAGCTTTATTTGCCTTACCAAAAGAGAGCGCAACAATGAATACAATGGCTGGTATACGTTTGCTAATTGTTTGCTTAATGTAGATAAGATAATCTATTTTGTAGCTACTAGAACATAAATTCAGACTCTTCTTAATCTTAATACATTTGGTTGTAACATGAGATTCCGCATTCTCGAGAGTTATGCTTATTATTCCTGATAGCACGTCGCAACTGGAAGGGATCGAATTATCGTCTAGGAGTCGATACGACTTACACTATCTAACAGAGGAATACTGAATATCCTCGATATCTTCAGTAGTTCCAGCTTGCAGGGGTGCTGCTTTCTGCAGCTCCTCCTTGATTCATGCATTCCTCCTCGATTGTCCTTCGCCGTATATGCACGTGATGCATACATGCTTCGGAGAAATAGCGATACGAGCTAACCGCGATTCATTAAGACATTCAACATATCAAGCGGAGAAATTGCGGAGCCATGCAACTCTGCAGCATCTCTGCTATCGCGAAGTGAGGGGGTTCTGAATATCAAATCATCCCTCTAGCAGCCACACGAGGGTCTGGATGATCATGAATGCAGGACGATTATCAAGTCGAGGAAGTAAGTGGCTATCATCCACCTATGGTCCGTGCGGGGTGTTCTTTGTTCGCTGTTGTTTGGCTCGGAGAAATAGAGCATGGCGAGTCCTGCTGGTTCCGTCCCGCGGCTGCAGGGCTTGTCGGCCAATTGGAGAAATATCTAGGTTGGGCTAATGCGTTTTGGTCTATCAAGGAATAGCTACGTAGTAAGTACAGTATTGCATTCTGAGGCGTGAATTCAGAGCCCTGATTGATGTGTCGTATATCATAAACCAGACTAAAAATTATTTATATGGCTTTCATTCCCAGTGATCCTTCCCTCTTCGTTGGCGCACTCGTCCATAGGAAAGAAACCGAGTCTTCCAAACTCAGATTATTCAACATGGGTGCTATGTCGCTGCCTTCAGACGAGATCCCCCAGACTCAAACGGTGGCTCTCGTTCGAGAACTGGGAGGCAGTGTGGAGTTTCGTGAAGGCTATCCCGTTCCTACCCCGGGGTCGAATGAGGTATTAGCGAAGGTTCTGTATACAGGTGTCTGCCAAAGTGGTCAGTCTTGATGAACCTCTGTCATACAATACTTCCCAGAGGCTAACGCGATCGGAAAAGATTTACATACAAAAAACGGCACTGCGGCTGGCGCTGATGGCAACCCAATCACGAAGATCAAACTGCCGCATGTTGGAGGTCATGAAGGTGTCGGGCAGATCGTGGCTCTGGGTCCCAACTGTGGCGCTGACCTGAAGGTCGGCGGGCTAGTCGGCATTCGCTTCGCTAGTCGGATTTGTAGGAGATGCGAGTTCTGCTTAGCCGGTACGGAGCAGTACTGTGTCAAGGGCACGAACCATCTCCATCATGAAGACGGCAGCTTCCAGGAGTATATCGCTCTGGATGCTGACAACCTCACGATTCTCCCTGATGATATAGATCCAAAGGTTATCGGGCCGGTGCTGTGTGCTGGAGTAACAGCATACAAGGTTAATCAGTTCTAAGCACAAAGCATGGGATCTGATTGCTGACAGTTCGTAGGCTGTTCTTAATACGAATATCCGGGCCGGCAACTGGCTCGTTGTAGTAGGTGCTGGAGGTGGTCTTGGGCATCTGGCTGGTAAGTTGGGCGCATTTCGCAAGGCTACAACAAACTGACCGAACAGTTCAATATGCCAAGGCACAAGGAGCACTGGTTATTGGCGTCGACGCTGCCGACAAGCGAGACTTTGTCCTTGGTTTGGGAGCAACAGAGTTCATTGATTTTACTTCCACGGATCCGGTGCAGAAAGTTCATGAAATTACCGGCCTTGGTGCGCATGCCGTTGTGGTGACTGCGGGAAGTGCCAAAGCCTTTGCCCATGCTTGTGACATGTTGCGGGTTGGGGGTACTCTAAGCTGCGTGGGAATCCCGCCAGGCCGTCCAGTTCTGGAAACCCCTATTTGCACAATCGTGATCAAAGGCCTCCGGGTTACCGGGAATCTCATCGGCTCACTAAAAGAGTGCATGGAGGCAGTGGACTTGGTCCGGCGTGGGGTGGTCAAACCGGAAATCAAGGTCCGGACCTTCAAGGAGTTGCCACAGGTATACGAGGAGATGGAGAAGGGTGATATTGCAGGTAGAATCGTCCTTCAAGTTTCGCAGTAGCTCACTCGTTCTTGATAGTTCAGAGAAATAGCAGTTCTGCAGTGCGTCTTATCTCTTCGAAAGCCTCAGGCACGCTCATCCACTTTCTATTAATAGAGAGCCCATCGCGAATCAACGTACTGCTCAGGAGAGTCCACATGCTCTTCGGTAGTGTAAGCGTTATCTTTATCGTCATCGAATGACCAAGGGTCATAGTTCAAGTCCAGTAAGCGCGCGGGGGCTTTAAGCAAGGCCTCAGCCGTCTTACTATGCAGTATCGACTTCAACATGAGATCTTGCTCCAGGAAAGGCAGCAGCTTCTGGTATAAGGCGTGCAGAAAGTCGTGTGGCCCTAACTGGAAGGCAGAGTATGTGGATACCGATGGCGTGAGCAGGACAGTATCCGCGAGTGAGTTGGCGATCTCGAAACACTTCAACAGCTAAACTCGGAATTCGATTAGTACCTGGCAGCCCCAAGAATCGCGAAAACAAACCTGGTCGCGCCCCAAAGGCAGCAAGTCAGACTCATTAAAGCCTTGTAGAGACATCAAAAGGTCACGGCTAACCACCGCCGGGAATCTAAATGTCATGAGCTGGGCACCGGATTTCGAGGAGAGCAGACGCCGAGACAGAGCTTCCTGCCAGATGATAGTCCTCATCCATTCTTTCGTGATGCAATAATCCGCAATGCGGGTGGAAGGTCGGTCGCCTTTACCGAACGAAAGCATCGATAGAACTGTCTCCGTCTTCGCAAGACTATCCGCAGTCATTACTAGCTTATCTCTGGAATTTGTGCTCCTTCCGGACGAAAACCCATCGAACGTGGCAAAGAGTCTGCCAAGCTCAAGCAGGCCTTTCGCATCCGCGCTATCTCCCACATCGACCTCATCGGGTAGGCGAATAGGACTGGTATATGATGGTTCGAGACCGAGATGCATAGCATAGCCCCTGAGCAATGTCAGTATGAACTACAGTGGACTTGCGAAGAGGAATTTCTACCTTTCAGAAACCCAGAGCAAGAGGAATACAATCTCTTTATTAGCAACAACATCTGCACCGAGCGCAGTCTCTTGCTCACCCACACCTTCATCCAGCTTCAACAGCCTAGCGCCATACACAGCCTCTCGTATGAACCGCATGGCCGAGTCCCTCTGGTTGATCTTGGCATGATATACATGCAGGAAGAACGAGACCAAGACGCTCCTCAAATCAAGGTGCGCTTCACGCATCCTCATACACTCCGCCGCCATCATCGTGCTATCAACAGTTGTCGGAGCAAGCTGCAGCTGTGCCATGGTGGCTGCACAGAGAGCCATGGCCAGACACAAGGTTCCAATATCTGGCGTGCCATGCTCAAGCTTGTTCAACAGCACTTCTGCATTGACAACCGGCCACACACTATAAGACGCCTGCTGGTAGAAGCGCACTACCGAGACCAGTTCTTCTGTTGGGATAGTACTCAAGACATGTTGCTCTACCTCCACACGGGCTATCCCCTCGTCACGCGGATCAACATGTGGAGTGATCAAAGGACCGGTTGTCGCGTGTTCCGATCCCTGACCCCCGATATACCTTCGTACCTTAGGTCCCCTTCTCCGCGCAGGTTTCAGGTAAGTGCAGTTGACTTGCTTTTGGGCACTCTGGCAGGTATCACAGGGCCAGGCGCCGCTGCACTTGACCTTGCGGGAGATACACTCATCGCATGCACGCTTTGTGAGTCGATGGCGCATGAGTAAGGAAGGGCGATCACTGAATCTTAATCAGATAGCTAGCAAAGGGGATGAAGAAGAAGAAAGATAAAGGGGTATCCAGGGAGAGGGATAACTGGTGGCTGCAGATGAGGGGAAGCAAAGCAATGCGGAGTCAGAAGACCGGCATTCACTCAAGATCCCGATTACATGCAGATTCCACCATCTTCTCCCACCGCAATAATTCCATCCCAGTTGTCAATATCTCAAACTAAGTCGATACAAAATGACCCATAGTTACATAGACATGTTACGATGTGGCACAACAGTATCCCAAGAAAGTATACAAGTGATGATCATGTAATCATTTATGTAACAGGGTGTGACCCCACCCCCAACCGAGCTTAGCAATCAATCCACCTGGACCCCTCCTGTCATTTCCCATCATCTACTAGATATTCTACTTCTTCTTTTCCTCTACTACCTCCTACTCCTCCTTACTCACTTAACACCTCCATAAACACATCGCTGACATTTTCTTCAAACAACTTACCAACCACCCCCTCCACCAACCAACCAAAATGGAAGACACTCCCCTTCCCCCCGCAAGCACCGACGTACGTCTCTCCCTCCGCCATCCCGCACCCCCACAAACCCCATCCCCAAGCATTCCAACCTCAATCCCCCTCAAATCCAACCCTCCAAACCACCTCTTCAAACCCCCAACTAACCTCCCTTTTTAAACAAACCAAACAGCCCCGCGACCTCGCGGCCCTCGAATCCAACCCCTCCGTAATCTTCCCCACTTTCACCTCCAGCACCGCGTGGACCCTCGGCCTGGCCCTGCGCGAGCGCATTCTATCTCTCCCACCCACACAACGCAAACCGGCCCTAGTTTCCATCGCTTTGACCGGCGGCTCCGAACCACACGTTATCTTCCAATGCGCGACGGAGCCGGGCACGGTGGCGGACAACGAGGTGTGGGTGCGGCGGAAGCGGAACACGGTGTTGCGGTGGGGCATGTCGAGCTGGTTGATGAGGCAGAAGATGTTGAGTTCGACGGGGGCGGAAGCGAGTGAGGTGGAGGCGGCGTTTGTGAGGAAGTTTGCGTTGACGAGTACCGGGGGTGGAGGGGCGGCGGATGAGTTTGCGATTCATGGGGGTGCGTTCCCGATTCGGGTGAGGGGGGTGGATGGGATTGTGGGGGTGGTGGTGGTGAGTGGGTTGAAGCAGGAGGATGATCATCAGGTTGTTGTTGAGGGGATCAGGGAGGTTATTTCGAAGATGTAAGGGAGGTTTTAGTGTATTATATAGGACTGTATTAGAGTCGATTGGTTATATTGTGTGGTGGTTGGGTTGTCTGTCCTTTGTGTATAGTCTATGATCTACAGGAGATAGAATCAATGTGATATAAAAGGTATCACGCAATTGCTGCCTCTAATTCAAGTCAAGGTCAGGTCAGGTATCATACTCGGTTGGACGACTGGTCAGCAAAAACCGGGCCAAAACAATTGTCTCAACAAAACACACAATCAAAAAGCTAACTCCATAAAGATCCCTCTAATGGTATGGTAATTTTACAGTTCATCATGCCCGCTGGGCTCGTCATCCTCGTCCGCCGGCGCAGAGCCATACAGCTTGCTGGTGATCGGGTACGCCACGTTCGAGAGCTGCTCCTTCTGCTCCTCGAAGTCCTCGGTGGTGGCAGTGGCAGCGTTGTCCTCGAGCCACTCAGTCACCTCCTTGACGGCGTCCAGGATGGTCTGCTTGTCGTCCTCGTCGATCTGGCCACCCAGTCCGTTCTCGTCGTTGACCTGGTTCTTCAGGCTGAACGCGTAGTTCTCCAGGGTGTTGCGGGCCTCGATCTTGGCCTTGATGGCCTTGTCCTCCTCGGCGAACTCCTCGGCCTCGGCGACCATGCGGTCAATCTCCTCCTGGGACAGACGACCCTTGTCGTTGGTGATGGTGATGGACTCGGCCTTGCCGGTGCCCTTGTCGCTGGCGTGAACCTTCAGGATACCGTTGGCATCCAGGTCGAAGGAGACCTCAATCTGAGGAACACCACGGGGAGCCGGGGGAATGCCGGTAAGCTCGAACTTGCCGAGCAGGTTGTTGTCCTTGGTCAGGGAACGCTCACCCTCGTCTGTAACAGTTAGCAGGCATTCCAGGCTTCTCGATCAAGGCAGAAGACACTTACAAACTTGGATGAGGACGGTGGGCTGGTTATCAGCGGCGGTGGAGAAGATCTGGGACTTGCGGGTGGGGATGACCGTGTTGCGGGGGATGAGCTTGGTCATGACACCACCAGTGGTCTCAATACCCAGGGTCAGGGGGTTGACATCCATCAGAACAACGTCGCCGGTACCTTCCTCACCGGAAAGGACACCACCCTGGACGGCAGCACCGAAAGCAACAGCCTCATCGGGGTTGATACCCTTGCTGGCCTTCTTGCCACCGAAGAACTCCTCGAGGAGAGCCTGGACCTTGGGGATACGGGTAGAACCACCGACGAGGACGATGTCGTCAACCTCGGACTTCTTGACCTTGGCATCCTTGAGCACCTGCTCAACAGGCTTCAGGGTCTTCTTGAAGAGGTCCATGTTCAGTTCCTCGAACTTGGCGCGGGTGAGGGTCTCGGAGAAGTCCTCGCCGTTGTGGAAGGCCTCGATCTCAATACGGGTGGACATCTGGGAAGACAGAGTACGCTTGGCCTTCTCAACCTCGCGCTTCAGCTTACCCATGGCCTTGAGATCCTTGGTGACATCGACGTTGTTCTTCTTGTTGTAGAGCTTGACGAAGTGGTCCATGACACGCTGGTCAAAGTCCTCACCACCCAAGTGGGTGTCACCAGCGGTAGCCAAGACCTCGAAGACACCGTTGTCGATGGACAGGAGGGAGACATCGAAAGTACCACCACCAAGATCGTAGACGATAACCTGGCGCTCATCACCAGTCTTGTCCAATCCGTAGGCGATAGCGGCGGCGGTGGGCTCGTTGACGACACGGAGAACGTTCAGGCCGGCAATGGTACCAGCGTCCTTGGTGGCCTGTCTCTGGGCGTCGTTGAAGTAGGCGGGGACGGTGACAACGGCGTGGGTAACCTTCTTTCCAAGGTAGCCCTCGGCGATCTCCTTCATCTTACCAAGAACCATGGCGGAAACCTCCTCGGGGGTCAGGGTCTTGGGGGTCTGGTTGACATCGACCTTGACGTGGGGCTTGCCGTCCTTGTTGACGACCTTGTAGGGGAAGTGCTTGGCGTCCTTCTGGACATCCTTGTCATCGAACTTGCGACCGATCAGGCGCCTAGGGAACGTCAGTAACAGATTTCCCCGAAACTCGCGAGAAGCAGAAAACTTACTTGATGTCAAAGATGGTCCGTCTGGGGTTGGCGGCGTATTGGTTCTTAGCGGCGTCACCGACCAGGCGTTCCTCATCGGTGAAAGCGACGTATGAAGGGGTGATACGGTTTCCTTGGTCGTTCACGAGAATTTCGACCTTTCCATTCTGCATAACACCGACACAGGAGTAGGTGGTTCCCAGATCAATACCAATGACTGTTCAGAACAGATAATGTTAGTGTGCTTCTTTCACTATGCCTGGGAAACTCTCTGCTTACCAGTTCCGTAGCTCTCTTGAGGCGACGTCTCATCCTGAGCGTGTGCGGTGCCGAAGAAGGCGAGGGGGGCAATGAAAACAAGCAACAAGTAGAAGATGGTGGTCCAAGCCGTGAAGGGCTTGGCCGCACCCTGATGCGAGATGCGCGCCATGATGTGTGTAATGTCCTTTCACCGGAGGACACGTCGTAGACTTTTAATCGACGAGCTGCTCAATTGGAGACAGCAGCGAATGAAAGTGGATATGCGGTAAAGAAATCCTCCTATTCCTCGTACACAGTTTTTTTCCCCGGCACGAAGAAAGAAGAAAAAACTAAATACAATCCAACCCAGATGAGAATGGGAAGGAAAGGGAAGAAAGAGCGAAGGGGGGGAGGAGGGAAGGGGGAGGGAAGATAGTTGGGTGAAAGAAGGCGACGACGGAGAGAAGAAAGAGTGTCCAGAGAAGCTCCGGCCAGCTTTTTGTATGGCTTGCCAGCGGCAAAGAAAGCGCAGCGGCCATGCTGGCCTTTTCGCGGGTATCTGACTTTAAGGTTACTCCTCAGCCTGTGATTGGCCCGCGACGCGTCCAGGGCAGGGCTGAGTCAGCGTGCACGGCCACCGCCCGGTGGTTCTGCCGGCGGAAAAATGGAAGGTGTTCGTCCATTTGGGGGAAGGCGGTCCACCGAACTTGCTAGAATCGTCGCGTGATTCGCTCGCTTCGGTTAGGCGTTCTTCACTCCTCCAGGGGAACTTTGCCTCTTTCGGCACTTGGACAACTGGCCGTTCCGTTCCTTCGGCGCCCTTTGCCGGGAGATTGACCCTGCTGAGTCCGGGGGTTTACGCTGAAGGATGATGAGAGGGCAGAAAAAAAGGGGCCAGCCTGTCAAGAACTCGTCAATCACCACATGGTCAGATTCCACTGTTGACCATCATTGAGTCAAATCATTACTCCTTTTTGAGTCACAGAGATCACCCCAGGGTCTTCCGGTGGAAGAAGTGGATACATCCTCTCCCCACTCAGGAGGCGCATCCTAGCTTGGCCTGAATTCCTGAATTATTGAGCCAGCCAAGACCTCATGTTTCTGCCAGCCTGGCCAGATCGTTTGATCTTTGTTTCAGTTGATACGGCTGAATGGGGCCCTTTCTCTCTCTCAGCCACCAAGGGTACCATTCGAGCAGTAAGAACTACTAGCACACTAGTAGCCAAACATGATACTCTTGTATAAGATTAGTAGTAGTCACAGTCAAAGCATCATTTTCACTCCATAATATGATGATCAGTACTAGTAAGTAGTAGGAGTATCACAGTAGTAGTGATAGGTCATTATCAATTTGCCGATCACGATATATTATTATCGGTAGTAGCTAGTACTACTACTATTGAATCTAGGACACCGAAGTGGGCGCGGAGAGTAAATTATATATATAATGTGTAAATGTGCCTATGTAACTAGAGGAACATCCTCGTTAGATCCAATATATATATATATGGTCCTCACAATGCACTCAGGCCACCATCTACTCTAGCAATCCGGCGGCCACTGTTTCACCTCCAGCTCGTAGTACAATGCGTGTGGGCGCCTCCAGAGGTACCGCCTGGTCCATCTCTACCACTATCCGTGCCACAGTACCGGGAGCGACAATCTTGGGCCTTTTCTTGATGCTTGCGCCTGTCACCTTGTCCAACGCTGCGACCAGCTGGCTGATCCGGCCGGGTACGTGCAGCCGACCCCGGTGGATGTCCACCATGCTGGGCAACAGATGGTCAAAGGCCAGCACCTTGCATGTAAAGGACGTAACATTGGCAATGGGTGCCGAGGCACGGCAAATGACATCGCCAGATCGGAGATGGATGGGATCAATGTTGACCAGGTTGAGCGTGACGTTCTGACCCGCCACCGCCCAGTCGCTGGGCTCCCCATCCACTTCCAAGCTGCGTATCGTGGCCTTTTCGCCACTAGGCATCGTGAGTATCTGGTCGCCAACCTGGAGACTACCAGCGTCGATGCGACCGGATATGGAAAGAGGATTCTGAACGCTGCCCCGGAAGACATCGCCAATGGTCATTCTCAACGGCTTCTCAATGGCATGGACGTAAGGTTCCGTGGCCTCAAGCTCCTCGATCAAAGTACGACCCTTGTACCATGAGACATTCGGGTCCTCACTGCGCCTGGTAACGTTATCGCCGCTGATACCCGAGCAAGGCACGAATGCGATATTCTTGGCTTGGAATCCAGCAGTGGTTAGGAATGAGGAAACCTGCTGTTCAATCTCCTCAAAGCGACCTTGGTCCCATTGGACAGAGTCCATCTTGTTCACAGCAATGATGATCCTCTGCACACCCATACTCCGCACGAGGAGAGCATGCTCCTTTGTTTGACCTTTCAGACCAGACTCGAAATTGCCTATGCTAGAATCGATGACAAGGACAGCAAAATCGGCCTGACTGGCGCCCGCAATCATATTGGGTACAAAGTCCCGATGACCCGGAGCATCCACGATCGTAAACACCGTACTCTCCGTCTCAAACTTGTTTGTTGCAATATCAATAGTAACACCACGAGCCCTCTCCTCGGAGCCTTGATCCAACACCCAGGCAAGGGCAAATGATCCTTTCCCGATCTTTTCAGCTTCTTTGCGATATTTCTCCAGCGTGCGCTGATCGACGGCTTTGAGGTCGGCCAGCAGGCGTCCCATCAACGTACTCTTTCCTGCGTCGACATGACCTAATCGCCTGTCAGTGGCGTCCACTACAGAGAGACGGATAGTAACGAACCGATAACGGCGAAGTTCATAGCTTTCTTCCGTTGCGTTTTCTGATACTCAGACAGCACATCTAGGTTCTTGCTCTTCACATTCACCTTCTCCTCTACACTCAGGCTGTTCATGCCTTCAGCCAAACCAGCCTGGGATTTCTTGTCACCTGCTGACTTAGAAGCAGGTTGTTTCGATTTGAAGCCTGCATGTCCATTAGGGAGGATCTATATCTTGCGCCGAATAGCCAAACCTTTTGCAGAGCTCTGAGCATTCAAGACAACATCGTCGGGGCTTGGGCCTGCAAAATCAAAGGGTTCAGCAAATTCTTGACCGTATATCTTGATGAGATCTAATGTGCTGGCAGATAGGTGGCTGGGCTCGGCCATCTTTGGGCGTGTCGCTTCTCCAACAATCGTGCTGGCAAATGTGGATGGTGGTGCACGGATGTTGAGACCGGGTTCTTCTTCCTGCTTCTTGTCGACTGACACGGGTGGTTCCAAATCTGCCTGCCCAGTGACCTCCGGACTGCTTTGTTTTCTTGGCTCTGGGGACGGCATTTTCTGGGGCGAAGGGCTTCCCAGCCGCGATCCCTTATTGAGTGACCGAAGCGATTGCAGACCCTCTGACGATTTCTGCGGCTTGCCATTGCTAGCGAGTCTCTCACGGAGAGAAAGGGCAGGGCTCTTTCGCTCAGTGGAAGATGGCCGGGAACTTTCAACTTCCGACGGAGGTGTAGGAGTTGGAGCAGCAGACTTCTCCCCCTCTTTCTTCTTGCGCGCAGCAGCCAAAGCAGCCAACTTGGACACCTTCCCCGAATGCTCAGGAGCTCCACCAAGCAGACCCAATCGAGGATATAGAGGCTCAACGAGTATGTCCGCCTTACGGTGTGCAGGTATGTTAAGCCACGGTGCATCGCGGAAGAAGTCGGCTGCTGAGAAATGTGCAGTTGAAGAGGCCGGAGGAGATAACGGAACAGGATATACAGGCACTAGGAAGTCTGTTAGAACATACTTCAACTTCCGTAACGGCGTTAGTTCAAAGCAATCAATCACAAGGGGTAAGAGTAATACTCACAGTTTACGAAACTCAGACCGAAAATACGTTTAGGTGTAAGGCAAATTGCGGGTGACCCAAGCCCAACCACCATAGTGAACACGAGCAGATGCGCTTACCTGTGTTTGCTTTTGCCTTGGCAGCCGGAGCCGGAGCCGGAACCTGTTTCTTCTTGACTTCTTTCGTCTTTTTACCTGCACCCAATGGTTCTGATTAGCATCCAGAGAAGCAGCATGCCATTCCTGCTGGAATGCAACCAATATTTCTCTTCCGGAAAAGGAGTGATAACGCACCTCTCAAGTAGTTCACAGACTTCTCAACATCATTGTAGTAGTGCCATAGCGCCTCTTGCACCTCATCGCGAGTCGCGGTGACAGGAGGGTCCCCCGCACGGAGCTGGTTCAACACTTCCGTAGTGCACTGCTCAAGGAACTCTTCCTCCTCGGGATCCGGGGAGTCATAGTCATCGTCAAAGTCATCTTCGTCGTAGCTGACAGCTTTAATGCGATGGCGCGACATGCTGGTGTGTGTTGTTGACGGGAGCGGGGCAGGTTGCTAGGGAGGGGTTTTCCGGGAGACGGTAGGTTGAACAAGGGATTGGAGTATTATTCAGAGTGACAAATGAGAAAAGCAAAGATTTAAATGAAAAGCACGTTATGTGCTTGGGTGAATGCCCGCGTGTGAAAGGGCCAAAAGTGTAGAGGGGTGAAGTTGGCAAAACAGAGAGCCGAGTCGGAGGTTGTCGTTGTGGAGGAGCTGATCGAATCCCACCACGTCATTCCCCGCTCGGTGGCCTCAGGCCGGTAAACTACTGCGAATGGCTCTTCCAATACGAATATCTTCCAGAAGCGATCTACGGCGCCTTATTTCCAAGCTACATTCTATGTGCTGCTTGTTTTTCGGATCGTCTGTTGAATAGATAAATTGGGTTATTTTCTATCTATCGAGTGACATGTGATGTCACTTCCAAATTCACTTCATGTAAAGCCAACTATGACAGGACATCCAAATGTCGCCTCTATCTTGAGAACTTGTCGATATAGCAAGTCGATAACATCATATGCAAACGTCGTTAAAGATCTATACTCCGATTCAGACGGAGATGTTCACTTCAGGGGACTTCCACTGAAGAAGTCACCCGTTCCAGGGCCAGCAAAGCTGCCGTTGCTGGGCGTCAGAGCGATGGAGCGTCGGAACGCCTGTCTGGGAGTGGCTGGGGCACTAGCAGCGGCGCCAGCAACATCAGAAGTGCTGGGAGTATTGCGACCGCTGTTGTTCTGCATCGTAACCGCCGTTCCGGGGCGGGAGAGCACGGTTGGGACACCGTTCCTGGGAGGGGGTCGGAATCCAAGCTTAGAACCTTCGCGGAAGATCTCTTCCAATATTTGAGACACAATGCCTGCATCTTCGTATTCTTTAAATTTCTTCCATAGACGCAGTGCCATGCGTGCGTCTTCAATGGAGTCGTGTCCTTGGCTGTCATCGGCCGGTTCCTCTTGGATGTATTCCTTGAACACCGCCCAGGCCAGATAACGAAGGCTCAGACGACGATTCTTTCCCGGGTGGAAGAATAAGTATTGGGTGTCCACGGTCTGGCTTTTGGGGACTTGAATGTTAACTTTGCGGAAATCAGAGGCTAAGCCGTGTCCGACAAACACGCAGCCTAAGTTGAGGAGCAGCCAGAGCTTCTTGTATGCCACCTTCAGCGGGACAAGGTTATGCTGGCTAACCCTAGGGTCCAGGTCCCCGGGCTTAATCCCTGAGTACTGAGTGACGTAATCGACGATATTCTCTTTTATGGTGATATAGTCGTCTATGAAGGGAACACCTTCTCGGATCCCTGAGCCTCTGAGAACAGACACCCTAGCAAGACCGCTCTTACTGGGGCGTACAATTTCCTGAGAGCCATCCGCTTTCACATCGATCTCTGCTTTCTCAAGATCTACAAACTCGGTATCGAGAGCAACAGGCGTACCGGGGGTGGGCTTCTCCTCTTCGGAGAGCGTGACGCGAGACTCTACCGGACGGCCACCACTGAGAAAGGGAAGGTTAGCGCGAAGCACTTGCTACTAGAAGGAGCTCAACTTACTTTAGCGACCAGTCACGGAAGAGAAGAGTGGTGTCGAGCGCGTCTTTCCAAGTATCATCCATAGCATGTCGACCGTCTTGCACCTGGTAGGCTAGCACGCACGGTATCTTCCATGGTTGATTGAAGCGGAGGGCTTCTTCTTTGTCGACTTCCGTAACGAGGAAGTCGTTGAAAAGATGCCACTTGTTCTTGGTTTCCGGTTCACGAGATGAGATGGATACGTTGATGAAAGAGACTAGATGTGCCTTTTGGTGCTCTGGAATATCGATCTCACAAACCAAACCTACCAGGTCATATACCACCAGACCGGGCATCTTAGCTTGGACTCGAAGTTTCAAGTCTTCACCTTCGAAGCATAGGATCTGACCACCTTCGATGACGATTCCAACTTCTTCCGGCAACCACCCAGGAATTGCCCAAAGCCGCCGGCAGATGGGGTTGGTGAGAGCCGCATTAAGCATCAGGACCTGAGGCATGCGGTGAACTGATTTCCGAATAGCAACTTGCTGATATCGACGACAGTAGTTGCACCATCCTCTGTTTTGCGCTTCTCGCTCAATGCTGGCCCGTAAGATATTTGAGAACCGGAAGGCAGGATTCCTGCGAGCTTGCTTGATATCGATCGCAGGATAGTTCAGCTCGTTGACAAGAGAGTTTCCCGGTCTCACAATTTCGTTCTGGCAGAACATGCAGCGAATGGACTCGGACGCGACCGTTGCTAGTCTGTGGTCCAGGTCGTCCGAGCTCGGCGAAATCATACGGAAGTCGTGCGAAATCTGACCCAGGAAAAATCTGTTGACAGCTTGAATCGCAGCCGAAAGTGACTTATTCGTCAAGTTTTCTTCAAAAAGACCTAGGTTGGATGCTTCGCGATAACTGCTGAAGGTCTTCAGAAGGTTCGTTGCTTGGCAGTTTTGGCCGCTCGCTTTTTCGAGCATATCGAACAGGTAGCCCATCTCGCAGAGCAGACATGTCTCGAAAATACAAGAACTTGCGGCATGGTGGAGAGCTACGTTGCGTATATAAGGGATGAATTTAAAAAGTTGAAGAAGAGCGTTCGTGAAGGAATTTGCAATATGTGTTTCCAAACCAGAGAACGTCGTCTGATTGTAGAACCTATTCAAAGCATAAGTTGCTGTACATCATTCCACGGAATACGAGAAAACTCACCTAAAGTCGAAGTCATCGACACCAAACCTACTGTACTTGATCTCAACATTGCTGTATTTGAGGAGAGGATCATCGTCCGTTTCTCCATTGATTTTGGCACCCGCCAGAGCCTCGGCAGCGTCACTTATAGCCCCCTCTGATTTTGCCTTATTCTGCTCTCGTGCCTTTTCACTCAAAAACTTGGGAGCAATAAGAGCAGGCTCAGCAGAAGCCAGAGCGCGAGTGTTCTCGACCTGATAACGCCGTGTCTTCTTCGGATTCGGCGCATGGTGACCGAGCTCTGCCGGACGGAGATAAGGGATCAGAGCCTGATCTACTTGAGGAGGGGGACTGCCGACTTCGAAAACTAGATGACTCGGCCACGCAGAGAAAAGACGCTCGTGATAATATGGCATGCCAATCATACTCAGAGGCGTTTCTGGAGACCAATCCAGGGTAGGGGGACGAGGAGCTACATCGCCGAATTCTGCTTCTTTGCTCATCTCATTGAAATGAACCTTTGCTGGCGATCCCCATAGATGAATTGCACATTCGGCATCATTAATAGCTAATGCTTCTCCGGATGGTGACAGGTCGATACCGAGCATGAAGGAAACGTTCGCCTGGCGAAGGTTGATGGCATTCGGATTCATCAGGTCCACAACCTGAAGCTGGCCTGTCTGAGATGCAACAAAACTCGTTGTATGCAACTTCGGGTGCATCCGTACATAGGCAGCTCCGGCGTGAAAGGGTATCGGGGGTAACGGCGAAAGGGTCTTCAGGTCGTACACGTTGGCCAACGGATCGACAATCGGGGAACCCAGATGCCTGACAGAGAAGCCGCAGGTAACCAAAAGATCATTCCGAGCATCCATATCATTAACTGCAGTCCCGTGTGCTTTCCACGACTTCACCACACTGAAGTCGTTCAGGCTCAGCGCGTTGACTGAGCCCGTATCTGTCGCTGCGCAAAGGTATCGGCTCTTCTTCATGATTGTGTAGTTATACTCGGTATGCAGCTTGTCTATTATAATTCCCTTATCAATATCAATTGTAAACATCGATTTCTGACATCCTGCCACTATAATCCGGTTGGTTTGGGCTGTGAAGCTCATGCAGCGGAGATCGGTCATTTCCTCATGAGCGATATGCCATTGTGTCAAGCCGCGCCGTGTTATCATGTGCACACTTTTCGGGGAGAGCGAGATAACGCCTCTGTCATGGAAAATAATCTGCCGTACCGGCTCCGTCGCAGGATGTGCCCGGACGGAGGTATATCGCTGAAGTTCAGGGCCGAAGAAAGAGGTGATTCGTCCCTAATGGAGTACACAAACGCTGGTCAGCACAGCCTTCGGTGGTAGCTGCAAATAATGGAAAACCGACAAATTCATTTCCCACCCACAACAACTCCATCACATCATCAAAGGCTATTGCGGTTGCGATTGTCGGCAGGGCATGCACGCTCGGTGCAGGCACCGGAATGCGCGACAGTTCATCCCAATCGGCCTCCATGGCCTTGACATCGCACCCGGCAAGGGTGACGAGCTCTAGATAGGGATGATATTCCGATTATCGCGAAGTCAAGATGTTTCAGGCAAGGCGTAAGGTCAGTCCATTGGGGGTCAGGGCGAAAGCGGGCATCGTTCGGCGAAAGCGCGAGTGCGGGGAGAAGGTCTGGCTGGAAAAGGCGTGGTCGTCGAACTCCGGAACACCAAGCACAGGGAGCAAGATTCACAAGCTGGCACCCACAAGAACAGACCCAGGCTCTCGTTTCTGGGAGCAACAGCACACGAGACAAATGGTCTCTGGGGAAGGGGTACCTTCCAGTCAGAGCTGCCGGCAATGGCTGATGAGGTACCGACGCATAATTTCACGTGACTTCAGCCCGAGCGGGACAAACATCCAGCACATCACGCCGTTGCTTCGTCACCGCCTACTGCATAAACCCTCGTACATATGTATTTCTTGCTGAGTTGCGTGATTGACTGTATTACTGACTATTCTATTAAGGTTTTAACGTTCTCAGTTACTCATAAACTAAGTTCTATTGGTTTCTAGGCATTTGACAACTAATAGTCAGGACTATGCTCTTGCTGCAGACAACGGAGCACCTGGATGGCGAGCAATTTATGTCAGAACAATGAAACCTGAGCAAACCAGTAACCAAGTGAGAGATTTCTCTTTTGGTCTACTCGGTAAAATGTTTCAACAATTTATATAGCCGGCTCGACGGGAAGAAAGACGTATTATGATAGTCACTAAAAGACCAGAGACTTATTGGTCTTTGAGTAAGAGGTAGAAAGATTAGGGGCCCAGCTGGCAGGCTGAATCTTACAGGCGCCCATACAAGATTCATCATCCGGAGCTAGGGCTACAGGACTATCTCTGTGTAGAAGGAGTCCGAATAACTCTCGTCCGCAAGGCTCTCGAGTATGCTATATGCGTAGGCAGGGATCCCAGCCCTGCAGCCCGCTTTATTATGAAACTAGTCGTTCATCTACCAACTGCAAGAGCTCAGGGCTCTAGGAGGGTATGTAGCGGATCGCCATGATAACAAAGTGTCCACTATACCAAGCAAACAGACCACTGTCTACACCTCTCCATATCTTCTCATTTGAACCACACAACCTTCCCCACAAGAAACGACCAACGTAAGAACCTGCCTCTCGTCGCCGACTCCTTTCTCCATCCTACATCCTTCCGCCTGCTCAATAACCTCGAATGTCTGCAGCAACCGCACAATGGTGTATCCAACCTCCAGCAACGCAAATTCCTGTCCCAGGCAAACCCTTGGTCCCCCGTTAAATGGCAAATACCCCCAGCCTACATCCTTCAGCGCATCGTTATCCCAGCGCTCGGGTCGAAATTTGTCTGCGTCGGCGCCATAGATATCCCTACGCCGGTGCATCGCGTAGACACAGTATCCTACGGCCTCGCCTTTTCGGACGAGGATTGGCGCGGTGCCTGTTGGTCCGCCGCCTGTGGGGAGGGTTGTGGTTTTGGTGGCGGCGCGCGAGTTTACAGGGACGGAGGGGTAGAGGCGGAGGACTGGGAACTTAGTGAGCATCAGGGTAGTGCGATTGGTTTGGGTAATTCGAGGTTGAACTACCTTCTTTGATGACGAGGGAGAGATACGGAAGTGACCTGACTTGGGTTATAGTAGGCGTCGGCGACCCAAGTCCAATTCCGACTCTATCACTGATTTCGGCCCGCAACTTGGAAAGGACGTGAGGATGCTGGACAAGTAGACGTCTTGATTTTGTCAGTCAGATTTCCCGGAAAACAAAATGGGTACAGTGGCCTTACAAAGTCCAAGTGAGGCAGCAAGCCGTAGTGTCCCTCCCAGCTAGCAGGATATTAAGGCACTGATCCCGAAGTACTTCCGGGTTCCGGGTTTCCTCGATCAAGGCCTCAATAAAGACGTAAGTCTCTGTCTTGGTGCCCGGGGTCTTGTTTGTAGCCGAGCCCAAGGCCTTCTGTACAGCACAGTCCACAAATTCATGGCAAATTTTACATGCCTTTCGAAATTTCCTCCCGTCTAGAAGCCAGTAGAAGTCACCCAATCGTCCGCGTTTGGCCAAATACTCCTGTCCAAGATTGAAAGCGTTCGCAAAGTCCGATTCCTGGCCTGTGATGCCCTCCGATTGGAGAGATGGCAAGTGTTGCCCAAACAGTACGAAGAGGGTAGTCTCGAAAGTGAGACGAAAGAACAGCGGCTGTAGATCCACGTCTTTGTCATCAGGAATGGTGAAAATGAGGTTGTCTACGGCGCAGCGTATATGCTCAAAATTGGTGAACCGGTTCGTCATGAACTGTGGACGTAGCAGCTCGCGTGAGTGCCGCCAGTGTCTGCCATCCTGAGTGAAGATCCCACTTCCCATCAAGGGGTAGAAAGTTGGAGGTCTCAGTCCGAGTCCAAAGTCAGAAGTGTCGTTCGTCAGTAGTAGTAGCAAGAGCGTCCGAGGTAAAGCACTGACCAGCGAATTGGGTCGACAGAAGCGCCTGTATGTTCTGAGGATCGATAGTGTCGACTCCTCGAGAGAAAAGGAGATTTTGCTCGAACGTCGTGCCAGATTTAGCAACGACATCGAGGAAGAATTTGAGAATCTGCTGCCTACGGTCATAGCGAAATGCTTGAATAAGTAGATCCAGGCCCAGTGGCCAAGTCGAGTTCCATTTCCTGAGCGGCAGACATCCATTTGCGGCCGCGATCTGGTTGTTAGCCTGGAATACAGGTTAGAGGGCAGGGAATCCAATGCTGACAGGGTTGGTGAAAAGCGACTCATACTCGCAGTTCTCGTTGAAGAGCAATAACTTTGTAGGTAAGTGCGCATGTCAACGCCCCTACAATGAGGTTGAGAGCCGTTGAGCCGAGAAGTTCCATACCGCTTGCTAATTGAATATAAGTGAAATTGAAGTATTCCAAAATCAAGTACCGGGTATTCAAGCTCTAGAGTACTCATATATGTCCCTCTCCACTTACTCCGTGGTTGCATCTGTAAGATAAGTCAGGGGCAGAGCGCGTACGCCTAGGCATTTAAGGTTGCACAAATCCGTATTAGTATGAGTTAATGGCTCCTGGCAGCGCCACCAGAGGGGAGAGAAGTGGGGTAGATAGTTGTCCAGACACTTCATTGCAACATTATGCTTGCTTTTTGGCGCAGGACAGGCCAATCATCTGTCAAAATGGTCCAAGGTTGATACTCAAAAGTCCAGACACAGTTTCACAAATCAGCATAACCCCTATTAATATCCGCGGCCTAGCTAGGTAGCCAGGCCTGGCAACTGACCAGAGACTGCGATGGGTAGTCCAACTGCGCCCCAGGCTTTTCATTTGCTGGTGACGAAATCCATCCACATTATTCCTGGCGGATAGACCCGTTCCCGTCACACATGAAGGCGACCCTGATCAATAGACGAGCTTGAAGCAGCCGCACCCAAGCTATCTCTCTTCAATATTCGTTTCATCACTTGAGCCCGATAAACGACAGCAATAGCGCCAGCTTGCTCGAGACCATGGATCCTTTCTCTATTACCGTGGGGACATTAGCGCTTTTAGAGGTGTGCCAGCACCTGATTAGCTTCTTAAGGGATATTCCGGCGGGCCTTGCTTCGATACATACCGAGATCGAGATTCTAATTGCCGAAGTGGAGTCGTTGCGAAGCGCCGTCGAATCCATCGGAGAGGTTATCCGACGCCTTGATGTAAAGCCTGCCGTGACAGAATCGAGCCCGTATTCGCCTAATCAAAAGAGCCATAACCTCCATAGCATAGTGGACAGATGCAAACAGAGCGTCCGCCATTGTCACATTCTTATGACGCGGCTCGAGACGTTGGTCGCTGATATATATGGAAAAGCAGGGTCTGCAGTTGGGGGGAAGCTCGATGCTTTGGGCAAAGAGTTTCGCAGGCGCGACAAGTCCCAGAGTCTTCAGCGGCTGCGTGGCGAGTTATCTGCCCAAAAACAGTCTATGGAGCTTTTGCTTACCATCTTACTTGTGTGAGTATCGGTCATATACTGTCCACTTCTAGGGCTAACGGTGATCGGATCTTCTAGCCACAACGGACAAGAATCGCAGGGGAAACTGGATCAAATGATGACAAAGCTGGAATTTCTCGAAGAACAATTACAGCAACAACTGCGTAAGAAACAAGAGGAGCTCGGGCGGTTTGCCAATGTGGGCAGCCAGGAAGAGAGTGAAGAAGCCGACGCAACGCTATTCAGTCTGAAGAGATCTTTGACCTCCGTTACTACCGCCGTGTCTGTCATACCACGGAACAAGTTTTTTGATACTCCTCAGCGAGTGAGAAGCTTCTACACAGGACGAGTGAATTACTTGGAGAGTCTGCGGCAAATCCTCCTAGATCAAAGGGCCGACGAGTCGGTGCAGGAACAGCGGCGGTTTGTTATTTGGGGCCTCCCCGGGTCGGGGAAGACACAATTCTGCTCCAAATTTGCAGAGCAAAATAGAAGCAGGTGGGCAAGACTCTACTCACGGTGGCGACTGACAGATCTCTAACACCTGTTTATCTTATCAGTTTCTGGGGAGTCTTCCGGATCGATGCCAGCACCCACGAGCGGGCGAAGCAAACATACGCGGACATAGCCAAGTTGGGCGACGTCGAACTCAGCCCCAAGGCAGCCATGCACTGGCTTTCGAGCCAAGAAGAAAGGTGGCTCCTGCTGATTGACAATGCCGATGATGCTCGCGTTGAACTTGATGATTATTTTCCACAAGGCGACCGAGGGACTATCATCATCACGTCTCGCAACCCCGCGCACAAGATTCACGGCAATGTTGGGCCACGTTTCTTTGAATTTGAAGGAATGGGAGAAGATGATTCAAGTGTCTTACTTTTGCGTTCCGCTCAGTTGGCACAGCCTTGGGATGCTGATTCTTCGTCATGCGCTTCCAAAATAGCCAGACAATTGGGATTCCTCGCACTTGCTCTGATACATGCGGGGTATGCCATCAGAGAAAACATTTGCTCTTTGAAAAACTACCTGAAAGTTTATGACGGTAGTTGGCGAAAAATCCGACGAGCGTCAGGAGAGAAAGATGAGATTCTGAGTGCCGCTGCCTCATATGAAATCTGCTATCGGGGGATCGAGGAAAGAGCGACACGAGCATCCGAAGACGCCATTCAACTGCTCAAGATGTTCTCTTTCTTCCATTTCAAGAACATTCGCTTCGACATTCTTAGAAGAGCCGTACTCAATCCTGCAATCGAGAAGGATGCACGGGAAGCCAAAGGCCAGGACAACCGTCAGCGACCATTGACCTGGTACCAGAGGTATAGAGACCTGCGTGTCTCCATCCTGACGTTCGTTATGGAAGTCCAGGGCCCGCCTGCCTTGCCGCTGTGTTTACGCGAAACGTCAGTGGCTGACTTTGACGAGTCGAGAGTACGGTACGCGCTTAGAGAACTTACACGAATGTCTCTAATCACTCACAACGAGGCAAATGACAGCTACTCAATACATCCGTTCGTACACAGATGGGCTCGGGAGAGGCCGGGCATGAGCACTGCAGAGCAGGCTGTCTGGGCTCATATCGCGGCGGTGGTGCTCGGTCGGTCCATTCTCCTCCCACCGCTTGGTGAAAGTGAAGACGAAGAACTCTTTCGGAGGGACGTACTTGCTCACGTAGACCACATCCAGGCATGTCAGGAAGTTAACGACCAGACAATCAGGGCGAACCGAACACGTCGCTGGTATGGGCTTGTTCAATGGCCTGGACTGGGATCGAGGTTTGGTCGCGAGCAAGCCCTACGCTATGCGAAGTTCAGCACTGTGCTTGCTCAGTCCGGACGCTGGAAGGACGCAGAAATGCTACAGTTGGCCGTGAAGGAATATACACACCGCATCTTTGGACTGGACCATCCTTCAACGCGGCGGATAACACTGGCATTAGCACAGACCTACTGGAATCAAGGGCGTGGGGACGAGGCTGCGCAATTGCAGCAAACTGTCTTGCAGGCTTGTATCACTTCCCTAGGTCCCAATGCCCATGAGACTCTTATGGCGAAGGATCTTCTGGGCCAGACGAGATGGCAGGAAGGGCGATACACCCATGCCAGAACGCTACAACTAGAGGCCGTTGACGGGCTAATAAAGCTCAAGGGGATAGACAACGAAGATACCCTGACGGCCATGGGCAGTCTTGGTCGTACGATGGCTAAATTCTATGAGAACCTGGATGAAGCGAAGTCACTACTAAAACGAGCTTTAGATGGGATGAGCAAGGTACTCGGGCCAACACATACGAAGACTTTACTCGTGCAAGAAGAACTTGCTCTTCTTGCGGTGCAGATGGGAGAAGAAGACCTATCGGAGCCTTTGGCCATGGTGCAACAGGTGCTCGACGTCCGAAGGGAAAGACTAGGTAAAGAGCACCCATACACGCTTTTAGCCCTAGCGAGCTTAGCAAGAATCACAAATGCGCTTGGCCAACACACCAAGGCGGAAACCATCCTACGCAGCGGACTTTCTATTGCAGAACGCAATCTCGGCGACAGCCATATAGGAACCCTCATGGGAAAAGTCATACTAGGAACAATCCTTATCAACCAATCTAAGTTTGCCGAGGCTGATTCTACACTTCTTGACGCGATGGAACGGCTACGGCATCTGGCTTCTTATACAGGAGACTTTCATCCGGACCGACTCGGCGCGATGATTGAGCTTGCGAGAAGCTATAAGCTTCAGGGAAGGTTTGATGAGAGCATTAGATACTGCGACGAGGCTATTGAGGGCTTGAAACAGATCAGTGTGACGCAACATCCGTTGGAGAGGAAGCTGCGGGCCCAGAAAGAAGAGACAATTGCGATGAGAGAACAGGAAGGCCACCGTTGAGCCCAATTATGCGCTTTCGCTTGAAATGGGTGAGCTTCTATTGCAGAGGTTTTATATTCTAAGATCTATGTTTCTAAACCATGAAACCTTGATTGGATCACTTGCATGGTAAAGAGGTTTAGTGCACTGCGTCTGTTTCGCAAAAGTCGGCGGTGGGCTCGGGGTTTTGAATATGACGCGGCTGTGATCCTACGCGCCTAACTCAGCCCCTAGCCCTCAACCCCCTCCCAGCTACCACAAATATCCAGGAGATTGTACTACAGCGAGTAGAATCCCATCTCGTGGCAATTTCCTCTCACCTCAGAGATGAGCTCGATGCGCCTTTCCTATTGTACGTTGCTATTCGATGGCGTACCCAAGCTATTTCTACCGTTCATACTGAATATACTTTTATAGTTCTTAATCTAGAACATAGATTTGGCGAGATAATGTCTCCTTCCGTACTAGTAATTTGAATGATTCTGCTAGCGGTCGCAGTAATCAATGCCGAGTGACACCAGCAGTGTCCTATGCATCAAGTCCGAGGTCAAACTGGCAATACCAGAGATAAGTAATATGATGGGAAGAGACGACCCTAATCTCAAAATGGCTCGGTGATACTACTAGGGTATAGCCCGGCCTCTTAGGTCCCACTGCTAGATTGCGGAGCTCCGCGCCATAGCCCGCTAACAGTATGGACCTTCCTGGGCGCCTTGAGTACATTTGCTTCAACGCCAAACAAATAGAATATGTTCATTTACAGGAAATTATGGCAGGTGTCAGAAATTTTTTATACAATAGGCAGGTTTATGCTTGTTACGTGGCTTGCATTGCATGTGCCTGCATTTACAGATCGCCGAGGAAAGGCGGGCCTCATAGGGGCCAAGCTTTGAAAGGAAAAGCTTGTTCAACAGTTCGCCCCTGGCACTAAATGCAAAGAGGAATCGCCTCTGGGCTTTGAAATTACCCGGATCATACCTTCTGAGAAGCCATTATTGGCACACTAGTTCGTTCGTGACTGCCCTTCGGTGGTCCGGCGGCTGTTGTCGGAGAATATGACGCCGCAGGGACCGCTCCACCATCTCCAGTGACGATATAATGGCTACATGGTAACCCGGCCACGAAGGTTTGATTTCGCACCAACCGATAGTATATTAGCCAAATGCGCGGGCCTGGGGCTATGAAAGCTGTCCTGTGCAGCCTGGCCTTCGTGGTCGGAGTTGCGGCCAAGGATGATCCGGACTATGACCCATCCCTCAATTTTCGACCCAAGAATGTGACCCTCAGCATCCTCGATTACTGGGTTGGATCGTGAGTTTCTGGATGACACTGAGCTGTTGCGTTGACGCTGACTGCGCAGGTACTATAACGGTACCACAGACGTGGAATTATCGTTTTACACCGGGCTGGCTGCCAATTGGAGCCACCTGTGCCCCAATCTCATCAACACAACGGTTACCAAACAGTATAATAATTCTGTGCTGGGCCTCACAGAGCCCAGCTCCTATAATGTTGGCTATGACCCAGTGAATGCTTTCTTCACCATGTGGCCCAACAACTTCAATTTCTCCACATTACCTGGTCCAAGCTGGGACGGATTAAAACTTGACACATCCTTGAAGTTCGGCTTATTTTCTTCTGAGTGAGTGATATCACCAATATCAGAAGAAACTCAACTGACACTCCCTAGTCCTACCTACCAGGTGGACGGCAAGGTGACTAACAATTTCAACTGGACACTCAATGCAACCCAAGGGCCACCGTACAGTCTATCAAGTACCCTCACCGAGTATGACCCGCAGGGGGGCTGGATCTCCAACTTGGCCAGTTGCAACGGGAGTGACATCGTCGAGTGGTCCTTTTACCCGAATCCCTATAATATCAATGGGAACGGATTTTACCTGCCTGATCTGGTGCTTGATCTTCAATTTGACGAGAAGACTGCTAACCTCTCGTTAAATGGCTACTTCATCGGCTATCAGGCAGTTAAGGTAGGTACAGAAACTCTTAGCACTGGGGTCCTCGTAGTAGGCAAGATGAAACTATCCTTCTTGGGCGTCCTGGATGCCTATCATTCAGATGTCCTGGCCAATAATACCGCTACGCCGACTTGGCTGCGCACTGTGGGATTCCAAAATAATTCTTTGAATGTTGGATACACTAGCACAGCAAGCAGTGTATCAAGGGGAAGAGCATTTCTTGCTACTATCACTGCTTTGACGGTGATGATTGGGTTTGTCTAGACGAGGATTATCACTCTGGCAACTTCGTCGCGGTTATAAAGGCTCTTGAGCCTGCACAGCCGACTTCAGGATGATCACCCCGACGAGGAATGGATCTATCTCAATATGTAGTAACATATATGCAAGAAATAAGCAAATATGAAGTTTGAAGCATCGAGTATAAGTATCTGCTCCAGTGATACGGTTAGAGTGTGGTACATACAACAGTGTAGACCGATGAAGTGGTACTGAATATCTTGCTACTACTCGAGTGCTCCAGCTTAATACGGCTGCATGGGAAACAAGATGCTGCATGCGAATGCAACAAGTGATAAAGACTACAATATGTTGCTACTAGCCAACATAAAGATAATCTACGTATATTTTTGAACATACTTGCAGCAATGACTGCACAAGAGTATTAGCTAGATAGGAGCAAGTCATGACCCAGATTTAGGCCAGGATCACGTAGGCTCGAATTATAGGAGACGATAATAAAGATATCAGATAGAGACTCCAACTACACTTTGTTCAAGTCATCGAAAAGGGCAATAGAGTAAGTTAATCTGCTCAAAATCGAAAGATAACACTTAGACTCTAAGCCATGTATATTGCTTACTATTTATCTTTAGTAATTCTCTTGTAAGTTATCTGCGGCTTTGTATCAGTTCTTGTTCATTAATCCCAACATGTCATAGGTGGCTCGGCTAACTCTGGAGCCAGACTCCTGTTTTCAAAAGTGGAGTACCTGTCTACTAGCTAGCATGTCATACAGTTGGTTCAACTGGTTAGACACCGTGAAATGACTTCGGATTGAACGGGCCGTAAACCATAGTATTGGACCTTCCTATCCGAGATGGATGTGAGTTCAGTTGATACCTGGCTCTTCTTCTTTCACTTTCTTATCTTCTTCCTCTGCTCCCCTCCGGCCAGCGGAAGTCCGAGGTCAATCTGAGCAACATCGGAGATAAGTGACTATTGCGTATTAGTCCAAGGGTCCGGCTATACCCGGGCTCTGGGGCCCCACCGCTAGACTGTCGAGCTCGGCGCCACAGCCCCTATTGATTTTCCCAGACCCCTCGGGGGTGAAATGAATACATTCGCCGTGGAGTCATTTTGTTGTATATAGAATTATAGTAGATCTCTTGTAAAACAGACAGTTCGTTTTACTTGGTACTGGGTGGAATGTCAGCCTGCATTTACGGATTGCCAAATAGAGGGAGACTCATAGGAGTCAAACATGAAGGGTGAAAATGGGGTCAATAGATCATTGCTGACACTAAAACACTAGGAAAGATCGCTTTGGCGCACTGGATTACCCGGACAAACACCCCTCCAGTAGACCACTATAGGTGGTCTGATTGGTCCCTACTGTAGTACTCGGTGGTCCCGACGGCTAATCATCGGGGAAAAATGTTAATAGCGCATCACCATCGTTTCTACTCTATCGCTCACTTATTGAATTGCTGATTTTTGAAAGCCTGATCCATGATTATGTTATGCTGAGAAGCCTGCGTAGGTAAACACATCACCTGACCTCATGCCGTTGTTATCCTACGCTTTACCTTCCTCTATCATTGCTTTTAGACTTGACGCGCCGCCTGCATCACACCATCAACAACCCGATATTCCATGACATGTTGCTTTCGGGGTCCGGCCCAATGAGAGAAGTATAGCCTCGGAATAATGCTAAACTCGCAGCTCAGGAATCCAGTCGCTCCACTGTCGCAACCACACTTTCATCAGCGATGCATCCACCGGACCCAACGCTCGCAAAGCTGCACTATGCTTCTGAGCATTGGTGGTGTCCGCAGGAGGACGTATCCAACCCTCAGGTTCAGCTAGTGACGTGAAGAATCCTAGCAGCGATGCCGCAGGAATTTTCCGCAAGACCTCCTCGTTGAGATTCGGGTCAGATAGCCGGTTCGTGAGGTTTTTTACCCATACCCTGAGCGGAATAATCTTGGTGGAACAGGCTTGGCTGATAATCTGTGCCAATGGCTCCCAGTGACTAATATGTGGGTTTGTGATATGATAAACCTCTGCATGGTTCGACTCTGTGGAAGCTAGTCGACCACTATGTTTCCCGCAGCCGATTTGGACAATACTCCGAGCAGCAACATCCTACAGAATTAGTACACTACAGATTTCCTAGGAACATATTCGGGAAGTGGCTCACATACAATGGGCACCCAATCCACTGGGATTGAACCAATACTGTCAGGCAGCTCTTTCATCGTCTGAGATGTTCGTACCAGTGCCGGAAACCAGTCTCGTGTCGTCCACATTCCTGCCTCAGCATCTGCAGGTCCTCCCAATTGACCAACACGATGAATAGCAATCGTCTGTTGAGTTTCCCTCGCGACGAGGTCACAGAGAACTTCTGCTGCGTATTTCGATTCTGCGTAGCCTTGACTCAGTACTGTTGACGGTCCATGCAGTGTTTCTGCAATGTGATCAGTTTCAGGCAGGATGGTAGAGCGACCACTAACGGCCGCGATGGAAGAAATGAAATGGAATGCTGCCTGACGTGCTGAGCCCTTGATTAGGTTGAGAAGCCGTCCCGTCCCTTCCAGTTGAGAACGAAAGCTGGACAATGGCAGATTGAAATTCACCATCCACGCATTATGGAATATGATATCCACTCGCTCCCGCAAGTAACTATATTCCTCTTCAGTTAGCCCAAGCCTTTCCTGGCTCAGGTCAGCCTGCCAGAATTTGACTCGAGAAGTTTCCACGAGCCAGCCATCAGCTAACCGCTTTTCACGGAATTTAGCGAGCTGTCGGGTTTCCGCATCTGCCGAACGATTGAGGCAATATACATGTGTGATGGTCGGATCCTGCAGCAGCTCCTCCAAGAGATAACTGCCAAGCTCACCAGTCGAACCGGTCAGAAGGACCGTCTTCCCGCGGAGCTGAAGGCTCTGTGCCTGCTGCCAGATTGCGTGTGTCAATTGATGCTCTCGTGACCAAAAGCTCACTGCGTGTTTCTCCCCTTCCGCTCCAAGATGGCCACCTATTTGTCGAAACAGCGTACTTGCGAGGCGCCGGACCGTCGCTTGCTCATAGATGGCTGCACTAGTCCACAACATAGATATTTGCTTGGTTTGACCCATGCGATCGGTCGCATCTTGCAGTACCTGGGCGAGTCGAACTACCTGAAGGGAATCCATCCCTAGAGTGACAATGTCCACATCTATATCCACAGTAATGCCACCCAAGATCCGAGAAACGGTCTCTTGTAGCCACTGCTTGATGCCTTCCATAGTCGACTCTTGCAATTTTTTCACGTCGCGGGTAGAGCCTTCGTACCCTGCTGCATCACTATATAATGCATTGACAACATCCTCATAGAGCTGAGCTGTTTCTCGCCGGCGAAGGGACCCCTTAGGGGCCAGTGCAAATGGCCGGCCACGAGAGGCAATTGCGACACGATTATGATGGATTTGTCCGTGGGCAGGCAACAAGCCATTGGCATCCTTCATGAGGGGCTCCAGAGCCTGCTTCAGCCATTGCGGGGTCCATGTCTCCGGGAGCTCATCCCATTTAGGTTGAACCAGCAAAGCCACTTGGAATCGATCCTGGCCGAAAATGGCAGCGCGATGGACTAAGGAATGGGACTCAAGATGGTGCTCGGCATCAATAGGGTTGAGCTTTTCGCCGTTGCTTAGAACAATTATGTCATCTGCCCTCCCCTTTGACCGCCATAAGTGCGGTTTTGTTGGATGAGGTTCAAAACGATCACCCGTTCGATATTCGCTAAGATGTGGAAAGGCGTGAAATATGCCATGATACCGACGGGACGAAGGTCGAGGGATGACCAACTCCCACAGTCCATCACCGACTTCCTCCATGCAATGTTCGAAGGCGGGATTCCATTCGAAGCATGCCCAGTCCGCGGGGTCTTCACAAAGAAGTGTTGGTGTGTAACCGGTCTCACTGCTACCCATCAATGTCTGCAGGCGAAAATGTGATGAAATTGCGTTCCCCGTGGCGCTGGACAGTGGTGCGCCACCAAAGTTCACGGCAGACAAGCCCTGCAGCGCCTGTCGTCCCTTTTCAGACGACCAAAGATCCTGCAATGCAAACGGAGCGATTAAACACCATCGAGGTGGGTTGGGAGTTGCCATAATCCGTGAGAAGAGATCCGGGGTTAGAGGTCGATCTGGGGACAGGAAAAAAGGTGTCTCGTAGAATATGCATTCACAAACGCATACTATGCCAATAAAGTGGAATAATGGTCCGTGGCTGAATCGCATCTCACCTTTATGTCGCAGAAACAACTGGGCGGATTCACGACCCTGAGGCACGGGAAGAGTTTGCATCTGATCTAGCGTTGCTAGATACCCATGGGTAAGAGTTACCGGTTTGGGGAGACCCGTAGTCCCCGAGCTGTGAATTATGATAGCTGGACGGTCTTCTATATCTGCGAAATTCTCTTGATGGGGATATGGTGTGACAGGAGATGCTGCAAAGACATCCCCAACGGGATCCATGCGCCATCGTTGTAACCCGAGATCAGAACAAGCGACTTCAACCTGGTCGACAACTTTCTTTAGCTGGGGTCGCTCGCTACCATCCACAAGCACTGAGCAGCTCGTTTTTAGCAGCAAATGATGAAAGGCTGTCTGTGAGTTGCGGGTGGATAAAAGTAACGCCTAAGCCTATCAGTCAGAAACAAGCATCGATACTGTGAAACAGGCATCTCCAACTAGGAATGTGAGAAGGTCATACCGCATGGCCTGTTTTCATGCAAGCTAGCTCAAAAACCAAGTATCGCAAGTCATTCGTTCGATATAGGCAAGAACCTGCTGCTTTCTTCCAGAAATCTTGCTGTCAATCCACCATGATACACGGTTCACAGCAGCAGACAGCTGCTGGAACGTTATACAACGCCATTCACAGTCAGCATCCTGGGAGCTGGGGTGCAGACAGTACAAGCGATTGGGCTGATCCTTCGCTTGTTGATCTACCAGCTGGGTTAAAAGCCGTCCTGAACTATCAGCGGAGCCCATGTTGCTGTCTATACAATCCAGTGATGCTGATAATAAGCGTTCTTTGCAAAAAAGACTTTTTAGACCAATTTATATATTATACTACCCCACTCCATCATTCCGCAGGGAAAACCACAGATACGTGACTTACATCAACCGTGGTATAGACTCGATGATCGCCAAATTCAGATGGCTGCAGCCTTCATCCCTTGCAGTACGAGAAAGGCTCTCGCTACACTCTGCAGATCTGTATATGGAAGGTATGCCTGACGTCAAGGACTTTCCTTTCTCGACTTCTTGCGAATTGCTCCAGCCGTCTATAACCGGCAACGCTGGCATAGCATACACGCAGGCAAGCTGGTGTCACTAGGGCAACTTTCAAAGGGGCCAACGCTAACTCCGTGATAATTACGACGAGAACTTATAGGATTACGTCACGATAAGCACAGTGCAACCGCATCTCGATTAACTTTATGCGAATACCAGGCGGCAGATAGGTGGGTGAACGATGCATTAGAGCAATGGTAACTGGCTCTTCGCCACAACCCATTCCACGGCAGAAAGCATTTGCTTTAACTCTGGCCCTGATCGAGGGATGTCATGACCAGCCGAATGTATGATTGGCCTCCTAGTATTCGAGTCACAAAGACACTCGACGAGGAGGCCACAATCGTCCAGACCTGGCACATCGTTCTTGCCACGAAGGTGGAGAGAAGGAATTGATATACGTGTCGGTACTACATCTGGGTGCAGGGCACATGGGATAAGCTCAAGCGGGCGGTCGATGAAGAAAGGCACCGATTCGCGTGTTATAGAGTGGGCTCCCTTGATGACTTCAACCAAACTCTCGGTCACAGAGCGAACCGGTTCCGGAAGCTGTGCAATCTCTTTATCCTTTCCGGAGCGGAGGCGTTGCTGGTCCGCTGACGAGAGAGTTCCGAGTACAGACCGACAATAAGCTTCATCCGCGGCGCACGGAATCGTGGGCGAATAGAAGATTGCGAAACGAAATGGTGGGGGCTCATCTGGGTATGCCGTTTTGTGCTCGAGCAGGAACGAAACCGAGATTGCAGCTCCTTGACTGAACCCCAAAACTCCGTCAAAAGGGCCATGCTCATCAATAGCCTCTTCGATCAAGGCATGGGCAGCATCGATTGACCCTGCGTCAAACGACCGCGTCCAGCAGTAGTATGGGGGTGGAAAAGTGCTCCCAATATCTATATTCGGTTGATGAAGCTGATGGTTAGCAACAATTGATTTGCGATAAATGACTGACGAACAACATACCTGGAGCAGGCGGACATTCAACTTCAGCTGAGAGAAAATGAAACTCCCAGCTTGGGTCAGCATCTCGCATCAACCCCGAAAGTTGATATCGCAGAATATTAGGCCCCGTGCCGTAGCCATGTAGGCAGAGGATTTTCATTCTGATTGCTGCTTTTGGTACGGTATTTTACCAGTAGAAGATGCGGTTGGACACGGTTAGACAGGCCAGCAAGGCTGTTTCGAGTCGCATCACTTTGTTCACTCTACCAATGGATTTTATAGGGCTCCAAGACACTCGTGTCGGGCTTCATGACCAAGCAACCAGTGCCATGGCAGGAATAATCATACTTTGTAAGCTAATTGCATAACAAGGATGTCCTTGCAGAGGCTGACGTTCTCTATGATGTGGGTGTCGAGGTCAGCAGATAGATGCCTGATCTAGTTTCATGGGAAGTATGCAGGAAGACCATACTGTTCACAAATCATAGGCAAACTATGTTTGAAGAGAAGTTACAGCGACGCTGATTTATCGTTTCACGACGCCAGGTGGTGACACAAACGTTGTCGATCACAGCCGTATGACCATGGCTCGCCCCACGGATATTATCGAATGAATTAGTGGCATTCCAACGACCTACTAATGATGGTAAAGGGCTATTGAGGAGGCAAGTGAGCCGGTGAGTTACTACTAGACGAACATTATCTTGCCGTTCTGCCCAAACTCTGTGATGTTGCTGATACAGCAAGCCAATACATCTATCCATTTAAGTTCTATTATCTTCCTGACAAGGGCGCTCACGGGCACTTGGCCCTTGCGTGCGATCTCCACTTGTTGGAATTCTGATGAAAAACCTCCGGCGGATCTTATTGGGCTAATGTCTGTACAGTCTGCATAGCAGCTCTAATCATCCAATGATATCGCAGTATATCTACCTGGCGATCGCGAAGGACATTAAGAAAGGTACAATTCTGGAGATACTATTCCTGTCTGATGGATGGTCCCGCTGTTGCTGAGTCCACTCAGCTTGATCCATTCTCCAAAACACCTTGTACAACCTCGAATACTAAAAAGGTAGGTGGTTGACCTCATGGCTAACCTGGAATTTCCAGCCTCGCAGTTTCACGAGTCTCATCGACAATATACACCAACTTAGAGGCCCGCACCTTGCCTTTCCGCAGCCAATCCAACGCCGAAGGAACGCCAGCCAGACCTCCAGGCTTGACCTGGAACCGAGGAGGAGCGACTTGGCGGCTCTGCAGGAGAATTTCAACGGCATTCACCCATTGAGTCCCGTACGAGAGTTTCTCGAGCTGAGCCTGGACTTCTTTGCCTCCCATCAGATACGGCTCCCCAATCATATCATATGCCATGGAAACATGAGTATCAACGTCGCCTCGAGGACAGCGTACGTCCAGTAGTGCATTGTAACAGCCCCCGGAGGATGAAAGGGCAGCAGCACATATAGCAGCCGACTGATTAGTGGATATTGTATCGAAAGCTAGCTCAAGGGTATCATCGGTAACCTCGCGGATCTGGTCACCTACATGAGGATCGTGATAGTCGAGTACGATATCCGCACCCAGTTCATGCATCCAGGCACGATTAACTTCTGAGCACGTTGTGACGACGCGCAGCCCCGATAGCTTTGCAAATTGGATTGCGAGAGAGCCTGTCGAGGTTGCACCACCGTAGATCAGGATGCTAGGGATATCCTCATCATTCCCCTTCTCGTCTCTCTGCAGATCCGTGATCTTATCATTGCATACCATTCTAGGGTCAGTCAGCTGCATGGACTGGTACAGATTCTGACCGATAGTCATTATGCCGACGCCCAAGCAAGCGGCTCTGTCAATGCCCATCCATTCCGGCACCCTGAATTGTATGTCCCCTTTCGCGATGACATACTGCGCAAATGCACCTCCTTGAGGCTGCATCACGTTACACCCGTGCACAAAGCCGGCAACACGGTCCCCCTTCTTCCAAGGCTTCGTGACTCGTGGTCCGATGGCCTCGACGACACCGGCGTAGTCACAGCCGACGACTGTTCCTGCGCACGAGTCGAAGTCAACGTGTTTCCAGTCCGTTGGGTTCAAGGCCACTATATTCTCTCGTCAACTTGCGCCCAGATACTAGAGACCAGGCTCACACTTACCTGCTTGCGTCTTCACCAGGATATAGTCATCAGGCAGGGCGGGTATTGGCACATCATCGGCCAAAGTAACTTGACCACGCTCTCGGACAATGACAGCGCGCTGAACACCCATGATTCTTGTGTCTAGTGAGTGCTAACCTGCAAGTGTAAACTCAAATCACTGTGTGATAGTGGTATGGAACGTATCAGACCCTTGATATGGATTCGAGACCCAGCTACTGAGGGCACCAGTCAGCAGCCTTACCACTTCTATATAGCAACAGATTTTATGGATCCGCTTGACGCGATGACGAGATAGTCTGTCAAGGAATCGCCTCAATAGAAAACGACTAAAACCAGTCCTGATCCAGCAACGACGATCAAACATAGTTCAAGAACTCAAGGATAAATCTGGACCACAACTAGCTAGCAGTCCTTGCGTCATATGTCGTTCAATTACCCTTCTTGGGATCCTGCATTACATGCCTGAATGTTTAATGCCGCGGCCGTTCTAACAGCAGTTTGCTATAACGTCACTTTTCGGAGTCAAATTTCATTATGGAAGTAGTATATTACTTATATATCGAAGCTGATAGAGGACCCAGGCCGAGAGCTAGAGCAAGAGTTATTCAAAGGAAAGCCAGGGAAAAGGTTTCATACACTTGAAGTCGGATTTAACAAACAAGCTATCTTATGACATCAATCACAATGGAAGAGCAAGCCAGAGGCTCTTCTGGCCCAGAGCCAATTGCGATCATTGGCATGGGCTGTCGCTTTGCAGGCGAAGCATCTTCTGTTGAAGGATTCTGGGACATGCTGCGCCTGGGTCGAAGGGAGCATGGGCGTGTTCCTGCTAGTCGTTATCAAGCCTCAGCCTGGGAACATCCCAGTCACGAGCGCAAAGGGGCTGTATGTTCTGCATTGATTTTAACCGCTTCAGGGTGAAACTAACCACGAGGTTATGATCTATCATCAGATCAATCACGACAGTGGCTTCTTTCTAGCCGAGGATCCATCCCGCTTTGATGCACCCTTTTTCTCCATCACGTCCAAGGAAGCTGCAGGCATGGATCCTGTTCAGCGCATTCTGCTTGAAGTGGCGTATGAAGCTTTTGAAAATGGTAAGTAAGTTCTGCACAGAGTCGCAGGGAATGATTAGCTGAGTCATGAACCCAGGCGGCGTTCCGATGGAAACCCTCCCTGGTAGTGCAACCGGCGTCTATAGCGGATGCATGACCAATGACTACGAGCTGCTTTCAACCCGAGATATCATGGACATGCCACATAACTCAGCTACGGGTAATGGGAGAACTATGCTGGCTAACCGCCTTTCATGGTTCTTCGATCTTCGTGGTCCCAGCATCATGATGGACACGGCTTGTTCATCTAGCTTGACGGCACTGCATTTGGCTACCCAGGCACTACGGGCAGGCGAATGTAGCCAGGTAAGTGAGCTGTCATATGCGATTTTATGATGATGACTGATTGTTTTAGGCGCTGGTGACCGGAGCAAGCCTGATATTGCATCCGAATTTTACCCAGCGGTTGTCGTATATGCATATGCTCAGTGCCGATGGTATCAGTCACTCTTTCGATAGCAAAGCTAATGGGTACGGTAGGGGTGAGGGATTCGGCGCAATCTTACTTAAACCCCTGTCCAAGGCTATGGCAGACGGTGACACGATTAGAGCAATCGTTCGCGCTACTGGCTCTAATCAGGATGGACGTACCCCGGGAATTACCATGCCGAATGCAACCGCCCAGGCTGATTTGATCAGATCAACCTATTCTCGAGCTGGATTGTCGATGGGAGATACCTCATACTTTGAAGCCCATGGGACTGGGACAGCTATTGGTGTTAGTATAAGACTCATTGTTCCGTGATAATGTACTAACAACGTCACGTAGGATCCTACTGAACTGTCTGCTATTGGAGCAAGCTTCGGAGCCGCGCGAACGCCAGGTGGTGAGCCAGTTTACGTCGGATCCGTCAAAAGTAACCTAGGGCATACCGAGGGTGCTGCGGGCGTGGCTAGTATTATCAAGGTGGTTCTTTGCTTAGAAAAGGGGATGCTGGTTCCTAACGCAGGCTTCTCGAACCTGAACCCTAAGATTCGACTGGAGGAATGGGGCTTGCGCTTAAGCAACAGCACCACACCGTGGCCATCTCATTTGCCGCAACGTGCGAGCATCAACTCTTTTGGCTTCGGTGGTGCCAACGCACATGCCATTCTCGAGAGCACAGCTCAGTACCTTGGTAAGACGCAAGCTCCGTCCGACTCTACCATAGAAGGGATACCCCAGGTCGTTGTGGTATCTACGCATGACCAGTCTGGGTTAGACCGTACGGCCGACAAATGGACGAGTTTCCTTAATCCGTGCGTCGATGGTAAAAGAAAAGACATTGCCTTGTTAGATGTAGCACACACTATGGCTACACGGCGATCCCAGCTTCCGTTCCGCAGCTTTGCTGTGGTGAACTCACTAGCAGAGCTGCGAAATGTGATGGCCGCAGGCTTGCCCGCTTTCCCTCGGGCGAGCCGTAAGAACCAGACGCATCTAGCATTCGTTTTCACGGGCCAAGGTGCTCAATGGCCACGCATGGGTGTTCAGCTGCTGGCAAACCCAGTGTTTGCGGCCAGTATGGAACGAAGTCAGCAGGTGCTGCAGAGCTTGGACTGCTCGTGGGAGTTGCTCGAGGAGATCCGCGCAGGGGCGACAACAAGCCGTATCAATCGACCTGATCGCAGTCAGCCTTCTTGCTGTGCTTTACAGGTGGCATTGGTAGACATGCTCCGCAGCTGGGGGGTAACTCCTAAGGCAGTAGTGGGCCATTCCAGTGGTGAAGTCGGTATGTTTCTCTCGATTCGTCCAACTCTTGTCCGAGAAATGACTGATATGTGTCCCAGGGGCTGCCTATGCGGCCGGCTATCTTACACATGAGGATGCCATTCGAATCACGTATTTCCGTGGCGTGCTGTCTCAACGGATTGCTGAGAGTGAAAGCCGCGGCGGTATGCTCGCTGCCGGCATCTCCGCCGTTGATGCGCAGCAATATTTGCAGACCTTACCCCCGGAGTCCGTGGTGGTAGCCTGTGTGAACAGCCCATCGAGTGTCACTCTTTCCGGCAATATAGAAGAAATCAACCTGCTTGAGAAGCGCTTGCAAGCGGATGGCTGTTTTGCGCGCAAGCTGTGCGTGGACACTGCTTACCACTCACCGCATATGAGAGCGTTGGCTGATGACTATAAGGCAGCCATTGAATCCATTCAGCCAGTCGACAAGTACAAAGGCTCCATATCTATGTTCTCATCTGTCACAAAAGAGCTCTTGCAAGCAACGGATGTAGACGCGTCATACTGGGTGCGCAACCTCGTCAGCCCAGTCGAGTTTTCCGCGGCAGTGACCAAAGTCGTTACCATGACCGAGGCTGGCAGAGGGCGAGGGAGACGACGAGTGGTCCCAGTCAAATGGGCAGGCTTTTTGGAGATTGGCCCACACGAAGCTCTTAAAGGGCCGTTCAACCAGACCCTGCAGGAAGCCAATGCTGATTTGGCTTCCACTCCTTACAGGAGTTTGGTGCTCCGCAGGCAGGATTCTCGACAGACAGCCCTCCAAGTTGCCGGGCTCCTGTGGTGTTTGGGCTATGCTATCAACCTAGATACAGCAAATCAAAGCTTTCTGGAGAGCAGAAGGCCACAGGTGAGCCGAGACCTTCCATCTTATGCCTGGAATCATCAGTCCACCTTCTGGCACGAGCCATTGGAATCAGCCCGGCTGCGACAGCGCAAAGAACCTCGTCATGACCTCCTCGGTATGCCTTGGGACTACCAGAACGAGCTGGAGCCGCGGTGGCGTAACTTCCTGCGGGTGTCGGAACTGCCCTGGCTTGCGGACCATGTGGTCGCTGGCTCTATAGTATATCCAGCAGCAGGGATGGTGTCCATGGTCGCAGAGGCAGCCCGTCAGCTTGCAGACACTACGAAGTGGTTAGAGGGGATTGAGTTTTACGATTTGGACTTTTTCCGGGGAGTTGTAATTCCTCCAGACGAACGGGGCCTGGAAATAGTTCTCCATGTCGCGCCGCATCACGGCATGAATGGATGGTACGAATTCGGCATCTTCTCCTTGCCCGAGAACTCCTCCTGGGTTCAGCATGCGAAAGGTGCTTTTGCTCCACAGTATGCTGATGAGGATGGAGTTGGATGTGCTGCAGACTGGCAATGCACTGTACAACGGGTGCGACAGACGCAGGCTTTGGCAAAGAAGGCTGAGATCGAGGCCGTCTATGAATGGCTGTCAGAAACGGGCGGCGTCACTTTGGGGCCGACCTTCCGGTCCATGGCTGGTGTAGCTTTTGACTCGGAGTCTCGTCTGTACGTTACTGGAGTTGCACCGAACACTAAGCAGACGATGCCATATGAGCGTGAATCTCCATGTCTTGTCCATCCCACCTCTCTGGACAGTCTCTTCCAGGCTGCTGTGGTGTCATGCTCAGATGCCCTGTCCAATCACAATGCCAATATCCCCGTGGGTGTAGAGCGCCTTTATCTCTCGACGGCCTTCTCCTTGCAGCCTGGTGACCGATTCGATGTCCATGTCGAGACACGCTATGAGAACGGCGTGTCATTCACGGAGTCGATCGCTTCGGACCCATCCTGGCAGCAGCCTGGAGTGGTTCTGCAAGGGGTGCGATTAGGTCGCGTGCCTACGCGGTCCGGCATCTCGACCAAAGAGGAGATCCAGCAAAGCCGATTCTCGACACTTCATTGGGCTGAGCACGTGGATTCTTTCGGTGGTCTAGAAGGCCGTTGCTCCGGTGATCTGCAGTGCTGGCTTGGCCGGGTCTGCCACACTCATGGAGATGCTTGTGTCCTTGTGGTGACTACCAAAGACATAGGTCAGGTAGTTGAAGCTCTCAAGAAATATGCGCCAAAACGCAGTCATCGACCTCGACTCCAAAAGCTCACCATTGTGCTATCTGACCCTGACACAGAGGCATCAACGAACCAGGTTAAGGTCATTAAAGAATCCCTAGATGGGTGTCAGGTTCTGCCAGTTGCCTCATTGAAGGATATAGGCACGGACTTGCTGGGCGAAACCGCCTATGATGCGATCATTGTTGATCATCCCGATGTCTGGAGTGGAGACAATGCAAAAGCATTTTTCAACACTTTGCTTTCGATTACTAGGCCTGATTCTTGGATTGCCGCTCGAGCGACTGCTGAAAACCACGATGCGGCCATTCGCAATGCGGGCCATGCGGACTGGGAAGTACAGGGCTCGATTGAGCAGCCTGGGTATCTTCTCATCCGTCGTCAACTTGCTCCGATTGAGTTGGATCCCACTATCTACATACTAAGCAGCGCAGCGGCTGAGTCGGTCGGTTCTCTCTTGTATGAGCTGGATGGTGTCGTAAGCAAGCTCGGTTCTAAGATTGAGCTGGTGGATGTCGATAAAGCTCCCGATCTAAAGGAGAAAATGATCATCTCACTGCTCGAGTTAGATCGTCCATGGACAGTGAATTGGACGCCCGATGAGATATCACGCTTTCAGTCGCTGTTACAGGCAAAGTGTCTCCTCTGGATTTCACAGTGCCCGGGGCATGAGGCGTCCGGCTATGCAGGCTTCGGGGCTACGACTGGGCTTTTGCGGACCGTACGCAATGAAAATCCCCATACCGTGCTGCCTCAATTACTTGTGTCCGGAAAGGATAAGGATCCTCACAATTTGGCGCGCAGTATCGCACACGTGTTGCAGCTAACATTGAAACCTCGGTCACGGCCACACGACTGGGAGTTCTATATGCAAGACAATTGTCTGCTTGTGCCGCGGGCTATCACGGCTCGTGCAGTAGATGAGAGCATGGATGCTCTCTTACATGGCCCGCGCCCTACGCTAGCAGAGCTCGCGCAGGACTCGAGACCGCTGCGCCTCTGCACTAAGTCGCAGGATATCAGTGACGCCCGGTGGGAGCTGGATGAACCGTTGAATTCGGCCTTACCCGATGATTTAGTTGAGGTGCAGCTACATAAGGTGTCCATCACTGAGCCCGCCAGTAAGAGCGGTCTCTCTCCGGAGGCGCGTATTGCGGCCATAGAAGCAGTCGGAATTGTTCGCCAGGTTGGATCGTCTATTGGCTCAGAATTCCAAGTGGGAGACGAAGTCTTGTGTGCCATACCCAGTGATGCGTGGCCCAGTGCTTTAACTACCCATGTTCGCCTCCCAGCAAGTGCTATCTGAAATTCGCCATCACAGCAGAGCCAGACACAATCAGTGTCCATGCCGGTGGCTTTTGCAGGTGCCTACACCAGCCTCTTCGGCAGCTCCGGAGCTTCTGCTTCATCTGTTCTCATAGTTGGCTCCGTTAGCCAGACCCTGCGAGCCACGGTTGACTGTGCTCTGGCTGCGGGTATGCAGGTGTACGTGGCAATCGATGGCGAGAATGGGGTTAATGAGATGCGCTCTAAATATGTAGGATTGCATGAGAGAATCATTCCTATTCACAGGGAGCTTGACACAACAGTCAAACGGCTGACTGGGGGCAAAGGAGTGGAGCTGAGCGTTTGCTGTCTAGGAGGTTCTGTCAGTCGACTTGCAGCGCGTTGCTTGGCCTACAGCGGCCGGTTGGTCGATCTCAGTGAGGAGCTGAACCTGGCTGCCCTGCCTCAGACGTTCGTTGACCGTGGGTGCACTGTCAGCTCCGTACGGTTATCAAAGATGCTCCGCGAAGCCCCCCGTCAGCTGCAGGCCAACTTCCATCGCGCAGTGGATCTTCTCGGATCAGACGCCCTCGCCAGCGTTCAGGCTTATCAATCCTTCCCTGTTTCTCAGGTTAGAGATGCCGTTGCTCATGCGCGAGACAGCGGTACCCGTGCGATTGTCGATCTCCAGGCTCCGGGTCAGGTGCCAATTGTGCCAGCCCTCCCAGATCCTGCCTCTCTGCCTGCGAAGAATACCTACATCCTGGTCGGTGGACTGGGCACTCTCGGGATTGCACTAGCCAATACGCTTGTTGACTGCGGAGCCCGTCATTTTGTCTTCTTGAGCCGCTCTGGGGCTGTTCGGGAGACACAGCAAACTGCGCTGAAAGAGCTTCAAGACCGAGGTGCGCGTACTGATGTCGTGCGCTGTGACGCGACCTGTCAAGAGGATGTGGAAAGTCTGTTGACCCGAGCTGAAAAAAGTCGCTGGCGTGTTCGTGGTATCGTGCAATGTGCAACTGTTCTGAAGGTAAATCGAATCGCAGCCCAGTAGATTTCCTCAAAGCTAATTCCGCCTTACCAGGACGGCATGTTCGAGCACATGGACTTCGACGCGTGGAAGCAATCTACCGAGCCCAAAATCCAGGGGACATGGAACCTCCACGAGGCGTTTTACTCCACCCCGCTAGACTTCTTCGTGACTCTATCATCCATATCCAGCATAATCGGAAACATTGGCCAGGCCAACTACGCAGCCGGCAACGGGTACATGGACGCTCTGATGACCTGGCGACGCAAGCACCACCTACCAGGACATAGTATCAACATTGGCCTAGTCCCAGACGCCAGCGGAGTGGGCGACGTAGCCGAAACACCCGAGCAGCGACGCCAGCGATACCGACACATAGAGGGTACAGAGATTCTGCAGCATGAGGTTCAAACTCTACTGCGGGTGATAGTCCAGAAGATCACCCCAGTCCCAGCACAAATTATCGCCGGACTGACGGACACCCTACCGCGAACCGATGGGGCAGCTTCCTGGCAATTCGATCGCAAGTTCGATCACCGGATACAAGTTGTTGCTGATGAGGATGCAGGAGCTGGCGTGGTTAAGACCAGCACGTTGCTGAAGAAGGCGGAGTCGGTGGACGAGGCGGTGCGCGTCGTGAATCAGGCGCTGCAGGAGTATTTGGCCAGAGCGATGGCGTCGTCGGCGGAGGCTATTGATTTGGAGTTGCCTTTTTCGGCGTTGGGTGGTGAGTATTTTGACTATACCTTAATTTGTTTCGGGATTATGCTGACGCTTGGGGTTTTGAAGTTGACTCGCTCAAAGCCGCGGAGGTACAGAACTGGGTCAGTCGCGAGATGGGCGCAGAGTTGTCCTCGTTTGAGTTTATCGGGGCACAGCCGGTGAGGGTGTTGGCGGAGAAGATTGCGACGTTGAGTTCGTTTGTTGTCGCTACGTAGTTTGCATTGAGACCAGGTAATTAGTATCGTATCATTGCTATTTAACACCAATTGTTATATATTTTGTGAGTCCAAGGCTCAGCGAAATCCATCCCCCATCTACTTCTCCCCCCTCATCATCTTCGCCAACTGCGTAGTCGCAGCCCGGCGCTTATTCACGATATCCAAGAACACTTCTGCAGGCCCAAGACTTCCCACAACGATCTGGTCCTTTCCGTCCAGTAGTCCCTGAAATGCTTCATCCGTAAATTCCTTCAGGGGCATACCGACTTTACGGCCCTCTTCGCCCATATAATCGTGGAGTTCGGCTGCAGAGATAGTTAGTCAGATAGGATATATATATCTAGGACAACTAGTGAACGAAATGGCAGTAGAAGCAGAGAATTGGGGGTTTAGACTCACATTGCACCGCTGGCGGCGACACCTCAATAATCTTCACCGAGCTCTTACGCAGCTGATCCCGCAGACAGAGAATGAAGGCGTTCAGGGCAGCCTTGGAGGCAGAGTATGCGGGCATCCAGGTCGCAGGGACTATGGAGAGGTTGGATGTGGTGCTGTTTTATGGTCAGTACATTTCATTGCATTCTGGTGGTGCAGCCTGGAAGAGATAAAGAGGTACGCACTAAATCAAGCTCGTATCACCCCCTTTCTTGGTAAGATAAGGCAAGAAAGCATGCGTCAGAGCAACATAACTGGTGAAGTTGATGTGCATTTGCTTGTAGAAGCTGGAGAGGTCGAATTTCTCGGGATCGGTCATGTCAGTAGGGAGCATTATGCCGGCGTTCAGGAAGACGCTGTCGATTGTGGGGTATTTGGTCATTAATCTATTGAAGATAGTCTAATCAGCCATTCATTCAATCTAGATGCGGTACTTCATAGTATATCAAGGCAGCGAAACTTACTCGGCAGCGAACCCAGGAATCTTATCCAAATTACTAATATCAAATTGCACCGCGTTGGCCTTGTCTTCTCCGTGTTCTTGCACGAATTCATCGAGGCGCTCTTTGCGTCGTCCGACGACTGTGACTTTGGCTCCGGATTGCACGAAGCGCGATGCGAGAGCTCGGCCGATGCCGGCGGTGGCGCCGATGACGAGGATGTGCTTGTATGGGAAGGACATTCTGCTTCAAACTGTACTGGATTGGGTTGAGTTCAGCTGAGTTTGTATTGTATATGTTGGACTGAGATCAGTTGAGTTTGGATTGGATTGAGTATATTGAACTGGTCGTCATAACTCTTATATACTTTGATAGACCGGTTTCCATCATGGCTCCCACTGGAATTAATGGTGATTGGCAGGACCGGACAGCGGAGGTGGTGGGCCGAAGTCGATCTCCGGGGATTTAGTGTGTGTGGCTGTCGGCTTCCGAACCTAAAGCCGGCATGGACGGACTTCGTCGGCTTTCTGGATAGCTTCATCTGGGGTTGGTCGGAGATCAGAGTATAATATGAAGGATTGCGGAGATATTGGATGTTACATAAATATGCAGTGATTATGATTATGAACAATAAACATAGTTGTGCGCAAGGCGTGATCACCACTACTGTCAACGCCGTCGATTTGTATACAGAGCTGCAGTTATACTTCAAGTAACCCTACGCCGAGACCTCCGTTATAAGATATTCATTCCAGCACACTCTACACTACTTGAAGCCTCTAACTCACTCCAATTTTCGTAAAATGCTCGAACTCACACAGCTACAAACACAGTACATGCCCCCTGTAGCCAAATCCCCTCATAGTAAAGAGCAGCCATCACGTGGCGTAGTGCCAACTGCGTGAATAAAAAAATCACTGATGTCCCAGAAGAGGCAACGCGTCTCGCTTGTAGACGCGTTGTATACAACAGATAATGAGGGCATTATCTTTCTCGCACAAACACAGCTTCTTCTTCTTCTTCTACAAGGTGAAGTTCCTGATCATCTCATCTGTCATCTTATTCCTCATCTCTCATCCGCATACGCTTCCATCAAAAACTATCTATCTATCCATCACTGGTATACAGATAGTCAATCATCATGGACAGTGCATTCCCGAAGCGTCCCTCCTTCGTGAGATACGGACCATACACCTATGATGACTACGGAGTCACCGTAGCAAACATCCCCAGAGCATCATCCCAGACGCTGGCAACACTCTTCCCCACGAATCCGGTCACTGCACCCAGCAGAAGGCCCGTGAAGCGGTGGATAGCTGCCCAGCTCCAACACTTCGGCATCCCCTATCAGCCATCTAATACTATAGCTCAGCTGCTGGCTCTCCTTGAAAGAGAGTACAAAGACGGAAAGGTAACACTCCTCCACCCTCTCGGTTCCAGACAAAAAGGCTGACCAAAGACGAACAGTGCAGCTACGAGTCGCCTTCGGTCCGCCTTCTCGACAAAACCATGTACGACATGTACAATGCCGTGCAGGAGGCCTATCAGCAGCAAAAGGCTGAGTGGCGGAAGAAGAAGTTCGCTCGTCAGGTCTCTCCTTCTGACGAAGCTCTGTTCGATCCTTTTCTTTTTATGGCCAAGTACTTCCTCGACAAGGAGAACGGAGTGCCGGACAAATCCAAGCAGACAGAGGCCATTGTCTTGCACAATGTTTATAACCAGCAGTTCGTGAGCACGGCTCTCTCCATCCCCGGTCTGAGCTTCCACATCAGCCACCCGGCCACCGTCATCGGATGGGCAGACACCTTCGAAGAAGGCTTGGATGCAGGCTTCGCCAGTCTGTCACAGAACCACGTCAAGGAATATGTGCCGACCTTTGAGGCGAACTTTGATCACTGCCGCTTCCTGGCCAAGTATTTCCTGTCGCTTGACTATCCCTATGAAATGGGTGTCCCTGCTCGTGACAGAACCGTGGAGCCCGTGCAGCTTATGCCCCAGCTGTATTTCGACGTGCGCGAGAAACTCAGAAAGGAAGTGGCCAATATCAACGGTCTTTTGATCGCGACTACCCCCGGTCGAGGCGGTACCTGGACACTTATTACCTGGAGCGAGTACGCAGACAAGCTCACCGGTGTAGTCTCGAAGATCCACGCCGCCAGTATGAATGAGAAGATGTACGACGATACTCTCATCTCTCTGGTGTGGCAGTCCAAGCTCAGTCGCCATACCCTGTTCAAGCAGTGCGTGAAGCCCAACAACAACACTTCGGCGTTGAGATTGAGCCAGCTGCAGGGCCAATATGTCATCCGCTGCAACGCCATCGATCCCTGGGGTTACGAGGACTTCTCTCTCGACATCAACGCACCCCGTCGCAACGATCCCGCCGCGCGCGCAACCTTCTCTCTGGGAAAACTGCAGGGAGCTATGATCCTCGCTCTAGACTGCGACAAAGTGGACCAGATGCGCAAGATCGTGGAAAAGAAAAGCACCGCCACTCAACATAGCACTCCCGAGTCCGATGATGATAATGAGATGGACGAACACTTGACCGTCCACCGATTCAGAGACGACGATGCTAAGTGGCGAGTCTACCTCCAGTACGCAGGTACCTGCAACGGTCTTAACCAGGTCGATGAGCACAATGAGCAGGTCGGGTTCATTGATTTCAACGTTGACCCTGAGCGAAGCGACGATGATGAAGAGAAAGCTCTGGGCTATGGTCTTGCGTACGGACGCGGTCTTATCGTCGGTCCTAAGTATATGACTTCGCGCAAGAGCGACAAGGGCGAGATTCTGGAGATTGAGGTCTTCAAGTGGACTGGTGATACCGTCCGAGTCGCGGCTGAGTGGAATGCGTTTAACTTCTGGGGTGGATTTGAAGCCCGATTCAGAGTTGGTGAGAGAGCTATGACTATGACCAAGGGGTATGAGCTTTAGCTCTCACTCTATCTCACTGTGATGCTCTAGTTCGAAGTGATTGTTGCTTACCTCTTTCTTGTTTCTTTTTTATTTTCCTTTTCTTCTTGTTGTTTTCTGATAGAGAAAAGGGAAAAAAGGAAGGAAATATTTTTGTCCTTTTGTTTGTTATTCGATTGTTTTTCCAATTCTGTTGTTTGTGTTCTGTTCTTGTTTCTTATTCTGAAAAGTTGTGGTATGATTCTCATGTACGATGGATGGGGAAAAAAGTGAGCTGATGGTGTTGATGGTGTTCGGTTCTTGTTTCTTTCTTTTTCTTCGCTTCATTGTGCTTGTTTGAGTATACCCAAGGGATGTAGGGCGGGCGTCTTCTTCTTCTTCTTCTTTTTTCTTTTCTTTCTCTTATTGAATGGACGAGCCATGGTGACGATGCTCGGGGGATGGATGAGTGAGAGTGAGGTGGATGAGAGATGGCTCTTATTTTCAATTTCTTTTCAACTGATGATAGGATGATGGGGAAGAAACTTCGAGATGTAGGTATGTATCTCAGATAATGGTCATCAACCTTAGTGACAGTTAATGCAATTCATTGAATTGGGACTTTGTGCGTTTGCATTACCAGTCCGGATGTAAGGGATTCCGGCATTTCGTCTTCATCTTCGTTTCATATAGGAACTACTCGCTAGTATTTCTCAATTCAATGAAGGCAGCAAACGCGCAGAGAGCAATTACGCTAAGTACACCGTACCCTGTGACCTACAAACCTAATCCCCAAGGCCAGGGTGAAAGAATAAATAAGAGAAACATTCATCAACTGCACACCAAACCAATGGAAATGGGTAAGGATATCAATTCAACAACATCTGCCTAAGACCACTACTACATCTGCCTAAAGATGGTACAAATCACCGGTAGAACGACGCTGGGTTAGATACATCCGTTTGAGACGGGTTATATGCCTGGTATCCTCCGCCCGCGTTCAGAGCAGGATAAGGTGTCGGCGTTGTGGATGTACCTGGGACAGGCGGGGGCTGGTGCATAGGCGGCGGTTGGTGTGAAGGGTAAGGAGGCTGTGCTTGGTGGGCAGGGGGTCTGGAGGCGTCTTCAGGAGTGTAGCCTGAGGCCGGGTATTCCGGGTGTGGTTGTTGTGACTGCTGTTGCGGCTGCTGCTGTTGCTGTTGGAAATGCTGCTGCACGGCGGCCGGGACCTGCACGGCGCCGGGATATGGTGGTCGCTGGCTGGCAGGATGCTCGACCGGGGAATCGTAGACCGATGTGCCGAGTTCTTGCGGATTCTCGTATGTGGATTCCGGACGGTGGTACACGGGCTGGTAGGACTCCGAGGAGGGTTGACGTTGCTGCTGTGGCTGCGGCTGCTGATACGGAGCGCCAGCAGGTGGTGTCTGACGGGGATCGGGCGATTGTGAAGTGGGAGGATATGCGTGTGCTTGTTCTGTGCCGTAGAATGCGGGCGCGTTGGCCGGAGGGGCTTGTGTTTCTGCTATGTGTTTGTTAGACATGAGCTGAGAATGTATCCATGCAGCACCCACCTTGAGGACGGGGACTGAAGTAGCGTTGAGGATCAGCTTGTGGCGGCCCTTGAGGATATCCCACAGGAGCAGCACCAGGATAGCCGTAAGGAGGTTGAGCCGGCCGGCCATACTGGGATTGTGCTGGGTGCGCCATGGACGCCTCCAGCAGAGACTCGTAATCTCTCCGCGCCTTGATGAACTTCTCGTTGAGCTGCGTGAACTCGTCTGCAAAGCATTAGCGGAGAATAGCGACATGTCGAAATCATCTTACCCTTTTTCTGCGAGTATTTCCCAATGAGCTCAATCAACTTGGGGCGAATGGCCAATGTAGAGTGATACAGGGCCGTGATTTCTTCATTGTCCTGCACATTCAGCTCGGAGCTCCGAGTGCTCAGAAGAGTCAACAGCTTTTCCACATTCTTAATCTGACCGAAAACATCGGCTTCCATCTGGGCTTCCCGCTGCAACTCCTCCACCGTCGGGTCAGGAAGTTTCTCAACGTAGTTAAGGGGGAAGATGCCGGTCTGGCCTCTCAAGGAACCCTTCCACCAATCCTTGTAGACGGACTCGAGGACAGCGATGACATCTCCCTTGCGGAACTGCAATTCACCGGGTTCTGAAGGCTGAAAGTCGAACAGGGCTCTCACGCGCGACACTGTGGCGGCAGAAGTACCCGACGGGACTGCTTGGGAGGTGGCAGCAGGTGCCTGGGTTTGGTTGACTGGAGCAGCGCTGGAGCTGGCTTCAGCCTGTGGCGCAGGGGCGATCGTGGCCTTTTCTCTTATCGAGAGTGCGAGGGCCATTTGCAGCTCCTCCTCTTCCTTTTGGCGATCTGCATCGGTAATTTCCCGCTTCCCGGGCTTGGACGGTGGCTGCAGGTTCGGGTCTAAGATAGTGAGTTTCTCTCCAACATTCATAGCTGCTAACGATCTTACTCTGAGTCTTCAGCTTCATGTATGCTTGTTCCATGATTCCGAAATCTGGGTTACTGGCGAACATCTCCGTCCATTCTTGCATGCGTTCTAGGATCTTCGACTTGACCTGTTGATGGGTGTTCTGCTCTGTATAAGTGCGATGCTCTTCATCCGTGAAAGTCCAACTTACTCTGTCATTCGCTAGACGTAGCAGAGCATCGGTGAAGCTCCTAGAAGCCAACTCACGATGAATCTTGGGACCGCAGTTCTGAGCGAGGGCGTTCGCCAACTATAGCCATATCAGTACACGTAAGCCCGCAAAACTCGGGCATGCCACCGGATCCAGCACGAACCTCCAAAGTATAAAGCTGCACATTGGCGTTTCTGTGCGCAAGTCTCTTGATCATAGCGGCGACAGCATCTTTCGCTCTAGAAACAAATCCACTGTCAGAATGACGTGCACCGAAGAGGACAACCGAACGGCGAAACATACCCTGACTCCTCGGCACCAACTTTATCGCAAACATCCTAAACACAACCAAAAGCTCCAGTCAGATATATATCTTTCGGCCGATTCATGGCAGATTTAACGATCGTGGGGTTTGCGTACCAGGATGTATTCCCAGTTTTCGGAGGTCAGGTTCTCGTCGGTCGCCTTGGCTATACCACATCGCTCGGGTTAGCAACAAGTATAGGAGAGTAGAGCTGCACGGCGTGCAACAGAGGATGTGTGTTTCATACCGACTGCATCGTCAAAGGCGTTTTGCTGTGCGCGAAACATCACGGGGGTTGTCTGCGAGCGCCCGAAGCAATCACTGCGTTGCAACTCGGACTAATATTCCACACGAACGAGTGGGGTTTGATTCCGCGGTATGAAAAAATGTTACAGAAGCTGTTGTGCTCAAGGAATGTATTCCAGTAATGCAGGTCCGGTTCTCTCTCCTTGTTGTAGGTTCGATGGTTCACGGTATCCAGGCCGCGAGATAGATGACACCCGATGCGGGGGACACTGCGGTCAGCGGGAGCCGGAGTAAACGAGGTCGGGATCAATTGAGGCGCTCGTGGATCAAGATCCCTTAACAGACGGGGGAATCCACCAAGACAGATTATCGGACCACAACGAAGGACAGGGAGGAAAAGATAGCAGCGGGAAAGCCAAGGGGAAAGGGAAAGACAGGCTGCCACCTGATGTTTAGCAGGTGATCGCGCCGACGGAGAGCAGCGCCTCTGACGCTGACTGGCCGCGCTACGCCCGATTAAGCGAGACCCGCCCCTTTCTGGTCTAGTGGGGCACCGCCTTCCATTGACGTTGGCAAACAATGACGATATTCTACTTAGAACAACTACTGCGAGAGGTCTCAAGGGACTGTTATGAAGATATACCCCGGGTGATTCCTGATGATTGATCGAAAGGTAAATAAAAGTGACATCGTGGTCTTCACGATAAATAACAAAGAATAATAATCATGACCATCCCTCACACATAAGCAATAGCCCCATGGCACTAAAGATCCCTCTATATCAATGTAACCGCTCAAATAATAATCGTCAACTCAGAACAAGACAGACAAAAGCTCCACACTTTTGTTCTTTTTTGTCGTCAAAACAGTCGGGAAAATGCCTCATAAATCATCAAGAATATCGGTCGCTGGAAGATATGGAGATGGGAACAACCCAACAGCTGTAAGACAAGTAACAATAAGATGGGGGCCGGAGACCACGCCGACCACCGGCGCCCGTTCATTATATGAAGCTTCAAGCTTCCTCTTGAGCTTCGGCTCCATGACAATAGTAAGCACTCACAAACGACAATATTGACAATAGCTGGACGGATGTCCCCAGGAGATTGTACAGGCTTTTTCACTCGCTCAAAAGCCAACGTCGAAAGAAAGAATCTTGCAGAGAAAACTCGTCAAGAAGGAAGGATATCTCCGCAGGTGTTTAGTGGCCAGCGACGGAAATCAAGCCAAGCAAAAAAAAAAAGTAAACCGGATAGACAAGTCATTATCCGATGAGGTCATCGCCTTCTAGACATTCACAGGAGATGCGAAACTGCCAACATGAGTAGCTGCGAACAAGGGTCGGCCATAATGCAATGCCAGCGTCATTGTCCAGCAAATATGAAATATCAGGGGGGTAATGGGTATCTGAGAGAGAGAGAGGACAGAAGACATCGACGTATATAGTAACAGTTGAAAAGCGACGGCACCTAGGCGCCTCCCTTTTGAGCTTTTTCCTGGGCTCTGCTAGCCCGCGCAGCCTTAACAAGGGGCGAGAGATGATTCAGGGGCGCGCAAAGCGACATAAACGGATGCTAATCGACCAGTCAGTTATTATTTCACAATGAGCTTGATCGACGTGAACATACCTTGAGCAAGTCATGTGCCGAGGCTCGCTTCTCAGGATCCACCTTGAGAGCAAGGTGCAGGAAATCACGGAAGACGGGCGACAAGTTGTGCTCATCCTTAATTGTAGGCGTGCCGTTGGTGGCAATCAAATACAGAGCCCTCAGGGGCGATTCCGTAAGATAAGGAGGCTCACCCTCGATCATCTCGATGGCCATGATACCCAAACTCCAGATATCAACCTTGCGGCCATACTCCTTTCGAGTCACGACTTCAGGGGCCATCCAATACGGTGTACCGACCATGGTGTTTCGCTTGTTATGCGAGTCGTTGATTTGGGCACAGAAACCAAAGTCGGCTACAGGATGTCAGAAAATGAATATTGGGGGTCATCGCGAAAGGTAGCTTACTGAGTTTGATGTTGCCCTCCATTGAGAGAAGAATGTTGTCCGACTTGATGTCACGGTGAATGACACCTTTCGAGTGAAGATGCTGTAAACCACTCAAAGTCTAGTAAAGGTTAGGAGATGCGAGATACATCAAGGAGAAAGATGCAGTAAGCTTACCTCTCTGCAGACAGCAGCAATTTGCCCTTCACTCATAATGTTGAAAGTAACCACATCAGTCAAACTGCCACCCTCCATGTACTCCATCACTACCCAGAGGTCCAGACCATGGAGGTAGCTGTCCAAGAAGTTGACAATGTTCTTGTGCTTGCTGTCCTTCATGACCAAAATCTCATTGATGATCAGATCCTTCTTGGGTTGCAAGTCCAGGTTCATTTGCTTGATAGCAACACACTTGTTGGTGTTGTTCTCGTAGGCAGTGAAGACACCACCAGACGCACCCTGGCCGATCTTGTTGAGATGGTGGTATAGCCTAGTAGGGTCCCCGGGCGTACAGATGGCAAGTAGTCGCGACCTAATATCCATCGCATTACTCTGACGAGGTCGCTGCCGGGGGCGAGCGGCAGGAGCGGCGCGTGCAGCCTCATCCACCGGGGAGACATGGTGGGGTGGGCTCTGCACCGAAGGTTGCTTTTGTTCCTGGCGAGTAGGCTGCTGTTGACGCTGACTGCGGCTACGGTCGAGTTGGATGGTCGCAATTGCCTGCTGGGCGGCGGCCATTGCTTGCTCTTGCTTTTGTTGGTACTGAGCCGGCGTAGGAACATTGTGTGACTGCCATGGTACGGGGGTACCATTGGCTCTGGAGTTTGATCTGCTCAACTGAGGCTTAGGTTCAGACTGCAGGGGCTCCGTTTCCGGAATGGGAGGCGTGTCGAACTGCGGAGGAGAATAGGCCTCTTGGGGTGGACGTGCGGGCGCGGCACTGTATGATCCCGCGGTTGGTGGCTGTGGTGCAGGCCGAGCCGGGGTGATATTGGCAGGGGTCGGAGGTTTTGGTGGTGCTCGATTGGGGACAAAGCCACCTACCGCTGGGGTGGCCGCAGAAGGCCCACGAGGAATAGGAGGCGGCGCACGTGGGTTTTCGAAGCTACCCTCATGATTCTGTGGAAAGCGAGGACTCGTCGGGGGAGAAGTCCGAGCTGAGGTAGGGCCGTAAGACCCGGCGCCGACAGCATTAGTCTGTCCTCCGGAAATCGGGCTGGAAACCGACTGCGGCTGAGGATAAGCGTGGTCAAATTTGTGCCACACTTCGTCATCGCCTTGAGCATTCTTCTCGTAGAACCTCATAATATCAACCATCGTCTGCGGGTGTTCCTCCTGCTCCTTTTTCGAGATACCGTTTTCTTGCAGCAGCCGCTGCCATTCCTTCGGGAGGCCAGTGAACTGACCGGTCTGATTGTCATAGCCAACGTGCGTAACGTGCACGGGGTTCTCCGGGGCGGAGATCTTGATGCCTCGGGGGGAGCCTAACATGCTATTGACGAAGCTGGAGAAACTGCTCTTTTTGCTCCTGCCCGTGCCAAATGGCCGCGAGCCAACACCACCACCACCCTCATCGGATAAACGTTTTGGATTCGCCGGGCGATCATTGTCAGTCGTCCTGTGCACGAATGTCTCCATCCGGTTCTGTAGAGCCGTGAAGCTAGCAGACTGTCTCAATCCTCGGGAGTCCGGGCTGGTGGCCGATCGGAGGTTGGGGGGTTTTTGGGGAACGGTCTCGGTGGTATTTTCCTGCAATGAACTGAGCATGCCCCGGCTGTCAAACGGGGGTCCGATCAATTCATCTGAACTTTGCTCGGTGAGAGAGAATCGACCCGAGTGGGGAGGGCGGGATTTGGAGGGGTTGGAGGTGTTCGAGAAGTATCCAGGTTGGTTGCCAGCGAGCACCGGAGACGGGCCGCCACTATTCTGCTCGAGGGAGGATGAAGAAGATCCGTAGGCGTTGGACCTTGTCCGCGAGTGCTCACGACTCCCACCGGTGGAGGAACGGGGGTAGACGGGCGCTGAAGGGTGCCGCTTTAGTGACGTGTTGCTCTGCTGGCTCTTGAGGATGCGGGAGCTGAAACTCGGAGGATCCTTGTGAAGCTTGCTAGACGACCGTCGAAATTTTAGGGAGGAGAAACTATCGTGATTCATGACGTGCAAGTTTTAGGGGGAGAGTGGGTTTTGGGGGGGTGCGTGGAGGGACAGGTCGGCCGACTGGCAGCAGCAGCACCAGCAGCAGTGCAGCAGCACCAGCAGGGTTGAGCGACTGGGGATGGGTGGTTTGATTGGAGGGAGGGGGGGAGAAAGAAAGCCACCGGGTGAGGCGGTGCGCAGTGCAGTAGGTAGTAGTCCCTACCGTCCGTTTCGACGATAGGGTGGACGAACAAGGCCGCTAGGCGGGGATGGGGGGGGGGGGGGGTTGATGGTGTGGTGATACTGCACGGTCAGATCGATAGCCCCAACCGGATGAGTATTGTTGGATGAACGGAGGAATCGGAGATGTGAGAAGGACCCAGAATGTCTGAGCGACGCAAGGGAGGGCGCGAAAGTAGCAGCCGCGGACTACCGTCAACCAGTGGTTAGCACGTGGAGAGCCGCTGGATGGATCAGAGCAGAGAAAGACGGAGTCGACCAACAGAGGCGGTGACTGGCTCTGAGGGATAATTTGGGGGAGGATAAAAAAAAAAAAAAGAGGGGAAGGGGAGGGGAATAATACTGGTAGGGAAAAATAATAGGGAAAAAGCAAGACCAGGTGAGAGGGTGATTCACTGAGATGCAGGAAAAGCTGCAGATAACCGACAGCTCAGCACACAGATCTGCAGCGCCAAAAAAGCAATAATGCAACAGTCACTGGGAAACCAACGATGACGGAGAAAGAAGTGGGAAAAGCACGGAGAATTGCCATGGGGGGGGAAAGAGTGAAAGAGGGTAACTAGTAGAGAGGAGGATGGAGGGAGGAGGAGGGAAGGACCCAGCAAGGTGCTTTTTAGTTTTGGAGACTTGGGATTGGGAGGTCGAACCAGTGGCAGCAGTTCAACAACGGCCCGTCTTGAGAGTCAGTCCGACGATTATTACACTGGGTACTCCCGTACTACCATCAGAATAACGGGGCCCAGCCACTGAAACTGACTTACTTGGCCTCAGGTGTGATGGGGACCATTTAATATCGTTTGGGCTTAGCAGAGAGTAGTAATTTACTGTGATTTGGTTTGGGTACGGTAAAGTCAGAACTTAAGCTGCAGTTATTTTAACTCCTACTTTCTTCTTACAAAGTATTAACTTACAGTGAGATACTAGAGGGTAGATACAAATACCCTCGAAAGGACAAGAGAAAGAGACAACGACGTAGAGAAGTTGTCAATCGGGCGGTCAATACCATTCCAGTCAATTACCAAAGCAAGCCAACAAAAATAAAGGAAAGAGAGAAATGTTTCGGGTGCCTATTTTCTGCCTTTCCGTTTTCCCTAAATTGTCCAACAATAAATAAAAACCCAGTTGAACTGCTGTGTACAGATAATGAATATTTCTCAATCCCAGAATATTCCAAACATTCCCTGATGGATGGGTTTGGATATTATTTTTCCGGGGATGGGGCTCATTGGAGAGATTGTTCCCGTACTTTTTTTTTTGTTTCTGTGTTTTCCCCCTCCTCAAATCCGAAGATGGAAATACTCTTCTGGCAGCTTAAGTGTCTCAGATACCGTAGGTCCGATTAGGCAAAGAGAAAAATTCTAGACACGTCCTTGACCCCAGTTTGCGTCCCGTTGGCGGGTGGATCGCGAACAGATGCCTTTCCTTTCTCGGAACGATGGGTTCCACCGGTTTTCCGCTTTCCTTCCTCTTCCTTTCGACACCTCGGATATGAGACAGATTCCAAAGAGTTGACCGATTTCAGAGATATGAAAAGGAGGGTGTACAGGAAGCAGGAAGCAGGAAGCAGAAGGAAAAAATATTTGGGGGAATTCCACATTCCCCAGCCTGTGAAGGAAGCGACAAAAATAGGAAAGATCCTAATACTAGGGGCTGACGTGGTCAATTAGCACAAGAACTGCTGTACATAGTAGTCTACTTACTTCATTCACTCAATCAACTTTTTCTTACTGATGGAGACAGCTGGGTCTCTCTCTCTCTGCCTCTGTCTAAGCAGCCAAAAAGCAGCACCAGCACCAGCACCAGCAGCACAGCAACTTTGGTTAGACACCTGGGAGGAGCGGCCTTAGTGCCACGCTAGGCCGAGCGGGGCGGGCGAAGAAAGACTAGGTTCCAACCGACTTGTGCCGCACCCAACCCTCTTCTTTTCTTTCTTTTCCTTCCATAATGGAATTAAGGAATTTCACTCCTCCCTCATTTAATTATTCCATAACACGGTGGATACGTTCCCATGGTCCAGGGCAAGCCACCAATATTTAGCTTCATTATTGATCTGGGAGTCCGTGTAGCGTCATCGCTTGCTTTCTCTCTACGAGATTCCAATCCGCTACAGTTGCCTCCTACGTCCTCGTATCTTCCTGCTTTCTCTTCCCGGAGCTAGTCTATTTATCTATCTATCTACTTATCTCGCCATCTGGATCGGATTTAGTACGTAGTCGTAATCCAGCTGCGCTTGTTAATGAATTCCCCGAGTGAATTAAAAACAATAACAAAATATAGGGTCTGAAAGAAAACAAAACAAAAGCTAAATCTACACTCGGACCTACAGAGTAGTTAGTATCTACTCAGACCTCGGAATATGAATATGAATATGGAGTAACTTTCGAGCTGATCACGGGTCAAGTTGCTTCCCTTTCAAATTTTAGCCTCTGATGATCCCGTTGAAATCTCTGCAGGTACGGTGTAGTTTAGTTCGTTCTATACATCAGCTCCCTCTTACCGCGGAAGGCTTATTGTGTCTTCCTCCTCAACCCCGAACCGGGTACGGAGAAGTACGGAGGGATTAGGTACTGACAGGCATCGTCTCTCAATCATGACATGACACTCGCACAAACACCCCTGCACCTGCACCTGCAGATGATTTGAGGGAATAGTTACTACTACCCCGGCCGAGTCACACAGGTGTCTTCTTTTTTACTCTCACCCCTGAAATAAAGGAGCAGAGTAAAATTACAATTTACACAGATAGACTCTTGCTCGGATGGTGGGTTCTGATCTGATCTCATACCATCACACAAGGTAGTCTATGTGACTGGTAATGATAACCACGAGCAGAGAATCTTGATGTATTTGGTTCTAGAAAAGCTTTCACCGACTAGAATACCTGCTGAGTACTCCATAAGCATGCAATAACTAATCACCCACAGGACGAAAGCCGACTTGATTAACTGACGGAACGGATTCCATTCCTTCCATCCATTGCAGCGGGGATGAAGTCAGAGTCCCCCGAGACGGAGTGACTCCGCACTCTTAACTAACTTACTGTATGAATACGGACAAGAAAGATGTATCCGCTCAGCAACCCTAGATATCACTTCGACATATCACTTATTTATATATGAAACTTGGCTTTTGGATCGATTATACAATACTCTGCACATCCCAATTGAATAAACAATTACCTAAATAAGTAATAGTATTGATTGAGTGGGATTGACCAGTCTACTCAAAACTGCCATGGCGCGGGATCGGCAAAGCCCGTCATTTTCCGTCTCGGCACAAACAAAATGGGATGGATGGTCGAGGCCTAGAACTTTGAGTTTTTTTTTTTGTTATTTTTGAACGGGCGTTTCGTTCCAAGGACCGATTAACATCATCTACTTACTTACTCGAGTTTGCAGATTTAGGACGAGTGGTCTGATGTCATGGCGGCCCTGTGTGTGCGAAATCGATCGAATCAGATGATAGTAATTTTTGTTCTAGAAAAAGTTGGATGGTATTCATCACATCCCATTTACTGCGCCACGATTGATTGATGCAGTATCCTGGCCATACTCGGTCATCGTGTACGGAGTAGATAGTGGATGGCATGACTGATAATTAGTATGACTGCTCCATTCGTAAATCGATAGAGCATCTCAATGTTCACTTAAATCAGTGGCATAGCCCCCCTCGAGGGCCAGATTCTCCTACAGTGTCTGTCTAGGCAGACATTCATATTCTCTTGCTCAAGGGCCCTCATGCTCGGTCATTTGCGCCATCAGTCCCATCCAATGACTCGTAGGAACTCTGTTAGCGTGGAGACTCTCGAACATGATTCAAGCAAGCTAGGAAGCCAAACTTCGCTCACTCTTGCGATCGCTGACGTCACAGGGCCCAACCTAGTCTGCGATTGAAACCTGAAGCCATTACTGTACTGCTTCTGGTATAGCGACAAAGTAAAAAGTAATATTATCTACCTCATTCTTTTATTTCCATTACACAGAGGAATTTACACACACCCCCCCGAAAGAAGAACAATATTATGGAACCTTCTTCCCAGGACCTATAGGAGTCTTAATATGGACCCTAAAAATCAACTTTCCAACTATCTAACCAACATCCATTCCCCATCTTAATCCCAATAATAAAATTCTGGAAACCCGCAGCCTTGAACCGAGGTAAGCTAGATAGTTTGTTGTTGTTGTTGTCGTTGTTTCATCATCAATCTCAAAAACCAGACCTTCGACGATCAAACTTACCCTACCCTACTGTATCCCCCCACCCACCACCACCCACTCTCACTAACCGGACCAAAGTTACTACTGACCAGTTTAGTACAAGATTAGTCTGGTAGTTAAGTTAAGCTCTGAAACTTGCCAGCGATGAGAGAGGGAGGAGAGTATATAGGCAAACACGTGGGGTGGTGAAGTTCTACCTAGTAATCTAACCTTTCAATTCAAGCCGATTATTGATTCTATCGATATTGCCAGGAGTTGGGAGTAACTCTTGGTACTTGACAGGTAATGTTTCATGCTTGAACTTAGATAATGTGTTGTGTTAGCTTATATCGGGGGAAGAGAGGAGTTGTGTATTATGTGATGACAGTCGGCTGCTAGTTAGTGGCTTATTTGGATAGGGTGTATGTATGAGCAGGTGGAAGAGGGGGGGTTACTACTACTACTACTACTACTACTACTACTACTACTACTACTACTACTACTACTACTACTACTACTACTACTACTACTACTACTACTACTACTACTAGAGTTGGATTGAGAAGGAGGTCCTTAGTATTGAATGTATCAATATACTACTTGTTGGTAAGTCTAAATTGAATTCATATTGCAGTTACGGGGTGTGATTGCCTTATGTACTGACTTTTGTTGCAATCTATTGTTGTTTGTATTGCACCCTGTCTTTATATACTATATATAAGAAATGAGGAGGTGATATTGGGGGATAGATGTTTTATGGATGTGTATGCGTGCTGGCAGGTAGATACATACTAATCTACTTTGGCTGATGTGATTATGTTTATGTACTTCAGAGAAAGGGTGCATGTAGTAGCTACCATCCATTTATCTACTTGAAAATCAAGTGCAATAGTTCTGGTGGTATGATTATAGCAGAGATCATAGGAGTTGCATTATCGTTAACCATCAATATATATATCGTGGCCTGCCGTTCATCGTCATGATAATATGATCATAGTGTACATGTGTTGCTCATCTACCGTCCAACGTACTTCAACTCCAGCTTCCGCAAGGGAATATACGACAAGCTAGTAAAAACAAACGCCAGCTCATTGGCAATGTCTCCTCCATCGGTGCCAATCTTGCGCGCCAGCGCTCCAACATAATACGTTTCGTCCATGCCGACGATCCAACCGGCCGCACCGCACAGGAACGCTGTGAGACCGGCGTAGCCGACGGGCAGTTTCGACGGCGTGTTCCAGGCGTCGAGGTCGTAGTTGGCCAGGTTGCCGTTGCGGAAGAAGTAGTGTTCGCAGAACAAAATGACGAAAAAGGAGGTGTTCCAGTAACCCAAGAGGGAGAGAAAATTATCCAGGACAGTCAGCAGGTGGTCCCGGCCTGCGATACCAATGACAAGAATGCAGGCGAACACGAGTAGTGTCCAAATAATTCGGGGGATCTTCTGGAAGGGTTTGGCGAATAATTGTGCCGAAAGGGATCCAGCATAAATGGCAATGCAGTTCATACCGACTATATTGTAGTGTTAGTAGCGGTTATGACGTGAGGTAAGTGGGTATACTTACTGCCACACAGCACCAGCAAGACCAAGAGGAACTTAGCAAATTTGCGGGGATAGATGATGGTCTGCAAGATCTCTCCAGTTCCTTGGTCATAGGCAGCAGCCCATTCTGGGTTTCCGTCCAGGGCAGATGCGATACACGCACCGAGCAACATTCCGATACAAGTCGGGAGTGAAATACCCAGGGTGGTGTAGATGAAGACCTTGACCTTCGAGGTGTTGACCGGGTAGTGCACATAAAAGTCAGACACGATCGAGCACCACGATGCACTCGAGCCATAGATAACGCTGATCAGGCTCAGAACATTTCCGGACTTGGTCAGCCCGGACACGGTACCGGGATCTGACAGGCTGGCGTGGTGGGCCGATTCACCGTAGACGATGATGAAGACGACAAAGGAAACCATCCAAATGTATTGCTCAATGGTCATAACAGCCCTAAGACCGAAGAAGCTGAAACACAAACTAACGCATGCAACAATGACGACTCCCACGACCATGGAAATGTGATTGTCCGAAACGGCACGAAGAGCTTGACCACCAGTAATACAGCTGACAGAGGCCCAGCCCAGCTGTTCGACGACATTCAGCGCCGCGATGATGGAGGAGGGGTAGAAGCCAAAGGAGTATCTAGAGATGGCGACTTGACGAAGGCCAGTGCCAGGGCCCATCGTGGCACACCAACCCTAGTGAACCGACATGTAAGCCTTTGGACAGACCCTAAGATGAGTGCGCCGCATTGCGTCGCAGCAAAAGATAGGTAGAGAAAGTGGTATGCGAACCGTGAGAGCAGCGCCGAGAAACGTCGCGCAAATCATAATGGCGATCGTCTGCCCTAGGGTCAAGCCAAACTCCTTCCCCATAAATCCCGTACTGAAACAACTGAGGTTCATGGTGGCCGATGCCCAGATAAAGGCCATGGCCAAGGTGTTGGGCGGTTTGCGCTCTTCGGGCAGGACTCGATCGAGACTGTGGGACTCGACGCCCATTTTCTGATCCAACAGCTCTTCATAGTAGCGGATGCGGGCGAAGAAACCGCTAGGTTTAACCAGGGCGTGTTCCTCCACCGAAGCGGTGGCCTGCTTCGGTTCGATGGGGTGGCCATCCTCAAGGGTTTTGAAATCCATCCTGAAGAGGAGGGGCAAGGGAGAGAGGGGGGGAAAATTGCGGGGAGGGAGAAAGAAGCGGCAGGAGAGCAAGGGAGGAGGAGGAGAGAATAAAGGCTCACGAGACACCTCTTCTGCTCAACTGCTTCCCCAGAAAACCGGCGTTGAAGGCTGCATATATTTGTAGGCGAAAATTGCCATCGCGCTTGAAGTCGGCGACGAATGGGGAATCGCAGGCCTCGCTAGTTGTGCCAGATTGGTCGTTTTTATCTCTGGCCCTCACAGAAGGTCGGCCTGTTATTTGTGGAACAGGGTTTTCTTATCACAGATTGCCCCAGTCCGTGTCTTTTTAGTGCCAACCGGGCGAGACATGGTCAGATAACACTTGAAAACCTTTTCCCGTGAGTCGCGGTGGTGGACGACGATTGCGGAGGGAGTTCGGCCAAGTCCGAAGTTATAAGGATCCAGTGGGTTTTCGAATTGATAACCGGGATACTGCTGGATTTCATGTTGGATTTCATGCCAGAGCAGCATGGAAGCGCCCTGGCTTTTTCTCTCTCCATGCGAACAGTGCCCATCGAAACAGCATATCTCCGTTAAGGTTTCTGGTCCACTTCGGCCCAGCCTTTAGTCGCGCGTGCTTCTATCGCAGTGAAGTGGGTCAGGGGGGCCTCGGGAAGAGAGCAGCAAACAGTCAACCACTACATGTCTAAATACTTCTTACCCGGATGATCAGGAATTTCTCAGTGTGGTGGAGGTGTTATCCTCTTGGTTTTGATATACTAGATTACCTGGACTTGTATAGGCAAAATTGGATTCATCCCACACTGCATGATGGACTAACCTACAGATCGAGACCATGTGCTATGCAAACCAAGGCAACAATAAGACACTCGAACTGCCATAAGTTTGCTGTCTCACAATACCAATAAGATAACATGGAGGACATGAACTGGAATGTGTAACTGTCTTAAACTTTCTAGATGCTTATTTTGCCACCCGCCAGCTGTCACTGGTGAGAACCAAGCCAAGCCTGGAGGATCCAATCTTTCTTTGGAAACCCTCCTCCAGGCTCTTCTAGGGAAGGTGATGCATTAATCAACTGTTGAGACAGTTGGCCTATGCTGTTTCGATATCTGTAGGACCGGGCAGACTCGCTTACTACTCTGCCACCCCCGGTTAAAGATCCACAATGCTGGTGTGGTGCCCTTTTCCAGTAAACCCAGTATATTCACATATTGGGGTTGTTCTTGGGTTATTCTAGAAGCATGCGCTGTATACACATCCAATCTAGGTGTTTCGGTGCGGAACCAAACGGCTGCACGTAGTAGTCATCTTCATCCAGAGACACACTGAGCCCCATATTGTCTCTCATTATAAGCTAGCTACCTCCATCCAGTTAAGTCACCGCGGTCCATGATAATGTCACGTCGATAGAGTAGTTGATGTCGGCAGATGTCTCCGTAGACTTCTAACCATGCTGTAACTCTTACCCCATGAGGACCAGCTACCAAGTCGACTATCGGGAGAGAGAATCGAGAAAAGGACATGGGTTGACTACCCATGCTTGCATTGGAGGCGTTCTCCGCTGGTGGATCGGACAGGCAGAACTCAGCCTCAACCTGCAAGCCGGGCGCACTATCCCAGCACACCAATCACCTCCGGCGAGCCATGCCCATTGGGGAATCGGGTTTATCAAGGAGGAAAATGGTGCTCGTTGGTGGTCGAGTTCATGATGGCATGGCCATACTGGGTGACGGAATTGACGCACTCTCGGCAACGGCGACCATGCGTGCTTTGGCAATCTGATTGTTTTGGGTAATGATCGGTCAAGTCATGGCGGGCTAAGGTGATGTCTTGCAGTTGCACTCCATCGAGCACCAACAGGCACCAGTGAAGGGCAGAAAAGCGAAGCAAAGCAAAGCAAAGTGATGGTGGTGAGTGGATTTTCCAGAACGTCCATAAGGTTGAGAGACGGCGGCTCCGCCCATCAGCCCGAAAGGGAATGACTTCCTCCCCCGGGCTTTCCAACTTTCCTCTCCGACCACTCGGGCTTGTTGTCTGTCCTCTTCTCTTCTTCTTCTTCCCTCTCTTCTTCTCTTTCTCCCTCCCCATCTCCAGATTCTCTCGGTTGCCATCGTCTCCCCTCTGGATCGTGTCAATTACATTGACCCCCTCCTCCTCCTCCTTCTTCCTCTCCATTCGCCTCTTCTCTCTCTCCCCCCCTCCGCTCATCCTTTTCCATCCTCCTTCTCCGCCTTTCCACTTTTAGTCTTTTGTTTCCTCTTCTCTCCCACTTCCCCTCATCTCCTCAGCTTAATCTTGGGGCACACCTTCGCCATAAATACTTTTCTTTCGCATTTAGCCTCTGCAGGTAGCAATTGAGCTTTTCCCTTCTTGACTACACTTTTGCGGCCCCCGGCCATTATATTTTTGGATCACTAGCTCAACAAGGCATCTCTCCCGCTTGGTGTTAATATCCGGTCTTGTTGGACATCTTTTGGCAGCCAGCTATAATCCCATTAACTCATATTGCTTGTCGGTATGTTTGCACCTCCCAGGCCATCAATTGGTCTCCTCTAACGTCACCGGAATTCAGCAATAGTCTCCCCCCTCCGTCCCTCTCCTCCATTCGAGATCTCTCCCGAGTCCACCGATTGTCCCGCTACCATGGCTTCCGAAGTGTCGAGTGTCAATGTGAACGGCGGTGCCAAGTCTCGGGCTGCCATGCTGGAAGAGCAGCATGCCCGTGATGAGGCGCACAAGACGACTGTGGAAGAAGTTGTCGATGAAGAGGATTTGAAGCATCCCCCTCCGTCTTCCTCGGTGAATGAGCCCGAGTCCTCCACTCCGGCGCAGACCCCGGCCCCAACCGCCTCTCCAGCCCCCAAGCCAGCTCCCAAGAAGACCCCTGCCTTCGATGTCCAGTCTGAGGAACTCTTCCCGGCACTTGGAAGTGGTCCGAAGCCCAAGGCTCCCGCCGCCTCTGCTTGGGGAGCCCGAGGTTCCGCCGCTGCTGCCGTCGCCAACGGTGCTGCCAGCGGCGCACAGGCTGGTATGTTCTATTCGATCCTTTGCTGGAAAATTGTATCGTTATACTGATAGTTTCCGAACCAGCCCCTGGAGGTTTCGGTTCTGAGGTTCCCAGGATCATTAGTCTGCCCGGCAAGCACATGGAACAACTCCGGTTGGCGCCCTCGCAAATGCTCCCCCGCGGTCAGCTCAAGAAGCCTCTGCGCGATATCCTGCGCGATATCTCTAAGCGATCCAAGGCCAATGTCGACATGCGCGGTGGACCCGGTGGCTCCATCATCTTTGAGGGCAAGGGCTCCGTGGATGCGGTCAGGCAGGCCCTGAAGGAGGTCGCTCAGCAGGTCGGATCCAAGGCATGTATTTCCGTCGTCGAGGCTTGAGGTGGATTGTCGACTAACGTCCTGCCTTAGCAATCGGTGCGCGTTCCGATTCCCACATCCGCCCGCCCTCACATCATCGGACGCCAAGGTGCTGTCGTTCAAGACATCCAGCAACGAACTGGCGCACGTGTGCAGGTTCCTCGCGCTGAGGAGTCTGCCTCCGGAGCGGACGATGACGACAGCGACACTATTGATGTCCTCATTGAGGGTGATGCTGTTGCGGCTGAGATGGCTCGTCGGGAGATTGAAGCGATCGTCAAGGAGCGCGCCTCCAACATGAGCCTGCGTCTCAAATCCGTCCCGCCGGAGTTCTTCCCCTTCATCGCCGGTGCTCACAATGCCAACCTTAAAGAAATCGAGGAGCGTACCAAGGCGCAAGTGCATGTCCCCCGGTACGATACCTGGCAGAGTCAGCCTCCGCCTCAGGAGGCTGATCCGGGTCATGTCCAGTTCGTGCCGGTTCCCGAGAAGCACATCCACATCTCTGGTGAGCGTGCTGCCGCTCAAGAAGCTCGCGCGGAAATCGAGAGACTTGCGGCCGACCTGCAACGCCAGCTCACCCTTCGCCAGCTCGCCATCAACCGTGGCCAGCATCAATTCATCCTTGGCGACAACGCCGATGCGCTGCACGAATTCCTGGCTGACACGGGCTGTGCCATTGTCCTGCCCCCTGCATCTGACGAGAGCGAATTCCTCACCATCACGGGTCCGCTTGACTGCATCGAGAATGGTATCAACCGGGCCATGGACCTTGCCACCAGCATGCAAATGGCAAGCATTGACCTCTCTCGTCAGCACCCTAGTGCTCCCATGGGTCCTCATGCTCATGCTCGTGCCCTCACCCAATACCTAAGACAGCGCCAAATCATCAAGGAGCTGGAGAGAATGTATGACGCTCGGATCGCCCTTCCGCCCAGCTCGGACGGCCCTGTGACCTGGGAGGTCTACTCCAGAGATGGCAAAAACACTATTCGCGCAAGATCCGATATCATGAACTTGGTTCAGGCTCACCCTCCTACGAGACTTCGTAGCCTCGCGATCGACCCCTACTTCCACCCTTATCTGCGCTCTCGGAGCATTCCCAAGTTGCGGAGTGACTATGGCGTTCACCTTCTTGTGCCTGATGAGCTTGATAGCTCCGACGTGGTCTTGGTGTATGAAGGCCCTTCCGCTTCTTCTGCTCAGGTTGAGATCCCTCGTCAGAGGCCTTCTGCCGCTGAACTTGCTACCTTCGAGAAGACTCTCCAGGAAGCTCAGGAGTATCTTCTGAGCACTCTCGGTGACCAGAACGATGTCGTGGCGACGTCTGTGAGCGTGCCGGCCAAGTACCAGGACAAGGTCCGCAAGTTCATCTCCCGCCAGCAGGAAGCGAAGAGTGAGGACGAGATCCCTGTTCGTGCCATTGTCGGCGATGGCCGTAACCGTAACGAGTCCGAGGTTGCTCTTCGTGGACCCTCTCGCCTGGTGGAGGATCTTGCCTCGAAGATCCAGGCGTTTGTTGTGGAGCAGGAGAAGGATGACCTCGAAAGAGGATACACCACGACCTTCGACTTCCCCCAGAAGTATGCCAACTTCTTGATTGGCAAGCGGGGCGAGAATATCAACAAGCTCCGTGACGAGTTTGATGTCGACATCAAGGTCGAGGGGGGTAAGGTCGAGGTCAAAGGACCCAAGGCCAAGGCCGATGCCGCCAAGACCAGAATCATCAACCTGGGCAAGAAGCTGGAAGATGAGACCACTCATGTCTTGAAGGTTCCTGCTCAGTATCACCGGGAATTGATCGGCCAGAAAGGAAGCCAGGTCAACAGACTGCAGGACCGCTACTCTGTCCGTGTTCAGTTTCCCCGTGCTGCCGTGGCTGCTACTATCAGCGATGACCAGTCTGTCGCTGAGACTTCTAGTGACGCAGGTGGCTCTCGCCCCAACCGCCCTCAGCAGGCTCTGGATGAGGTTATCGTCAAGGGGCCCAGCAAGGGTGCTGATGCTGCGCGTGATGAGATCCTTAGCTTGCTTCAGTGGGTGATTGACCACTCCTACACGGCTACAGTGTCTGTCGCTCAAGCGCAGATTCCCTCCTTGATCGGCCAGCGCGGTCGTGAAATGGACAAGCTCCGCGCCGACACCGGCGCCCAGATTGATGTTCCGGGAGTCAACGATGCTCCAGATGAGTCGGGCCGTGTGCAGATCAAGATCAGGGGCACTAAGAAGCAAGTTGAAGAGGCAAAGAAGACCCTGGAGCAGCGGTCGAAGGAGTTCGACTCCATCGTTACGAAGACAATTGATGTGGACAAGAAGTACCACAAGTCGCTCATTGGCGGTGGTGGTGAGTAATGTGTGCCCACTTTTTACAAGGTAGCATGAGTAATTAACAATTTTCCAGGTGCCAACATCCGCAAGATCGTCGCTGAGGCTGGTGGCCCTACCGATGGCAGCGCTTCCCGAATGGTCAAGTTCCCTCGCCCAGAGAGCAGTGACTCGGCCATCAAGCTCGAAGGAAACGGTCAGGTGGTTGATAAGATCATTACTGCGATCCAGGACTTTGTCAAGGAGCGTGAGGACCAAGTGAGCACGACCGTTGAGGTTCCCCCGTCTCAACATCGTCTACTCATTGGCCGTGGAGGTGAGACCCGGCGCGGCATTGAGTCCAAGTTCAACATCACCCTCGACATTCCTAAGCAGGGATCCGGACGCTCGGATATCAAGCTGAAGGGACCCAGCAACGCAGTCGCGGAGGCCAAGGAGCACATTGAGTCTATGCTTAAGGATCAGCAGGGCGAGACGGTGGAGGTTCCCCGGAACTTGCACCATGCTATTGCTGAGAATGGCTCTTTCTTCCGTCGCCTGCGCAACGACTACCGCGTTACCGTGGATCACGCTGGGCAGCAGGTGCCTCCCAAGCCTGCCTCTGAAGACTCCCGCGGTGCGGTCAACGGTTCCTCTTCTCTCCCCTGATCACAGATGAGCCCAGCGAGGCCTTGGAGGCTCACTCATGGAAGATCGTGGACAACAGCCCGGCCGCTGTCGATCCCTCTGAGCCGGCGACCATCCCGTGGGTGTTGTCAGGAACCAGCGACAATGTCGCCAAGGCCAAGTCGGCCTTGGAGAAGGCTATTGCCAATGCTTCCCAGCAGTCCGCTACAGGCTACCTCATCCTGCCTGACCCGAAGACTTACCGCTTCGTCGTCGGCCAGGGTGGTAGCCAAATCAACGCGATCCGCAAGCAGACTGGCTGCCGGATCAATGTGCCCAAGGACCAAGCCAAGGGTGAAGCGATCGAGATCAAGGGAAGCAAGGAGGGCCTGGAAGAGGCCAAGGATATGATCCTGGAGGCTGTCCGCGCTGGCTTGAGCGGCAACTCTCGGTCATGAGGGAGGGAAGGTCGTTAGGTGATCCACATATATGGCTGGCTGGTGGTTTCCAGAAGTGATATATGAGAATTGTCGAGCGACCATGATATCTTTTCTTATCTTATAATTTCCTTTCATTCTATCCTTGTCTTATGTGCTCTCTCACCAAAAGAAGACTGTGTTATACATCTACTACATGCATTTGCTGGGCGGTTGACGAATTGCATAACCTGCCTTGAATATCCTGTGATTAGGCCTCACTCCTCTTATAAATACTGTTATATGCATTACATATGTGTCGGGACTTAAGACTGGAATCTTAGTAGTGGGTATACTGCTAGAATGATTGTCACTGTAGGGACAACGTATAAGCAGAGTCAATATTGAATCAATGTTCAACCCCGGACAGCGTAGCGTATTGCGGGTTTCTTTTAAGCATGAATCTATTAACAGCTCTTTCTCAGTTACCGAATCACGAAAGAACAAGCACAAGCATTCGTGATATTGCACTCTAATTGGGACGAGGAATAGAGGAATTGAAACTGAGGGGAAGGAAAAACAAAGGGTATCTGCATTGGATATCACCCAACAGCCCCTAATGCTGACGAAGAAGTGGAACAGAATAGGTAGCCGAGATCAACCGGTCCAAGGAACCAAAAGAGACCGGATTCCAAACATGGGGCCAAAATGAAGAATCACGGATCGAATCAAGAGAAGGGGGGGAAAAAGGCTTTCAGTTCATATGGGATTCATCTCTTTTTGTTTAAGTTTATTAAATATAATAAGGGAAAAATAAAAAGGGATATCGTTTACTGCGTCTCAGCGGCGGAAGCATTCTGGAGGTATTGGTAGGCGAAGTAGGCGATCAGGCCACCAACCAGGACGATGCCGTAGAGACCGACACCCAGGCCGGCGCTGTCGCCGGAGCCCGAGGGACCGGAGGAAGACTGGGGTTGAGAGCGAGGGGCAGGGTCACCGGGCTGATGGGTTTGCGTTAGTGTGAGAAACTATTGTCATGCGATTTGCTTTTTGTTATCTGACGACGTACCATGCGCTTCAGCTTGCCGACCAGGAGACCGTCCAGGATCTCACGGGCCTCGTCACTGTGTCCGACATCTTCGAAAGCCTCGGTGCCGTCCTGGCCACCGACGTCGAGGAGGACTTCCTCACCACCACTGTTTTTGAGAGCAAATTGTGTTAGTTTGTTTTGTTTTCTTGGTCCGGCGGAGTATTTCCTTGCGCGATTTGTCTCATTGCTTTTTTGGAGGGGGGAGAGCAAGCAGAACGTCTGGAGGCGAGGGGGTGAAGGCTCAATTGGGAAGGGATGTGCATGTGGGAAGTGAATGGTGGTGAACGTACGGGTGCTCGTCAACGAAGGAGGTGCAGTCGTAGACCTTGTCGTGAATGACCATGTAAAGGTCCTTCTTGGTGTTGTGAGCGCTGACCTCCTGGAAGGTGAATTCCTTTGCGTCGGCCATGGTTATGGTAGTAAGTGTGGCTGTGGAAATAGAGAATGTAAAAGTCAGCGACTGACAAAGCCAAGCAGATTGATCGGTGAGAGTAAGAACTAGGTGATAAGCAGGGTAATTTGGGGAGAGTTCCAGGACAGTTTCATGATCGGGATGCCATCCATGAATCTTGACTTCATGCGATAGGGTATTGAGTAGATAGGCAATATGAGTAACAATTCCAGAAGCATAAGCCACCCCCAGTCCAGCCTGTACGGAGTGCTGGACCTCGGAATGTAGAAAAACACAAGATCGCAAGGGAGAAGAAATGCGATAGAGCGGAGACTCACCGAAGATTCAACAAGAATAGAAAAGGTACAGAAGTACAAGACTCAAAAGAGACAGATCACGCAAGACGATCTAGAGGAGAGAACAATAGAGACTAGAGATGAACCCGAGGAAGGAGAGGGAGAAAGAAAGAGAGGAAGAGGAGAAGAAGGAGGAGGAGGAGGAGAGAGAAGGAAGCCGAGCAGATGGGAAAGAGTCGGTTCCTTAGGCAGCCCCCTGGCGCCTGTGATTCGACGCCGTCTCCGCCTTCCAACTGGATGGTCTTCCAGGAACATTATTCCAATCCCAGCACCAGGAGCCGTGGGTACCATCCGGCCACCGGGTTTGCCTCTGCATACGTTTACCGGGTTGCCGGCAGCCTGCTCCCTCTTCACATTATTGCACCTCTATCACTACTGCCTGCCTACTGTCAATACGATCTTCTGCACTTCGATCGGACTCCGTTCCCAACCTGTTCCCAAACAGGCAATCCTGAAAAGTGGCCTGATAGGGATGGCGTCTCTCCGCCAATCACAGCTGGCTTATTCCTGGCTTAGTCAGTGTATCTCATGCACTAATCCTGATCAGGCAGGGTGACTAGAACGGGCCGTCGATCAATAATCAGAAATTCTGGCGGTGGATTAGTCGTGATGCTTGCTGGCTTTGCTGTCTGACTGTTGCATATGGTTTTAGATTTGTGGTCTTGGTCTTCAGGATCTTTTTACCTGATTTGGTGTATCTGTTTGCCCGTGGCCATCATAATGCATCTTGCTTCCTCTGTTATCAGATTGTGATCATTCTTCTCAAAACATTCTAGAAGAAGATTAGACTATTCGCTCCACTGAAAATCAACTCTCGGAATAACCTCCGCGGGGAGAGTCACACAAAACAGTAATGTGTTTGGCCCTTTCGGTGACTTGCGCTCGCTGCTCCACCACCCTCCACCACCTTATTGTGGTGTGACAGCCATTCCAGTAATCTTCCAGATAGTATTTGCAATTCCGCGATACTCTATCTTCCGCAGTCTAGTATTTCACCTGTATTGATAAATTCATACATAGTATGAATTCCAGAGAGCAATGTGCAAGTAACACAGAATTCCACCAAGCATCCAAATCCGATGATAATAAAGTTAATGCAACAAATCTAGGAATAACCTCTGAAACCTGGTTCCGTAATTCCGCCCATCTGCCTTGGATGGTAAATCCCGACCCTGCGATCCCTCGATAGCCGTAACCTCGGGGAGGGGATCGTGTCGGGTAGCGCCGTCGGGATTAACTGCCCCAGTTGGTCACTGATTCATTCCCCGCCTTTGTTGCCCGCTTCATGTGCCCGCGCGGAATGTTACTCCTCCTTGGGAGGCCGCCTATCTTCCCGTGTCCTCCGTAGTAGATACACATGGACTTTCTATGGTTCGGCTATATTGTGGGGTACCCTAATGATATGGTGAAAATGTAATCCAATGGTCTATCATCAGTAACTAGATAATATCTATACATCCCATATCGCTTAGGAAGAACTAAGTAAAATAAGTAATAATGGAAATAAATCAATGGCCCAGCCAGCCAGCCCATTCCATGTCAACATGTCTTGCTCAAATAGGTATGGTTGACGATGCAACAAAATAGAAAACAAAAAAAGAGCAAAGGATATAAGTAAGTTCGTTCCATGCTGATATTCATCCCTCATGCAAGCCCGTGTCATCGTCTCCCGTTGCAATCGCAAATATGATGAGAAAGGAAAGAACCCCAAGTATAGGAGAAGATGTCACCAGTCCCTGTGCAACTCTTACCCATGCCAAATCGTAATCAACGCTACACCATGGTCTGTCCTCGAAACCCCGGGGAGAGGTGGATCGTGGGGTAATGAACAAAGAAGAACAAAAAGAAAACGAGACCTTTATATAGAAAAAAGACGTCCACCCCCTCTCTCCAGGTCCCTTACTTGGCGGGCACCCGCTCGTAGAATACAATATAGGCTTGTTCGTTCTGCAGCCGATCTTTCGATCGCAGATCGCGCGGGTTGAAATCGATCACCCGCTCGTCGTCGAACCGTCGCCAGCATTGCCGCTGCGCATCTCGCACCAGAGAGATGTAATGTCCGCTGCCCATCGACGACCCGATATGCCGTAGCACCCCGTACGCATCGTACGTGAACGGAGGCACAGTGGCTGCGATCGGGTCGTGGGGCAATCCGTTGGTCTGCCCCTGATTGTATGCCGAGAAGACAAAATCATCCATCCGAAGTCCGTGCAAAGGGAAGTCGATAGGCGTATGGATCTTTCGTGCAGACTGGGTCTTCGACGCCGAGAACCGCTTGAAGTGGACGACCAAGATCTGCGGCGCCCGCGTGATGATGATCTGTTTGGTGGCCACTCGTTCGCACTTGCAGTACGGACATTTCCACACCTCATCCCCACTCAACATCTCCTCTTGACAATAACTGCGAAGGCATTGATATATGTCGCCCGTGCCCGACGGTGGAATCTCCACACTGATGCTATAGAACGCCTCATACGTGGTTGATGTCCGCTTGCAGGTGGTGCAGCGTAGCCGGCTCGCGTGCTGGCCTGCAAAGAGCGAGGAAATGAACGACTCTTCGCGATGACAGTATCGATCCCACTCAATTTTAGAAACCTTGGGAACAGGCATTCTCTCGCGCTGCATCTCCTCCTCGAATGTCAAGGGTCTGAGAGGCGTCCGCTGCCAGTTGATGTTGAGGTCCTCGTGCAGACAATCGACGACAAAGTCAAAGAACTCTTTGGCATCCTGCTGGCGATCGATAGCCCATTCTTGGTTTAATCGTCCGCAGAAGTTTCGAAAGGAAGTCGGCATGATTACTTCCACGTCGTTCTTCCAAAGCGAACGGATCAGATTCGCGAAAAGCCCCGGCATGACGCCTTGGGAGCCCTTCCAGTTCTTTTGTACATAGTACCGGAACCGATTGTCGATGAAGAACTTGCTCAGCACCACCGTAGCGTTCAAACACTGAAGGGTAGAGTTCATGTAACAAGTCACGCCAAAGTTAGTTAAGCCGGTCCTGGGGAGCTTCAGGCGGTTAAGCATCGAGCTTGGTGTGTAGAGAGCTGTTTTGGTGGCAGAGTACTGTCGCTCCAAGGTAGGTTGTATTTGCCGGCCGTCTGAAACGCCACTATAACTGGGCCGTGGAACTGCAGGCGGAGGCCTTGATGGAGCAACAGGAACAGGGGCAGCATAATTGGGAGCGGGTGTCCCCGCGGGCCGAACATGCGCCGTCACCATTGACTGCTGGATCGCATGTGGTTCCGGGAAGCGCCGCAGGAAATCCTCGTATGTGTGCACAAAGGGAGAGACAGGTGGCTCTTCGGCACCCTCCGGTTCTTCAGTGAGTGCCTCTTCCTCGATATAGGTCCCGGGGTCGATTTCCTCCGTCTTAGACTTCTCCATCCATTCTGTAAGCTCTTGAGGATTCAGCGGCTTGTATTCGCGCAATCTTCTCTTCCTCACTTCCAAACTAGAATTGGCACTGACAATCGTAGGCACTCTTCCTAGCGGTCGCCCCGGTCGTCTGACGGGCCTCTTTGCTTGCAAGGATCCCATCACAGCAGCAGTAGAGGATGTAGCAAGAGACTGCTGGCCGACTAGGTCGACCCATGCGTCAAGGCCGCCAAGTAGTAGGGCGGGAGGTCGTCCATCTTTCAGCGGCTTGTATGCGTTGAACTCGTAAAGCGTGTCATACAGCGCTCGAAGATGAGGAGCTGTGGTGCCTACAGGGGATCCGTCTAGATAGCTGACCGATGCCGTTCCCTGGTCATAATAGACGACCATGTCATATTCGTTGCGCCGCTCGAATAATGACTGCTCATGTTCAGGCGACACCACCAAGCGTTCTTCGAGTTCTTCCGCTGACACATTCTCCTTTAGTGCCACTGGCTCAATGCAAAGGATCGAAGAGGCATAGATGTGGCCACTATCATACTGGTCCCGAAAACGCACGTCAATCAATAGAATGTTGTATTTGCGCATATACTCCAGCAGCTGCTGAGGCTCAATCGTAGTGCTGTGTGGGAGATCTGCACTACTGCTTCTAACTTCCTTGGCCTGATGTACACCGTTTGGGGTTTGCGACCTGTAAGGGTTGTCGTCGAAGCCATCATGGCTAAGACTACTGCGAGATGATGATGTAATCTGAGAATACCGTGGGTTGACGGGACGAGAGCTTTCGACTGAGGTCCTGGGTGGGTTTGAGGGTCCTTGTGAAGGCACTGTCCAGATCGGACTGTAAGTTGGATCGGGAGCGCGAGGAAGAGATGTATTAAGGGGCACTTTCGGAGGAATAGTAGGCACACTATGAGAGGAGCCCATACTACGGGGCCCTAGAGGCCGCCGCGGAGGTACTCCTTGAGACATTTGGGACGATGGTCGAGAAGGGAACTCCTGAGTCGGGGGTGTTGAGGTGGTACTGTTTTGGCCATTGGAAATAGACCCTACATCAGATGGAGTAGGAGGCGGCGGCATTTTTAGTTTTGCGAATCTCTCAGCAAGTGCATCCCCAGCAGGACTCGAAAAGCGATTCATCTTCGCATTTGCTTCACCTGATCGTTGGAACTGCGTAGGGCTAGGCATCCGCAGGGAGTTGTTGCCAGCGTCAACGGGGCGACCTCTGGGGCCTGGACTCTGCCCAAACCCAGGAGATATTACCTCTGATCTAGGTCGTGGAGGGTTCGAACGAGACACTCCGCCAGGCTGCACGTTGCTCAGCAAATTGTTCTCCAATATTTGTTGCTTGATATCGTCCATTGTCCCTTGCTTCATCCGCACAGCCTGTCACCATCGGATTAGCCACCATTGTGCGAATCTCAGACATAACAATTATTCACAGCACTGAATGTGCTTTAGAGGGGTCACGGCATACCATCATCAACTCCCCGAATCGTTTGTACCATCCCGGACGTTGGCTGGCAGTGGCTCGGTAGTCAGGGTGATTAGGTATTATGTTGATCGTGATCTCGGATGCTCGCAGGTAATGCACATAAGCTCTATCCAGCTGATCGGTGTTGGCAAGCTCACGGGCTCGATCTATGGCCACTTGCGCTCGTTCCAGCAGAACGCTAAGCTGTACGGAAAGCGGGTCAGACATCAGCAACGTCACCCGTCAGGCGCATAGGGTATGGAGACCAACCGATGTATTGTCATTCAGATCAAGAGCTGCTGCTTCATCCTGAAGATCCTTAATATTGGGGAACCGAGCTGGTTGAGATCCGGCGGGGGACCCATAGCTGTTGTTGGCCTGATACGATCCTAGTCCGGCGGCGATTGACTTCCCGCCCGGCTGCATACCACCGAGGGACTGAGGGCGGCGGGGAACGTTCTCCCACGGTGCAAAGTCTGGAGGAGAGGGTAGAGCCGCTGCATCTGGGGACATTATATCACAGCGATGAAGCCGAATCTCAGCACATGACCTGGGGGACGGCTTCGTAGGAGACGCGGCGAGGGGCAATCTGGTCAAACTCGGGTCGGAAATCGAAGGGTACTGGCTGGAAGGATAACGAGGAAGTCGGAGAGGAAAAGACCGATGGCGACCGCACTGACAGGCCCGAGCTGAGAGAGCCGAAGGAACATGCAAGGAAAAGAGCGAGCGCAGGGCCTCGGCGAGGAGAGAATGGGACAACTGCCAGGCCAAATAGGCAGCCAACGTTGCGGGATGGAAATGGGTGGATTGGGATGTTTCTGGGGTAAGTCGGTATGTAATGCGCCGGTATCATCAGAGCGGTGTTACTCACCGCCCGAGCCTATGACGCCACTGCATGACCCTGGATGCCTGGGGCCGCCGGCTGACTCATGGCGCCCGACCAATGGCGGGGCCACATCGTTGCCTACTGCATTAGGTAAGTTGGTACCTCCCGCCATCATCGCTCGTTACTGTTATCGCTTTCGATCTGCCTGGAGCTTGCTGTCGACTCCCCTTCTTTCGCCCTTGGCTTCCAACTCAGGTCTGTTCCTGAAGCAACCCGGGTCGTGTTCTGGTCATCTCTCTAGCCTCACCTTTTCCTCTACTTTGCCGACTAGGACTGTACCCAGCAGCCCCCCCCTTGTCGCTGCTACCCAACGTCATAGCGATCCTGGGCTCCGCCATCGTCAGGTTATCATCCATTGCGCACTGTCAACATGGCGGGGTGGTTCTCTTCAACGTCAACGATCGAGGATCAGGTGGAAAAGGCCACCGCATCTTCCCTGTATGTCTCCTTCCCTTTCCCACCTCTTACTTGACGGTGATCGGCCTGCGAACGGCCTCCCCGTCTAGCCAAACGCCAACTGACCTCTAACAATTGGCGCAGTGAGGACATTGCGCTCAACCTAGAGATATCCGACCTCATCCGATCGAAGGGTGTCCAGCCCAAAGATGCTATGAGATGCTTGAAACGCCGGTTAGAGAACAAGAACCCAAACATACAGCTGGCGACATTGAAGGTTGGCTACTCGATTTCGTTGCAACGACAATTTATACTGACGGGTGGTTCACCCTGCAGTTAACAGACACATGCGTGAAGAATGGCGGTACTCATTTCTTGGCGGAAATTGCGTCGCGCGAGTTCATGGATAACCTTGTTTCGCTTCTCAAGACCGAGGGTGCTCCGTTGAATTCCGACGTGAAGGCCAAAATGCTAGAATTGATTCAGGACTGGGCCATGGCAGCCCAGGGCCGTATGGACCTCAGCTACGTCGGGGAAACATACCGGAGGCTGCAAGATGAAGGCTTCCGATTTCCCCCCAAGACCCAGATTAGCGGAAGCATGCTGGAAAGCAGTGCGGTAAGTTGCTTACGCTGCAGTACCTTTCCCTTCCCAATGCTAACATTCGGATTGCGCAAGCCTCCTGAGTGGATCGACTCCGATGTCTGCATGCGCTGCCGTACTCCTTTCAGCTTCATGAACCGCAAACACCATTGTCGCAACTGCGGAAGTGTCTTCGATGCGCAATGTTCCAGCAAAAGTCTCCCCCTACCTCATCTCGGAATCCTGCAGCCTGTTCGAGTGGACGACGGCTGTTATGCCAAGTTGACCTCCAAGGCCCTTGCACCCAGCGGCCTTTCGGACCGAGCATCATTCAAGAACAACTCCATAACTAAATCCAGCGTGATGGAGCCTCGTGGAGGTAGGGCAGAGGGGGGATTCGATGATGATCTGCGCCGGGCGCTACAAATGAGTTTAGAGGAGGCGCAGAACAAAGGCTCAAGTGGTTATGTTCCACAAAGTACGGCGGTCCAGCAGCCACCCAGAGCACCCGCTCAACCGGCCATAGAAGAAGAGGAGGACGCAGATCTGAAGGCTGCGATTGAAGCATCCCTGCGTGACATGGAAGAGCACAAGCAGAAGCATGCTGCCGCTCTGAAGAACACATCGTCGGCAGACATTCCGTCCCGCCAGACACCAAGTGCAACCCCGTTGCCTAAGAATTCCTACGAGCTCAGCCCAGTCGAAGTAGAGAACATTCATCTTTTCGCCGCTCTGGTCGACCGACTACAACACCAGCCCCCGGGGACCATACTCCGCGAACCTCAGATTCAGGAACTCTACGAGAGCATTGGCGCGCTTCGTCCCAAGCTGGCGCGGAGCTATGGGGAGACCATGAGCAAACATGGTAAGCCATTACCATGATTGTCGTTTATCACTTGGCGACAAAGTCTTGATGGCTAACGTATGAAATGCAGACACTCTCCTTGACCTACACGCCAAACTCTCGACGGTTGTCCGATACTATGATCGCATGCTTGAGGAACGTCTATCCAGCGCTTACGCACAACATTCCCTAGGGTACAGCCCGGTCCCCGGTGGATCGCCATACCCCAACATCTACCCGCCCATGCCCGCCCATGCGCCTGATGGGAAGACGGGAACTGAAAGCTTTTATTACGGGAATGCGATCGCCGAGAGTCACCAGGCTCCGACGACACCTTACCCCCAGCCTCAGCCTGAAAGGGAGCTGCATGAGAGAGTCGGGACACGTAGTGGTACCATGAGCCCTGGTGTCTACGCGCATCCCTCACAGCCGATTTCACCCACCGTTCCCTGGAACGGCAGTGCTCATGCGGTTGCCTCTCCACAACCTTCAAGCGCCAGTATGGCTTATCCCAGCAACCCTTCGGCCTATGCGGGGCCAGCCGCTCCGACGCAGTTCTACACCTCTCCACCACACGTGGAACCCGACAGCAAACCGGCGCAGCATGCCCGACCAATGGAGCCAGACATGCCTTATCAGGGCTCACCGGTGATGCAGCGGGAAACACCATATCAGCCAACGGCACCATCCGCTCCAGATCTCCCGGCTGACCAGGGGCCGGCTTCTGGCTACGGGCTTCAGCGGCAGCCAACGGACCCGTCCGCTGCATTATATTATGCCCCGCAACCTCCTCAAGGGACCCCCTACCCGGCATACCCCCAAGGGGCGCCCGTACATCCCGGCCAGGCTGTGGGGGATGTCTCTCCCGTGGGTGTTACCCCAGCTCATGCACCGTATCAACAGCCCACGCCATCTCGGCCACCGGTAGAAGAAAGTCTGATTGAGCTGTAGAAGCAAGGGGTATGCAGCGGAAGGGTGGAGATGAGGGGGGGAAGAGGGGGGCATTCCAATGCTTGTTTTTGTTGCTTATGCTAAAGTCTTTTGTCACCGTGATACCAAAACATTGGTTGTTTGCAAGCCACGAAATTGTATGTACAGATGTCACAAATC
>NT_166526.1:1089812-1161977 GCF_000002855.4 Aspergillus niger
GTAAGATTAAATTGAGATTAAATGGAGATAAGGACCCAGAAGAGATGGGGAATTGCCTCGTGGAGAAGTTTGCTGGCGATCGCCGGTCTCAGTGGCAAATGGAAAAGGGAAAAATACAGCAATGGATACTCGGTCTGGACTTGGTATGGAAACGGAACGGGGAGGTATTATTCAGTCATTCATTCGTTCATTCGTTTTCCATTCCGGATTCCATCTTCGATCTTCGATCGTCAATCTTCATCTTCATCCATCTTCATCTTTCCCTCTCCTTCTCCTCGGCCTGGGGGAATTGATTGTCTACTTGTCCTGCTCCCCAATGTCATAGACTACTACTCCTACTCGAGTGTGTCTTTCCTTTTGCTCGTTTCCATCCATACTTGATATAGTCTACATCCACCACCTCTCTCTCCTTTCTCCCTCACACCTCCCCTAACTTCCTCTCTCTTTTTACCCGAAACTCCCTCCCCTCCACACCTCTTCTTCAAACTGACTGGTGTAACGCATCTTGCGTCAGCCACCAATTGCTTCTTCCCCGCGCTTCCCCAGCATCCTCGCATCTCTGCTGGAAAGACAATCGCTCTTTGCTTTTCCCTTCATATAATTATCTGCAGCTCTTTTGAATCCTGCTGTTGTGAGACCCAGGAACGAACTTACTGCTTACCTGGGCTGGTCCTCTAATACTGCAGAAGTCCTCCAATCGCTTTGATCGCTATTCCTCCGACGTGCTGCTCCTCGCCCGATCCGGCGCTGATTCCCCCCCTCCTCCTCTCTCGCCGGTGTGCCTTTCCCCTCTCAGTCGGGACGCCCTTGCTTTTTTTCTTTGCTCGCCTTGCCTGTGATTTCTTATTCCCGCCATGCCGACCTCCAACACTTCTTCCCCAGTCAAGCGCCCGGGGCTGGGCCGCCGCGCTGTTTCCTCTCACGCGGTCGTCACGCGCTCCTCCTCCTCAACTACCACCACCACCCAAGGCGAGCTGTCTCACTCTCACTCCTCCAACCCTCAGAAGCTTCCTCATCGTCCCCATCGCCCCCATCTGGTTGGCGGTGGTCATCGCAATCACCACCGCAATCCTTCCTTCGGAAAGAACCTGAACAAGCTACAAAGACACCAGTCCTCCCACCAGATCGGTACTACCACGGAAGGTTCCGCTCGCGTGCATCAGCGCAAGAAGTCCGCACCCGCAACACCCGCTGCAAGCCCCCGGGGGCATCACGTCCGCTGGGATGGGGTGTTGGACGAACCACACCGCAGCACCGGTTCGATGAAAAAGAACTACTCGAGCCCGGCTCTCCGACGCAATACTTCGGCTGTTCTGGGGAAGAAAGCTCTAGTGACCGACCGCCCTCACACGAGTTCTGGGAAAAAGAAGACCGTGGGCTTTGAGCTGGCGGATTCCGACAACGACGACGCTGACTGGGAAGACACCACTCAGTCACCTGAAAGTACCCGGCGCAGCTCGGTCGCACAGTCGAAGGAGAGTGTGGAGAATCCTGCCGTGCTGGTGGACCCCCTTACTTTCGTCAAACGCTCCTACCCACAATTTCCTCGAGCAACCAGTCTTCCAGAGTCAACCAGCAAGAGTTTCGGCGAAGACAACCTATCCGACGACGATCAAGACGACGACGACGACGACGACGACGACGACGACGACGACGACGACAACACTCCACAACAGCGTTCTGAATCTGAGGAAAGACACGAAGACGCGGGCCGCGCTCTCGATCATCCCGATATTGCCGCTCGCCTGCTAACTCCGTCCCATTCCGCCAAAGCACCGCCCGCCATGTCTTCCATATCCGCCACGGTGAAGCCGACCGCCGTGGAATCGCTCTCGCGCAATGCATCTCTGACCAACTTGGCGTCCGGGCCTGATGGTGCACGACGGCCCCTGTCTTCGTCTCACAATACATTGGCGCATACTCCGGGTACTCAGGCCCAGGCGACCTCGTCTTCGATTGAAGGAGGCGTCTCAAAGTTCATTATTAATAACAAGACTGGACCACATGCGTTTTCTCGTACCGACTCCGACCCGAATACTCCATCGTCCTTCCTACCACACTATCACCCGCAGACACCACCATCTCCTCGCGGTACCAGCTCCAGGAAGCTACGAGCCTCCCCACCTTCAAGGCCGCAGGGTGCCGAGCCACATTCCCGTACGCAGCAAAAACTTTGGTTGCAACGTACTGCGGCGCTCAACACGTCACCGCCTGACAACCATGGCGTTGCTACAACGGTCTCTCCTTCAGCCATAGATCCCGCATACATTGCTGTGACGCACGCTCGGCCGGGCGCTGGCCCATTTGAACCCGGCAGGGCCCTTGTCAACGGGCCTTCCCGCACAGGTGGGGCCGTACATGACAATGAAGTCAAGCATATCCGCAAAGCGTACGAGAAGACAGCGTTGGAGCTCACGGTTGTGCGAAGGTTCCAGTCTCCCACCGGTGACAGCTTCAACCGGTTGAACATGATCCTCAATGATCTCAAGGGTGGTGCTGCCAGCTCCAGCGTGGGACAAAGGGCATCACTTGGCAAGCCGATCAAGTCAGCACCAGCACTGACCCTCCTGCAAGAAGGCACGGGTCGCCATAGCGCTAGCCCAGAGCCCAGACAGCTCATCGGCAAAAGGGATCACGACATGCACACCTCAGTCTCCCAGGCCTACCTCCAAGACCCAGACGATCTTGTGAATGAATCCGATGCAGCCCAGGGACAAAAATCTCAACACCCGTCCCATCGCATACTCTCCACATCCGACGAACCTGTCCATGGCAGTTCAGCCCCGGAGGACATCACCGAAGACACTCTTCGTGCTAATGAAGCGGAGATGATGATCCGTCGCATGTGGGATAGTCGCGAAGTGGCCACCGCCGGCTAATTGTACAACACCTTCCCATCCCACCCTTCTGTTTACTCTTTACCGCTGTCATTCACTGTGTTCCTGGTTATTCTTTATTAGCAACCATGGCGTTCGGTTCTATTCGATGTAGCGCTAAAGGTCGTTTCGGAGTCACATGTTCTTTTGCGTAAATGGCGTCATGATGAGATATCAACTTGGGATGTTCTATGCTGTTGCTTATGCCTTTTCCTTTTACTTGCTTTCTCTTCTCGCTTCCCCATTTTAGCCTCCTTCCTTCTCTGTCTATCTTGTGTGCTACGATTATAGATACTCTTTACGTAATAGTGTAATCAATTGTTTTAACAACCACCTTTCTTAGTATTATTGTCCATACTCCTTTCTGTGACTTGCGGGCCTTTCTGTCAGTTATAAATAATGCACTATATATGATGTTATTTTATCACATATATAGTGTGGTTGGTATGTACTGAGCATGACTTGCCTACAATGAAGGATAACTAATTGAATTCAAGTATAGAAGAGAAAGGTAGAGTAAGTAATATTATTCGTCTCTCAGATAAACCATACAATACAAACATACAGAGTTACCCAAAGGCTTAGATGATCTGAATAGAAAAACCCCAAGTCTATCCTGCTAGAAATCTCTTTCTTTCTTTCTTTCCATCGCTCTTCCCGTCTATAAGCATAACTAATATATCATTGGTCCACATAATATAAGGGTAAATGTAGCAGGGTATGCACACATCCCCACTTCAAATGGCATGGAGGTCGTAGAAGATTCATGCAGGTGGTATAGAAGTGTTCAAGCAACTTTCCCGCGTTCTCGGTTGCCTCTACCGCGAGCAGCACCTCTACCACCGCGACGGGAGCTGCCACTAGCTGGGTCTGGGTGGTTGCCATTCGCTTGTGGTCGCTGTGGTTGTTGCTCACGCCGAGGAGCGGAATGTGTCTTCTTTGGCTGCTGGTCCTTCCGTGGAGGTTGTGATGGTGGTTGTGGTGGTTGTGATGATTGTGAGGTAGGATTGTCAGTGGTGCCATTGGGACTGCCTTTTCCGCGCCTCTTACGCTGCTGGTGTCCCTGACCTTTGCCACGGCCGCGGTTGCCCCGAGCGTCTCTGGCTTCTTGGGTATTAGTGTCTGGGGCAGAGCCGGGCTCCGGGAGTCCTTGGACACGTCTGCTTTCTTTGTCCCACCATTCTTGGAATTGCTGCTCCAGTTGAATGTCTTCAAGATTGTGCTTCGCTGTAGCAGCTTCGTGCAGTTCTTCTTTCTCGGTTTGCTGTTGCATGAGGATGGTGGCTAATGAAAGTGAATTTGATGATGGGGTATGGAAGCTCGTTTGGTAGGGTTCAGGTCGTGGTATGTGACGGATGGATTGGATGGAAGGTTGAGGATTGGGTGGGTGGTTAGAAGGAGGTGGTACAGCGGTTGATGGCCCTGGAAGTGAGGGCTTAGATGGCGTTTGGACCTTGCTGGGGGTACTGCGACCCTGACCTTGGACGGGAGTGGTTTTTGACTTTGTGATAGGCGGCGGGGTGCCAGCAACTGTCTGACGAAGAGTCATCGAGGGCTTTGGAGTAGACCTGGCGGATTCTTCGGATGGACTCGCTTGCTCATTGACGGGAGCGGGACTGCTCGTGCTCGGCAGTTTCCAGGGGTTCTGGGGCCCTTCCTTCGCTTTTTGTTGAGCAGCAAGCATATCTTGCATCTGCTGCTGCTGGATCTTCTTCCGTTCCTTTTGGGATAGCTTGGAAGTAGCATTGTTATTCTCACGACGAGCCCCCATTCCCAAGCTAAGGTTCGATACCCGATTTTCCGAAGCCTCGCTCATGATGTCTTTAAGGCTCTTCTTGGACGACGATAATGCTGAGGAGCTCCAGGGGGTTTGAGCATCTGGCGGGGTCAGGGATCCGTTCCGCTTCTTGTAAAGCGAGGCAGCGCGAGATTCGCTCGGCGACTCTGGAACTGCAAGATCTCGCGAGGAAGCCATCTGGTCATCCAGGTAACTTCGACCCCCGAACGAATCACCGTCGACTAAGCTAAGCCCAAGAGCGGGCGAATCGAGAGACGGCTTGTGCTTGTTTGCAGCGGGTGATTTATCCTCTCGCACGATACCCTTCCCTTTTCCGGATTCCCCAGGAGACAGAAGATATTCATCATCCATCTGGAACATCAGGTCACCCACAGACTGCCTCGATTTGAGCAAGGGGCTGCTACTAGCTGGAGTCGAGCTATCCTTTGCTGGAGTAGCTTTCACTCTCTGCGCTAATGGCGAGACAGCTGCCTTGTCACTATTCATCATACGTGGCTTGCCCTCGGAGGCGTCAATGCGATTGAGACGGGACCTGATCCTCATGGAGTCAATCCTCCGCTTTCTGTCTTCCTCTATTAAGGATACTACTTCGGGGTACTTTTCGAAGACATATTCTTCCGTGTTTCGACCCCGCGAAACAGGGAAGCTAGTCATCTGGTTGTCGCGGCAGACAGCGTCAAGCGCACCGAGCAAGACGTCATCAAGATCCTCCAATAGCCTGCAAAAGATGTGAGAAACACAATCATGGTTGTACAATGTGCTTGCTCTCACCTGTTCGCCAGCAAGTCCTCCAAATTCAAGCATATGTACTCCAGAGCAGCATCCTTGAATTCCGTCACAAAGCACGGAGCAATGGCATTGAGTAGATGGCACACACTGCGTGTGTTCACTAGAATATATTGATAAGTAAAAAATAACCAAGAGACAAGGAGTGTTAACTTACCAAACATTCCAAGCATCTTCTGGCAAATCTGAGCCAATCTGTCAATCATCAATTCATTGGCCACGAATGCAACATCGAGGACCAAATCTATAAAGTCTTCCAGATCCCTCGATCGGACATCATCAAAGAGCTCAGCTTCCGTGTCCGCATACATGTAGCGAAGAACAAACTTGAAGACATGCGGCTCGAAATGCCTGAGATCAATGCGAACCATGTGTTCCGAATCTGCCCGACGTGCCAATAGCCACATGCCTTCTGAGCGGCCAAAGAAGAGGGCATTGAAGAAGGGACATCTCTGGCAAATGACTTGGCTGTGTGCCTTCACCTCACTCCCATTCAGCTCGATGACCACATCAGCACTGTCAAAGAAGGCTGGGTCCCTGATAGCTCGCTCCATATCAGCTTTGAGAGATTTGGTCGGTTCAATCATAAGCCTAGCAGCCCTTTCCAAAGTCGAGAACCCCAAATGGCTAGCAATACGCATCACCTCGCTCCGAACTTGGCGATATCTAGAGGCACTCTCCGGCGAGTACCGCACCTGCTGCCAGACGTCCAAGATGCTGTCCGTGTATACAAAGAAAGCAATATTCAGGACAGTGAGTACATCAACGGCATGGATGATAACGTGCGTCTGGCCCCGACCGTCCCGCTGGATAGTCAGAATGTCAGGAACAGAGGCGTGGTCCGTACTGCGGAAGTCCTGGAATGCTTTCCGCAACACCATGCTGCGTCCTGTTAGAATGAATTCGTGCACCGGTATATGTATGTCAGAATGGCTCGTGCCGAGCCACACTGTCCCAGTTGGTGCTCTGGACTGTGATGTTTGGAACAATGGTTCGATCTCTGAAGACGACATGACGGCTCTCCTGATAGCTATGGCAGGCTCCATGTCCGTATGAGCGTCCTTCTCATCATTATGACTTCCCGGGACTATGGTTTCCTGTAGCGATTTGAATGGAGACAGAGGAAGGAGGTCCTTCCATAAGGTAGACTTGTCGACGTGGATTTGCTCTTTCGTGACCTCTGAATCGCGTTGCACAGCTGCATATGCCCCAAAGGCATTGCTGCATACGCCGATGACTCGAGATAAGCCGGGTACGCGAGCAAACTTGTAATCCTTCGATGCACCATCCTTCGTCTTTCCTCGCTTCTCCTTCCTCCAGGCCGAACCGGAGACGGTACAAATGACGATCGAACCATCCTGCCCAACATCTACATCTGCAGCAGCCATATGGGCTTTCTTGATGGACCAAACGCGAGTCGGCTGGGACAAGGAATTGCGGGTTTTAGATGGGTTGGTCGTGGATGTCGATATGGGCGGATGTTCTGTCTTGTTGACCTGAACTGTATATACTTCACCAAAGCTGGACAGCGCACAGATGGTATTTCCACCAGACTTGACCTGAACGATCTCGTTGACAGACGAACCATATCGTGTAGCCATGAAACTGTCCTTTATGAACCTCGAACTGACGTCCAGAGGAAACAAGAGCTTCGAATAGCCGTATTGCGAGAACACCCAGACTTCATGATTCTGGAGAAGAACTGCTGTCGCCTGATCGATAGCAGAAACACTTTGGATCGGGGCGCTGAAAAGGGATGCTCCTACCCGCCGGGGCGTCGTTTGAATTTCAAGTGAACGAGCATCGGAGTCCACCAGTCCCAATTGCCCCTCGTTTTTACCAAATGTGTAGAGACCAGAGGTACTGAAGACCACCGAATGGATTGCCGATGCTGCTGCCCCAAGAATAGCCTCTTTCTTGAAGGGATTGAAAATCTGTCGAGGCGAGTTCTGTATTGGCACGTCGTCCCGGTTATTGCTCCTTGGGAGACTGTAGCCAAGTTGGCCATATTTGTTGCTGCCCCAGCTGAAAATTTCGCCGCGGTCAGTGATCGCAAGAGTGTGGTCTTGGCCTAGGGCAACATAAATCACCCTCCTATTTACCAGCCCACCACTATCTATGCAGACAAAACTAAATCGAGTTGACTCGTCCCCCGTACCTAGGCGCCCGCCGGGCCCGAACCCACAGAGGAAGAGGTTGGACTCGGGGTCAGTAGTGAGAATAGCTGTGTGAAGCTTCGACATGACTATGTTCTGGATCTTTATGGGCTTATTCTTCACCAACGCTGGCAGGTCCGTTTGGTGTCCGGATTCTTGATCGGAGTCAAACCTATCATCATCCGACCGTTGCTCCAGGAATTCACGGTAAAAACGTTGTAGGAGGTGCTCGGGTCGTTTGAGAGTGACTCTTTCGGGGTATTGACGATCATCTTGATCCCCAACTCCTAGATTCAGATTCTTGTTGCTCCCAAAGGTGAAGACTTCGTCACCAGACAGGTTAATCCTGGGCTTCATAATACTCCTCGCACTGCGTGGGTCTTCGTCGAAGCCTTCTCCATGGGACGATACATCGGAAGCAGCATCACTGTTATCCATATCTGTAAGAAGAGGGTCTTGAGCTGTCGTCCGGGAGCTGATACTTTTGATATCGCGGGTCGCAATCGTCGCACCATACACGTCGAATGGACTATAGCCTTCTCGGTCCTTAATCTTAATCAACCCTCCACTTGGGTGCCCGGGATTGCTTGCTTTGCTGAAATCTGTAGCATCGCGCATATCCCGAGCCATCAAGGCCTGGGCGATCGTTGCATTTCCTGCGTATAAAGCTCGATGTAAAGCCGTCCAACCACTTTCCCAGTCTTGCGCATAGATATCAAGAGCGGGAATCTCAAGCAGAGCTATGGCAAATTCGATTGCAGTATCTTTTGACGAGGACGCCACATGATGAAGCAGGGTTCGACCGTGATGATCCCGTGCATTCAATTCCTCCCGAGACAACGTCTTGCCGGGGCGCAGGCTACCACCCCGATCCGGTATGGGAGTTCCTGGGGAGGTCCCCGTCAATTTTCTGCTCTTCGTCGACGTACCTGGCGAAGAGGCTATCACGGACCCGGGGCTTCCCGGCTTGAAGGGAGAAGCCCCTCCGGTTCCCGTCCGCTGGCTGCCACTCGTATAGGTGGCCGTTGCCAGGAACCGCCGAAAGCTCTCAACGTCATCGTAAAAGAAGAAACCCCAGAGCTTGCTACTCATGTGCTCAAAATTGTAGTGTGTCAGAAACTCTTATCAACCCAGAACCAGAGCGTCGCTGTAACCGCAGAGGGTTGGCGGCGCACCAGCAAGAGTGTGGGTGACAAGAGTGTTCTGACCGGACAGAAAAGGAGGGGTTGACGATGGTCAACGCGGGGAGGATGCAATCTTTCGGAGGCTTCTCGAGAAAGGATGTCTGGGCCGTAGATGGAGGGTTAGGACGTGGTAAGTGATGGCTTTTTGCCGATGAGGATAGTGAAGCAAATCGAACGCGGAGATGCGGTGGCGATGATAGCTATACGTCGGACGAATATTGGACTCGGAGTCTTGGTGAACAGCGGGGGAGGGAAGGGCTCAGCGCGTCGGGTAAGCTCGAGGGAAGGTACGCGACCGCGAAATCAGTCGGATGACCGGGTTCAAGGAGGGATGGAGGCTATTAGCCGGACAGGAAGTAAGATGGACTGAAGGGCGTTCGCAGGGAAGCACAGACTGATTATGCCTTTCCTTCTGATCCGTGGATAATACTCTCCGGGCGGTGGCCAATCGCAGCGGCGCACCCCTCCATGTTCTCCGACGGACGGCGAGGAGCATTTCATTAATGAAGTAAGTATGCTATAAGGGAAATGTGTAACCACCATCTTTTACAAGGCTAGTATCTCTGCTATTGATGTTGGTATCGGAGATCATTTGTATGATATCCAGGTACTGAACACAGGTATTGCAACATTCATGTGTACTTGTCTCATGCCCTACAACCCGTGCTACTACATAAGTATATCTTTTGTAGATCCAGCCGTTCGGTCGGTTACATTTAATACTCATTAGAGTATCATGACTACAGCCTACAGCTTGGCAGATTGTATACTACATACCTAACTCTTCTTTAGTCCTATCCCCCCCGACAATAGTACACCAAATGAGGCGATCTCACAAGATTATCATCCAGACACTATTATCATGATCTTGGCGTATCGCATAGAGATCGCTAGATATCTATCCATTAGTAGGCCCTAAAGTATTCTTCTGGCTTATATATCAAATCATCTGTAGATCCGCCAACAACAGCCCGGTTAGCTCAATTGGTCAGAGCGTCGGACTTTTACGATCACATGTGATCCGAAGGCTGCGAGTTCGACCCTCGCATCGGGCGATCTTTTTTTTCTTTTTCACTTTTTCACTTTTGTCGCAGTAGTCTTAAATTTTTGCTGGCATCATACGTAATATCAGTCAGGATTGGGCTCCCAACGAATAACAGGAACAATGGTGATGACCGAACAATATGATATTGTGCTATTTCGTATCGCTTCAAATCCGGTACACAGGTGGATCTATCCATCTCCACGGTCGTACATTGGCCAATGTGGCCCGCTTTTTGCTCCTCGCATTCAAATCAGATAGATATGCCGTCACGTTATCAGAAGTTGCCCGGTTAGCTCAATTGGTCAGAGCGTCGGACTTTTATGATCATTCGTAATCCGAAGGCTGCGAGTTCGACCCTCGCATCGGGCGATCTTTTTTTAATTTTTTGTCCTTCGCACGGCCGACACCAACACCACATCAAAATTAGTATTGTCCAATCTCGCCCGTTATCTGTGAGGTGGATATACAATTAAGCCGTCGCACAGTCATATCGGACTGGACAGTCTTCAGCAAAGCACTTCCTAACTGTCAGTGAGTATTCTTAAGGGCTTGCTTGCCACACTCCCAAGTTCCTTTTTGTTTTACATGTGCTCATGGCTTATTCACTTACTACATCTCAGATGTATTCTACGCTGTCGCCATTCTCGTCGTGTTTACCCAGACTCAAACCCTTACACTATTGAGGGCCCCCCTTCCTATTGTCTTTGTCCCATCATCCATGTCAATCAGTGGTTGTACTAAAAATACCCCCTTCTATCCACCTTTATCACTCGACGTATTGCTTTGTCTATCCAAAGTGACATAGAACACCCTGGCATGACCCTACGTCGCTGTCCTTGTGCATGTTGTCAGGTGGACACTATATCCATCCATCTTATCAAGATATATTTACAGGGATGCGCACAACTGAGCGAATACATCATACTGTCATGCTCTGCTTTAGTCCCTGGCAAGCATTTGTTGTCACTCACATCTTGCGTAGGCTTTGCTGGAAATGTCAATGTCTCCACATTGTTGCAGGGACCCTGGTCGGCTGTTATGATGGACAATGCTTAAAGCATATTCAATCGCCAATAATGGAGTTTTCAGGGCTCTATTGGCTACTTGTGTCAACCAGATTACTAGGAATGATTTTGGCCTGACTACTTCTTTTACCAATAATGTTTCTTCGACGCCGTATACATATTCTTAGCTGTTCCGTAGGTATAGATTGACTGCATACAGTAGATAGCGCACTACGGAATCCGTGGAGCCTATTGTCAGGAAAGATAATAAAATCTTCTTCTTCTTCTTTTTTTTTTTTTTTTTTCCAAAAAAAAAAATAAAAGTTTTGTCTTTTTCATTCTCCCCTCCCCCAAGTATTCCATAAGGAAGTATACTAAATCATAGCCCCTTCTAGGCGTAGATCCTGCGTGCCTCAGGCATGATGAAAGCTTCTTCCGGGGGAAAGAAGGCGGTGTGTAAGCTGGCACAGTAGTAGGTAACTATGCCTGTGGCTGCCTGTACGTAGTAGTAATCTCAGCAATCACGGGTCTTCACATACATTCTATCCATCAGGTAGGCAACAATCGGCCACAAGGCTACAAACCCATCAAGAAAACAGTCCAAACAAAGGTACGAAAGATGAAGTGTCCAGACCCTATCATCGTGATCTAGGTTAGCGCATACAGCTGTACCACCAACTGGCTCCAAACAACCACATCCAAGTCTCTTGAGAGATGCGCCAGAGCCGATCCCCATTGGCTTGCTTGCTTTCTTTACTTCCAAATTTACTCATCCCTTTTTTTTTTCCCCCGATAGAGTCTCACGCTTTTCCTGGGGATGATGCATCACCTATCATTTTTCCCCGATTCGGGGTCTACGATGAATTAAGAGTCTAGGTTGTCTAAGGGGTCTTAGCCAGCCGCCTAGGCTGCAAACCTCGCAGTTCCGGTGCATCATGCCGGCAGTGTGTTGTACAGTAGGCTAGATTGCATTGGCTCGAGCTGAAAGGTATAGCTACAGGCTAAGGTACAGTGCCTTGTAGACCGGGCAACTGGCGTCTGCTCTCCACCTAACCTGCAGGCCGTTGCAGGTGAGGCAGCCAGTCCCAGGACACTTGGGGGGTGTGTGGTCCATGCTCTCGGTGCTCGGAGGCTGTCTGCGCTCTACGATCCACCCCCATCTCGTTGGTCTGCGTCGTAGACATCCCAAGTTGAGACTGTCAGTTGGCTCTGAAGCCTGTTTGGCTTCAAAGAAATTGCCGACCATCTACGACAGCGGCTCAGAAGCAAGACATTGCTGTGTGGAAGGTTTCGCGGGCACCACAGGAAGGGCTGAGATGGCTAAAGTTAGAAAGTATGGAATGTTGTCATGGATAGGGATTATCATGCAAGTTGATTGATCGCCCAGGCGCAAGCGGTAACCTTGGGAGGCTAACCTCCTTAGAGGATAGTTTGAATCTAGTACGTAGTACCGTTCCAGATGACAAGAGCCCCCCTTCTCTTTTCAATTTCGGGTAAGATACCACGCATCTAACGGGGTAATTACGAATGCCTGGCAGGTCCCCGTGCCAGTTGGCAGCCAGCCACGCCTATCAGGCTATGACTTCATGCTATCACCGCTTGATCGGCTTTTCCTTATCTCTCGGCCAATACCGTTCTGTGACGCTCGCACTAGACTGGCCGTACCTGGTTCATACTGGTTCATACAGAACTGCAGCCGCAGCTTGCGGCTTGACCGCCTTCCAATCGCCCGTTTTAATCTCCAGCTGCAACTCCTGCGCCATAATCTTGGTCCGTCCAAAAATACAGAGCACAAGAGCATTCCCTCGATCAAGTGGAAGCTCCCTTACTGACTGAATCTCTCGTAGCCATTGATTGTACTGTCCCAGATCGCATGGTTTATTTGATTTGGGGGACCTGCTGTGGCACCCGTCAGCCTGACTGACTGACCGCTCGCACTTGACCTGCTTCCTTTCAAACCACCGAGTCACCGGGTGTGCGTCACAGACCCTCTGCGCCCGTACGCTTGACTGAACAGACTGACTTTCATTACCATAACGCTCTGTCTCTCTCTCTCTCTCTCTCTCTCTCTCTCTCTCTCGCTCTTCCCTCTCTTCCTTTTCCTCTCCATTCTTCCACTTCCTACGTTTCATCCTTCTTCCGTGGATCCTGCTCTCCTACAACTCTTCCCCCCTTTTTGACCATCGCCTCTTCTTCCCTCTCTTGTAGTCCCCATCATGCGTTCCTAAAACCCCTTGGTTCTCCCCATTACGGTGAGAACGCCGTGCACCCCCGGACGCCTGGATCCGCCCAAGTCGTCAGTGCGGAGAAGCTCCCAAGGTTGTCTAGACCGCATGCTCCAAATGCTCCAACATCTTATTGTTGCCTGAGCACAGCAAACGATGATATCGGCGTCCCTCATTTTATCTCAATCAGTGCCTGTTACTTAGCGCTCAGCCTTTCTCCCCCCCCTCTTCTTCCATCTGCTTCCCTTTGTCGACCTTAACTCGGGCTGTTGGGCTTGTTAGCATGGCCTTCCGCAGTGGGACCGTCACCTCCCCATTTCCTTGATCTACAAACATACACGCAGCGGTCGTTCTGGACGCTGTGTCCGCTTGAAGACGGCTCAGTTACATTTTATTTCCATTTCTTAAATTATCCGCAGTTTTTATCATGCATCAACACCCCCGATCTCCGGCGCCTGCGGCGCCTCCCTCCGCATCCAGGCCGGGCGCAAACCGCTCCGATGACCGCCCGAACTCTCCAGCTTTCGACCCCAGGGTACAACTTACACGGGGATTGGGCATAGAGACGGAGGCTAGGTCATCTGGACAGACATCCAGTTCACGCCCAGCGAAAGAAGCAATATCGAAGCTCAATCAGCTCGTAACGGTATGGCTTGGAATCGGCTTCTAGTCCCCTTATCTTTGTTACAAAGGGCCCATTGATTAATCGTATTTTGCGTCTAGAATTATCACACAAAAGCTGCTCTAGTAATACTGGCTTCCCGGATCGACTTAACTCGCTCAGACGATACACCGAAAATAAATCCCAAAGTCAATCGATGGGTATGCTACGTCCCCACATATGCTGAGCCTCTGCTTCCCATCAATTGTGCCAAGTAACCATATACCCTGCTAACTACTATGCTCCATCTCCTAGTTCGCCATCGATTTAGAAGATATTGACGCCCTCCGAGAGCAGCTTCGGTTTTGGCGGATAAACGACGTTAGCGAACAACCGCCTCCGCCGTTGATCATTGAGACGTATCTGGATACGAAAGATCTGACGAATAACCAGAGTCTCGTTGCCTTGGATGAGCAAGGGAAACGATTCGATGTTCTGGAATCTCTTTCTAGGTCTTCAGAGGCACATGCCAAGGGGCCGGTATCGTCCAGGTCCGAGGATGTTATTCTAGAGCGATGGAGAGTGGAACTGGGGAATACGCCGAACAAGGCACTACCGGCAGATCTTGGCTCTATTCTGCCAAAAATATATAAACAGAGTATCGTGACGTTCAGGACATTGTTCACCTACTCCAAGTTGTTACCCGCGTGGAAGCTCGCGAAGCGCAACGGGAGGCTTCATGCGCACCCGGCGCTTCAGATCCGGTATCGTATCTTGGCTGGGAAACCCAATCCGGACGACTCCAGGCCGGATCGCCTGACTACGCCACTGTTTGACAGCAGTAATAAGGTGGTCGAAACGTATACCTTTGGGACCACGGAGTCGCCGGTCGGATACCTGTCCATCCAAGTGACCTATCGAACGAGCTGTGAGTTTCGAGTGGACGATTCGGAGGCCCTCCTGAGTTCACGATTCATGGGGGCCGATGACGAGGTCTTTCGCCCTTCACTTCCAAGCAGGGAATCCAACCTCAAGGCCGCCAATTCCGGGGTCGGATCAGCTCCTGTCGAGAAACGAACTGTCGAAGACCCTGACCCAAGTCGAGCTTATGGGAGTCTTTCAACGTTCCACCATGTCGGCCCTACGACCAGTGCGAGTCCAATATCAGCTCTTCGCGCCGCCCGCGAATCAGGAGCTGCGTCACCATCCCCCCCGAGTTCCTCTTCCCGGAAGCCTGTAGAAGTTGTGAAAGCAAGCCCGTTGGGGCGAGCTGCCGTTTTGGCGAATGAAAGTAGCCCAGGCGTTGCTAGACGATCGTCTATCTCTTTCCCTCCGTTCAAAGCACCACCATTGTCTGCGTCGCCGTCTCTTGTTGATCCTCCACTGGGGATGTCGCCACGGTCGGGGACAATGACTCGCCCTCAATTCCCAGAGTCGAAGAACATGCCACCGCCATCCATGGCAGCTTCCGCTCGCAAATCCTTACCCTTGCCCGGGGCTTCTGAGACCACAGCTACTTCTTCAAACTCGGCATCGCCTCGGCCTACACCAATCGCAAGGTACAGTAGCGCCTTCACCCATCGACGCGGGAGGCCTTCTTCGGGCAACATCAACAGAATAGACGACGAAAACTCGAGTGGCAAGACCAGTGCAACGTCTTCCAACCCTCAACCTGGGTCAGGCTTACTTGCTGAAGCCACGGGGACAAGTGCAGATTCCATTCATGCAGACGATGAGAATATTACGGAGTTCCTGAAGATGCTAGACTTGAGGAAAGATCTCCTGAGAACATCAAACTCGGCTTCTGCTGATGTGACTGCACGCCGGACAACGGCTACTTCGGCTGCGTTGACCCGGTTTCAGCGAATGAGAGATTCGAACGCACAACTGTCGGAGTCAATGTCATCTTCTATGCTCTTGCAGCGTTCGTCGACCTCTTCGAGCAAGCAGCTCTCAGGGGTGCCTCCCATGGTGGCTGGTACTTCGATTTCGACGGCCTCTTCTCCGGGAAAGCCCATTTCACCCCACACCCCACATACTCCGGCCATTCCGTCTCGCCTTAGCTCTAACAGCATTGTTGACTATGGCAACGAGAGAGGTCGCGAGCAACCCTCCTCGGTCGGAGATTACACTCCTGAGGGTCCGACCATACCTCATCGCCCGTCCGTCGTGACGGTAAATGCGATTGATATTCCTACGTCACCAGGGTTGCCCTTCCCGCCTTATCGTCGGCCCAGCTCTGCTGCTCCCCCCCCTCCACCAGTTGCGACCGATGATGATGAGATTTTCCCCTTCAATCTGCGCAGCGTAAGTCTCGGGGCTGAGGAGAGATCTCACAACAGCTTAAGTGCCCTACAGAGACAGCATGACCTGGAAGGGGCTAAATCAAACACCCAGCCAACGCGCAGAGAACAGCGTCCCCCTTTGGCTAGCGAAGATCCGAGCCGAAGGTCGAGCTCAACGGGGCATGGAACAAGCCCCCACAAGCGAACTTCATTGTCAGGGCCAACAGTAGCACCGTCGCCGTCGAACAATCATGTCTACCAACCACGCTTCAGCCTTTGTCGGGGGCGAGGACTGTCCGGTGGGCCGCACTCTCTCAGCTCCGGCTCGAGTAGCCTTGCGCGCGGTGCTCCTTCTGATCTCGCTGAGCGCGATCATGATCGTGATGTCAATGCGAGTGGCAGTAATAGCGGCACCTCGACTGTTGAAGATCGTCGGGCAGCTGGGCGACGGCCTAGTTCGGGCCGCAATATTCCTCCGCCATCACAAGTTGAAGAGGACGAGCCGCTATTATTTGCTATGAGCGATTTCGGGGCCTCCCGGCGAAGCTTCGAAGAAGGCAGACATGGCAACCATGGTAGGCGACTCTAATAGAGGCGCCAACTTAGGTCCTCACGCTCTCTTGTTCCCACTATCATGTTGTCGGGCTAGTTAATGCATCACTGCATTCCAAGACTCTGTCTGTTGCTGCCCCTCTGGGGCTACTTCTTAACCTTTATACCTCCCTTTTTTTCCCCCTTTTCTTTTCTTTCCTCACTTCAATCTTCGGATGCTGTCTTTTTACGAGGCCATGCCTTCTTTTTCTTTTTTTTTTTTTTTCCCTACTCACAGTGATCTACTTTTATAGACTGATCTGCAAGCGATACGGCCATGTGCGACCCGGACAGGCGAATAGAGGATGACATAAGGGGCTGTTCTCAAGGTTCTATTGTTTTTAATTACTCGTGTCAAAATTTGTTTAAACGGCCGTCTGCATTCTGGAGTGAATAGTGTGTTTGGGTTCAGTTGTATTCATCTGTTTTTTGTCTGCTTTTTGGTGATGGGGATATTGATCTATCCCCCATTCTTTTCATTTTTATTTTTTCTCTCTATTCTTTCTTTTCGCGCTCCGCCTGGGTTTATACTTCCTTCTTATGACTCGACATTTCTTCGTCTTTGGTTAACATCATTGAGTGATCTGTAATCAGAGGTATCCGGGCCCAGGGGAAGGCCTGAAGTTTCTTGCTTGCTTGTGCTCATTGTGGATAGCTATCAATGAATTGGAACGCAATACATCATGATATAACAAATAACAAGTCTATGATACGCTACGAAGAGCTTACAGCAAATGCACATATGAAAGCCCACAGACCTCAAGCTCATAATTTTCAACACCTAACTAACGCCTCTCATCTACTCCAATAATGCAAAATGCTTTTGTTTTTGGCTCTCTCTCATTCCCTCCAATTTTGATCTATGTACAGTACAAGGGAAAACAATTATTTTGAAGTTGTGGGTGGGTATCTGCTTATCACGTGCTGATCTAAGGAACTCATCGCCAGGTTTCCTTAAGTTAGTAGTGTGGATGTTTTGATTTCCCGACTTATCACGATGGTTTCGTCGGAAGCCTCTAGTAAGAGGCGGGCATGGACATGCAGATGATGAGAATAGCAGGGTCCACGTGGCCTGTTACACCGTCTCTGCACGTCATGTCATATCTCTGAGTGTAGATAAGATAGACACGGAATGAGTCTAGTATCGCCCAGGAGGAGAGGAGTGTAGTAGGTGGTGGGCGTGCATGTTCTGGGAACCGGCCATGTAGGTAGGTGATAAGGAGATGATGGATGTGAGGAACAAGACACGACCTTTTGAAACTTGTGTCTGTCTTCTGCCGGCTATAGGAGAGCTCTGCGAGGTATATATATGGTAAATATAAACTGACAGAGCTCATTGGGAGTTTCTCATATTGTCGCCAAATCACATCTTCCGGAAAGTGTTACCCGAGGCGCTTCGGCGCTCCTTAGCCTTGAAGCTAGTGTTGTTGGTGGGAGCAGTGGGAGCAGGGGGCCTATTCTGCTGCTGTCGGGACTTGCCCGCAGGCTGGAAGGTGACTTCTCTCTCACCGACAACACCTCTGCGACGGGTGGGTTTCTGGCGAGACTGCATGTTCTGGGCGCGCGAAGCGAACGAACGATCGCGAGTAGCGCCGACGCCGGATGAAGAAGTGACCTCCATACGGGGTTGGCGGCCGTTGGTGCGCTTGTAGGAGGCCGTGGAGATCTTCCCGGAGGATGCTGGTTTGGTGAATCTTTCGGGCTCGCTTTCGGACTCGGAGTCGTCGGAGCTGGAGCCTGGAACTTCGTCAATCGCTTCTTGCTCGGCGGCCGTGAGGCCGCGCTCTTTTCTCGAGGGCTGGTCAACGGATGTGCTGGGGTTGAGGAGCCTGAATTCGTGGGAATTCTCGTCGATGGCGAAGTCTTCGTCTTCGAACAGTTTGGCGAAACGGCTGTCACCCAGGAGGTTCTTGCCGGGCTCTTCGGTGGGTGCTGCTTCTGCTGCGGCTGGTGCAGGGGCGTCGACCATGTCATCATCTCCTCCCTTTTGTAGAACACGCTGGGCTCTGCGACGCTCGTTCTTCTCTTCCAGAGTGAGTAGCTTCTCGGCCAGTTTCTTGTTGACCTTGACGGCGGCCTTCTTCTTGCCGCGGATACGGCTCTCACGCTCCTTGTCGATCTTCTCCTTAACACGCTTGGCACGCTCTTCTTCCCAGATGTATGGGTTGGTGATGAGGCGGGCTTCTTCGTATAGCTGCTGCGCCACAAAGTAACCGTGCATGTAGGGGCGGAGGAGGCTGGTCCGGCCGATCAGGTGGTCCAGGTTCAGGGTCTTCAGCTGAGGAACCGTCAAGAACTTGAAGTTATCGTAAACAGCGCCAGTTTGGCCGCTGCTGAAAGCGTTCGGATCGTTGGGATCTTCAGCCATCTCCTCAACGAGGTTGTCCAGGAACGAACACCATCTGGGAGCGGGACCCAGTTGCGGGATGAAGAACGAATGCTGTTGGCGGCCTTCGTTAGCAGTCAAGAGCATACCGCTATCCTTGCACCACGCGACCGAGTTGATGTCGACGGCTGGTTCGACGGAAGTCCAGGGCTTTCCATCACGGGGGTCCCAGATCTTGATAATCTTCTTATCTGCGGACATAATCTTCGGGTCCAGGGTCTGTTCGCGGGTGTGTGTTGATGGCTGCAGGAACTTCAACGTGTGGATAGGGAAGCCGTATCCCTGGTCCTTCTTGAGTAGTGGTACGGGGGAACGAAGATCGTAGAGGTGAATGAGACCGTTCGAAGAACCGGTTCCGAGGGTTAGGCCCGAACGGTGGAATTCCAAGGCCGTGATCTCGTGCCGGGGCTCATCAGGGCCAGACTGTGTAGGTGGCAGCAAGATTCCGGCTCTTCCCTTTGCTCTGGGATCCCAAAGCTCCACCGTACCCAATGTAGTACCGAACGCAAGAAGGTTGTGGCTTTCCTCAGCAATCGCACCGGTGTTGACCGCGCCGGTGTTGATACCACCCTGTAAGGAACCACCGCCGCTAGAAGTGAAATCGTCTCCACCAACATCGACTTCAAAACTGCGCATGTACCGACCCAGTTCCAGGTTCAGACGGAAAACCTCTCCCATGCCATCCGAGTTTACACCGACCGAGGGAACCAAGGCTTCGGTTGATTGCCGATCATACACCAAGTCACGGCCGTATCTGGGAAGTCTCGTAGTGTAATGGCAACCTTGCGGAGTGTGAAATTCGAGAGATCGGTCGGACTGCAGGTGAAGAGATTTGGAGTAATCAGAGGACAACAGAAGGAAAGTCGTGTTCAGAGCCACCGTATGACGAGCCCATGAGAGGGAGAGTTGTGGTAGATAGTGCGTATGGATCTGGGGCTTGTATGTTCCTGCGCGACAGAACAGTCAATAATACGAAAATAAAGGTATAGATATAGATGGAACGTTACCTGTGCTCATGACCCATTCGCCATCTTCACTGACACGGACGCATTGACTCGCTTCTTCGAATTCGAAGTCCTGAAGTAGTTCGATGCGGTTCGCATACTCCGGATCATTTTTCAAGCTGCGCTTTCTCCGACGCGCAAGCCACTCCGGCAGAGGGCGCGCAGTGTTGGAGCCGGAGATGGTATAGACGGGGACATCCGACTGGTTGGAGAGCTTCATGGCTATGGGCTGAGGAGGAAATGACCAGCTTGAAGCGCAAAAGCAGAACCAAAGGGAACAGAAAGGCGATACGAAAAAAAGTTCGCCGATAGCGATAGCTGGGTCCACGTGACGCTGCGGGTGTCGATCATGCATGATTGGCTCTCGCGGGCCGAAGCAACCTCCGTTGGGTCTCGATGGCATCGCATCTTCTGCCTTTCTTCGCCTACCTCGCCTCGCCCTGCTGCCATTCGGTCGTTTATCAGAGCCTGGAGCATATCGCTGGGACTATGGCGTCCCTAGCTTGATACCTTAAATGCACCTCATTCCTCCCGGTATTCCTTAAAACCCGCGAGCTTTCCCCCCTTCTCCCCCCAAAACAGCGATGGCATCTCCGAGCCTATCTATCTACTGACACCTGTTGCATTACCTCAAAGTCTCCAAATAGTACTATGGGCGGCTTATTGAGGCATGATTCTTTTCGCGCGTCTTTCTGGAAATGAATCCTCTTTCAGCTGTACTATCTTTCCTGGCTAGAAATACAGAACAGCCGGTGTCTCCTTGGGGACTATAACTAAATCATGGACTTTCCCGGAGGATCCATCACCAACATACGCGCCATTGTAGGTCCCACTACCCTCCCAAGCAGAACACCGTTAAAGCCTCTAACTTAGCATCTCAGGATGGATTCTCCCATATTTACTGGAGAATTTACACCGATGATCCTGGCGAGTCGCCAACTAATGGCTACGCCATCCTTAAGCATCTCAGCCGTCTCAAGGACCTGGAGCTCCAACTAAGAGACCGAAATTGCTTGGTTTCAAGCTACCCCAGACGACTTTGCTTATGGGTCTTTTCTGCTACTCCTGGCTTTGAAAGCCTGTCTCCGCTATCTCCGAATAATGGCAAAGACGACTCAGGTCGCCTCGCCATTGGCTCGGCTACTCTGAAAGGTATGCATGCGCTCAATAGATGGGCGTCTCAACCCTATATACTAGCGTTGTTTCCTAATCACATATTGCAGTCTCTTCTTCTGGCAATGTTTCTTCGTTGGAATTGGTCAAGAATCTCTCGACAGAAACACAAAATGCGCCGGGGGCCGCGGGATCACAGAGACCGAATGCCATTACACCTTTCGCTACCATTTACGCATCATTCATTTCGGCCGTCAGTGGGGCAGTTAGCCTCCAACTAATCCGGCAACGCAACGCGATTCCCCTCGGTTCACGTACTCTCTTTACCGTTGTTGAAAAAGATGGCTGCGACAACTCTCACGTAACTGAAAACGACGTTGTTTTGGCACCATCCTTGACTACGCTTCAGGTTCAGCTGACATCTGCTGGGAAACTAACAGTAGCTCTACAGACTGTATCGCAGGCTGGCCTGACGCGGTTACTCATACCGGAAGATGACCCTGCGGGCATACACGACACCCCACCGGGCACTGACCTCTGGCTATCTCCAAGTGGGTCGATTGCCAGACTTGTCGCCGCTAATCCGTCCCGACTGAATGCAGCATCCCCGTATCCGTCTAACGTTGGAGGTCCAGGGAATGAGAAGTCCAGTCCAGCAACTCGCAAACAGTGGAAGGTCAACGTACTCTGGTGGCTTTCCAATTTTGGTCTTCCTGTGGATGGCATCGATGACGAAGCCTGGGTTGAAGTTGAAGTTTGGGAGCCATTTTACTCTAGACTCGCGGGGGAAGTTTGGCGGCCCAATGATGAAGGTGCCTCCGTGCTTCCCCTAAAGCGGATCCTTTGGCCAGCTATTTACTGCTTCAGAAGGACGAAATCAGCATCTTCAGAGTTCTATGGTGAAATGGAAGGTGTCTCATCTATTGCTGGTGATCCTCTAGATTTCGCAGAGAAATGGCGTGTAACAGAGAAACTTAGCTTTGCCGAGGCGAGCCCTAAGCCTCCGTCTGTCCATCAAGAACCGCCAACTAGGGATCAGGACGCATCATCACCCGATCTACTTAACCTGCCCGAAGGGATCGAAAGCCTTTCTCGAGCGTCGCAGTATCCTGATCTTCAAACCGCTAGTCTTGTATACCCAACGCCACCTGATGGGGCCACCGCAACAGGACTGAATCCCATGGTCACGTCCGATACCTTCGCGGAAGAAATCGAACAGAACTCGAATTTTATGCAACAGGATAGGCAGAATCATCATCGTCAACTCAGTAAAGAGCGAATAGGAACGGATGTTATAAGTTTTGGCCCGTCGGCAGGGCTTGTGGTTGGTTCGGGCCTATACGATACGAACGACGACGATGATCTGTTCGGAGAAATTAATGAAAAAGACTTTGGGGCTAAAGGAATAACCGATGCTGATTTCAGTTTCTTTGACGACCCAGACTTCGACCGTGGAGGTGTTGGTGAGCAGGCTGAGCCAGTCCAAGAATTGTCCGGGTTCATGGATACAGATGAGCCCGAGATCCAACCAACTGTGGACAGCCAGGCTTCACCTGAGCACACACCAGCCATGAATATCGCAAGTGCTCAATTGAGTCCTGTGGTCGAAACAGCAGACCTGCAGCACGAAAAGACGCCCCAGGAGGCCAAGGCACCTGTATTCACGCCTCAGGAGGACAAGCCACGAACAATAAGTCCTCCGTTGAGCCCAGTGGAGGTCAAGAAGATTCTCTTCCCGGAATCAGTACCTGAAAGCCCACGTCTTGCCAAGAAAGGGCAGGGGCCAGGTTACTACAGTGCAGTTGCTTTCAAGCAAAACATGTCCCTCTGGGACCAGAAATACGGCGCAGATGGGAAGTTTGGGTTCAATATTCGCGGGATTGAAAGAAAGAAGGGGCCAGATACCGTCACAAGCGATATCCCAACTGTTGGGCTTCCACGCCACAGCGGAAAGGTGAAAAGCGGCACGTCAAAGGATCCAGACAGTTACGGATCTCCCTATAGTGAGGAGATGCAAGATTCATCGTCGGATTCAGACATGAGCAGCAGTGCAAGCGCCGACAGTGATGAGAGTGCCTCTGAAAGTGGCCTCTCACCTGCCACGTTTTCCACCAGAAAAAGGAAACGTACTCGCTCCAATTCGGGAACTTCGTTGGCTTTGTCCCAGGATAAGACAATTATTCGGACTGACCAGGAAACGTCGGCCCAGAGACCGGAGGACTCGGTTTTTCTAGGAAATTTTCTGTCTACCTTTTCTGACTGGTCAATGGCGGGCTATTTTTCCGTGGCACAGAACCAGGTCTCGCCACTGCTTATTCGCAAGGACATACAGGTTCAAATTGCCCAGTTACTGGTTGACCAAGTGACGCAATCATCCCTACACCATAGAATAGATGGAACCCTAGGTCTGCTTGATTATGCTGATCAGGGGTGCTCTCCCGAGACTTTCCGAGGTGATGCAGCCTTTATGAGTGGAATGGAGCGACTGGACCTGAACAGTTTTGTTTCGCTGCAAGATTCCAATGCGCTTTCGCCTTCGTCATCCAACGGTTCCAACTCGCGTCAGTCCGCTCAACGTAGAGAGACTGGAAAGGGCACCATAGTCAAAATACCTCCGCCGCACTTGCGCGTGCGCCGGGGGAAAGATTTCTTGGAGACACTACCTCCGGCGATATCCTTTTGGGAAACTTTCGGGTTGGAGCCTGCGCATGGGCAAAAGGACATTCTCGCCTATTGTATCCATCCTCATTTTGCTGCTGGAGCAGCCGACACATTCTTAGAGCGGCTTGGGCTGGTCTACTCAGGCTGCAATCTTGGCGAGCATTGTCGAGGCGAAAGTTCCAATGTCTTCGACCGTGGACTGGGCTCCTGGAACACCAGTCCATCGGCAGACTCACGTTATTCCGAGGCCATACAGTCACTCAAGTCTATTTGTGGAGTGCTTGGTAAGTCATATCCGATGGTGTTCAATCTGGTTACTAACGTAGATAGGATCTGCGTTTTTGAGTACTCCGCCAAGCAAGGATAGCAACATTGTAGTTTACATAGTGAATCCTTTTACTCACGCCGCAGCATTGGTGGATATCTGCGCTGCATTCTGGTCTCTTTTCCAGCAATACGTCGCGGAAGCTGACAAGCAACAGACACGACAGCTGAATGAGCTTGTTCTTCAGATAATTCCCCTGGATTTTGTCACTTCGGCTGAATCTCTCGTTGTTCCTCCCCAGGCAGAATATCTGAACCTGGCCCTTGAGGTGTACAGTCGATGTCCGCCTAAGTCGTCTGAGGTGGGCCCGGTGAATTGCGCACCGCCGGTGTTGCTTGCAGAGCCTATTCCTAGATCTATTGGCTTCAAGCTGTCATCGGAGGGCTCGTCGCCCCTCCAGGAAGGCAAGCATCTTCATATTGCTTGTTCCCGAAGTCTGGATCAACGTTGGTTAAGTGTGGCTTGGTCTGATAATTTTGGGGCACTTCAGCGGAACATGTCTTATTGCCTTCGCTATCGTAATTCTGTTGCAGCTCGACCTCTCCCGGAGGTACGGGGTGAAATCTGGAAGGCAACAAGGGATATCATGGATACGATTCAGACACGATGGAAGATCATCATTGTCAGCACTGACCCTGTGGACCAGGATGAGGTTGACAGTAAGTGCACGCCCCATCTTTTGTTGGTTCGAGGCTAACAGATGAAAAGCGTGGACAAACTTTGCCGATCAGTACGGCAAGGCCAGGTCCACAACGCTGGATCTCGCGATCTTGGGCGCGAACATTCCTTCTGACCTGCATCTTGAGCCGCCTTATCTTCCCATTCCCTTGAGCATGTTCAATCAACAGCCGTCTTCTACACCTGTTGCCACACCGAACCTCGGCGGCGGTGTTTCTTCTCCGGACCAATTCGGTACGGCGCCCACACCCCCGGGTGGCTGGGGTGGACCCGCAAGTGCATCCACTCCAACGGATGCGCTCCCGGAAGTTGAATCCGAGTCCCTCCTTACGGATATCTACGATGAGACATGGGGTGTGGTGTTGTCGCATCGTCTCAACAGCTCCCCGCATCAGACGGAGTATCGCCCTGCACTGGCAAGCGGGTACCTTCTTCGCAGGAAGGGCTCTACTGATGGAGATGGCCTGTATACTATGAGTGTCAATATACTCTTCGCACGGCGTTCCCCGTCCTCCTATGATGCTCTCCTACGGGAGATTCTGGGTATGTATCGCGATTTGGCAACTCTGGCAAGGGCCAGGGGGACGCGCACTGTGCAGCAGGGCACATTACCGTGGCATGTGGCCACGGCAATCAATGCCCAAAGTCTTCTCAGCTATGCATTGTGATCTTTTTTTCTTTATTGTTGGCATTATACCATGTTTGCGGGTCGAGCGATCATGTGGCGTTTAGGGGAACACGGCTGGCTTCTTACTTCATGTGTTCTGCCCGACTTCTCTTCACTTTTGTATATAGTTTGTTTTTTTCAGGCAGAATAGGTTATACCACTATGTAGGTTTGTTTTGGATTTGGACTGGGCGGAACTGTTGAGTATGGGTTTGGAATAGAGGCCAGGGCATGCATCTTTTATTGTGGTGGCGATATCTAGCAATGTAATACCACATGGCAAAACGCTATAATTTTGGGATTGATTGATGTTGTGTCAATTCATCTGTACGATCTCTCAGGTTTTGCGATTGTTGCATCCTGAATAGCCCCCCATCCCAAGTATATATTTTACGGTTGGGGGTACAGGTGTGATCATGATAATCGCACATTCAATCTAGGTCATGCCATTGAACCGAGCACATGCGTGCATACTACCAACATGATAGTAATCGATGGCACGCACATGCAAATCTAAATAGCCTAATAACCCATATGTTCAATACTAGGCTATCAGAGTTCCTATTCATTGTGAACGTAAACCCTGACATGTGGGTCTAGTATAGTCTTACAGAACCAGACCCATTCAGACATATGGATGTGTATGAAGATGATGCATTAGTTGTTGCTAGAGTGCTATATAATTGCCTCCACAATATTCAACAATAACATACAATACTATGCGTCTTCAAACATTTAGTCCTTTATCGAGCCCATTGTACAATGCTCTTGGAATGTCATTCAAGGAATATATAGGCAAATATAATCATCGTTTTCAACAAGAATCCGATATGGTGTAGTGGCTAACATCGCCGTCTCTCACACGGCAGCCGGGGGTTCGATTCCCCCTATCGGAGCTCAATCATTTCTTTTTTGTTTTTACCCCTTCTTTCCCGTGTATACCAATTCATTGCCCACCTCATATCAGCCAACCACGGGCACCAGAAAGGACCAATATTCTATCCCATGTCTGTCATGTCCTCAATATCACCATTGACATTCCCGACCCACGTATGACTAACCTGCAAGGTCCCCAACGACCAAGTACCTTGCAATCCAACAATCCAACTTCCCGCATAGCAATCACATGACCTCTTATCTATCTAATCAACTCCCCGATAACCACCCAAACTGTAAATCCCATCCATATCAAAAAAAATTTCAGGACGCAGACCAGCACCACCATCATTTTCCCTGTCCACAAATATACAAATAACCCTACTTCACATATAAACTCCACAAGGAAATACTCTTAATCAAATCTGTACCCACGCACTCCACCAATTCCTCCCAACACCCCTCAAAAACCAACTACAACCAAAACACCACCCACCTCCGACCCCGCCTTCCGCACGCAAAAATGACCACTCAACCCCCCCAGACAGCAACCCAGTACCTCGACCTCGGCATAACCCTCGCGATCAACGCCTGGCCGGCCTTAACCCTTGCTGTGCAATCCAACTGGGGCGGCCCAACCTCCTCCGACAAGCGCGACTGGCTCTGCGGCGCCATCTCCGAAATGATACAGGAGCGTCCAGAGACCGACGCCGAGGATCTCGAGGATGTGCTTATCCAAGTGATGAATGATGAGTTTGACGTCGTGGTGGATGATGAGAGCGCGGGCATGGTTGCCGTGCAGATTATGGAGATGAAGGGGCAGACGGAGAAGGGAGAGTTCGGGGCGATTCAGGAGATGTGGGAGAAGTGGCAGAGTAAGAAGGGGGCTTCGGAAATCGCGGGGTTCCAGAGAGGTGAGGATCAGGATGATGACGACGATGATAGCGAGGATGAGGACGGGGATATGGAGATGGATGATGCGCCTGCGCCGGCGTTGGTGAGGGCGCCGAGGGAGAAGGTTGAGCCCGAGGTTGATGAGGATGGGTTTACGACTGTTGTTTCGAAGAAGAGGAGGTAATCTTCTTTCCTTTCTAAGGTATTGATTGTTTTGTTTGGTATTGTTAAAAGTTGTTTGTTGGTGCTGGTGCTGGTTGATTCCCCATAGAATAGACGCCTTGTTCATGTATTCTGGCTGTTTGCCTATGCTACAGCTGTGTGATTCATGCGCGCAGTGAATCCCTTTGACTATCCAAATACTGAAAGATAGTAGAATGCGTGAGATGACAGCAATGAAAATTTTATTGCGAAACCAACAAGCAAGGGAATGCAAAATCTATAGGAAAGGAGCAAAATAGAATAAAACGGAACATCAAGATTCATCATCATCAGCAACAACCAAACCAGGCTGCTATTGGGATATCATCACCGAGCCTTTTCCCGCCCATTCTTCCCGGTCGACAGTCGTAGCTCGTTAGATCTCGCCACCGACCACCGTAGGGACTGCTATTTATAATGAAAAGACATTCACACTTTACGCCTGCGCCTGCGCCACCTCTTCGGCAGAGATGAGCTTGGTAATCATACCAATGGCAACGGTTTGACCCTGGTTTTGTGTATGTTAGCATTGTTCAATAATGGCACTTTGGAAATGACTGCTTACCTGATCACGCAGAGTAAACCGACCCATCTGGTTGTAGTCCTCAAAGCGCTCGACACAAACGGCACCAGCAGTGCTCGTCACCTCGAGACGAGCGATGATGGTCTGACCCTTGCTAGCGAAAGGAGGGGGGCGCTTGCTCCGACGTCCAGTGCCGGGCTCGCACTTGTGCAGAAGTGCTGCAACAGTAACTTCTTCGACAGCAGAGTGCACGTGCATCACGCAGTTGTAACCAGCCGTGAGAATGCTCTTCAGGTCAAGAATCCTGATCTTGGCCTCGAAAGTCTTGACACAGTTCACCAGACGCTTGGGGGAGCAGAGCACGAATCCGGGCAAGATATCTTCTTCTTCCACACCACGGAGACGAAGACGGACCTGGTCACCGCAGGTAGCGGTGGGGATTTCGTCTTCAGTCTCACCATAGAGAGCGGCAATTTCGACCTTGGTGCGGTTGGGCATCATGATGCAGCTGCCGTTCTTCTTAAGCACACCAGACTCAATGCGACCCTCGACCATGGTACCCATGTCACGGTACTTGGCACTGATGGGCATCATGAAAGGTGCGTTGATCTTACGCTCGGGCACCTTCATCTCCGACAGGAACTCCAAAAGGGAGGGACCGCCATACCAGGGAGCAAGGTCCGTGGGGACGCGGTCCTTGATACCCGTGGTCCTCTGGGCAGAGATGGGCATGAAGAAGAGATCGCTCTTCTTGTAACCGAGGTTCTCCAAGTACTTGCCCACCTTGACGGTACACTCGTCGAAACGAGCCTTGCTCCACTCAACGGTAGGGTCGTCCATCTTGTTGACAGCGACGATAAGGGTCTTCACACCGGTGTTTCTTGCAAGCAGGGCGTGCTCACGAGTCTGACCACCCTTCTCGAAACCGGTTTCGTATTCACCCTTACGCGCGGAGATGACAAGGACACCAACATCGGCCTGGGAAGCACCACCGATCATGTGGTGAACATAAGACTTGTGACCAGGAGCATCCAGGATGGAGAAATGTCTCGTGATGGTGCTGCCGTCGGCTCCCTTGACGGGGAGCTGGAAGTGAGCACGACCAACCTCAACAGTCTTACCCTTGGCACGTTCCTCGTTGGTCAAATCCAAGGCCCAAGAGAGGTACCAGGTCTCACGACCAGCCTCCTTGGCATCTCTCTTGTACTTCTCCAAAGTACGCTCGTCCACCATGCCGGTCACGTAAAGGATGGATCCACCCAAAGTAGACTTTCCGGCATCGACGTGACCGATGAAGACAATGTTGACGTGCTCCTTCTTCTCACCGTAGATTTCCTTCAAAGTAGCCTCATCGACATCGGCTTGTTGCTCCATGGCGACGGCGTCGGCGTTACGAGCAGCCTTGGCAGCCTCGCCGCGAGCAGGGCTGGATCTTCCGGGGCTGGAGCGACCCGAGGGGGTAGGGGACGACTTGCCGCTGGCGGCAGCCTTCGCGTCGGCCTTCTTCTCAGTCTTCTCGATGGCCTTGGAAGCCGTCACCTTAGCGGCCGCCTCAACAGCGGCAGCACCCTTGGTATCTCCAGGCGTAGCGGCACCGGAGGTCGAAGAAGGCGTGCTCGAGGTGGGAGCGGGGGAGGGGGTGCCGATGGAAAGAACCTTGGTCTTGGGAGCGGCGGGGGAGTTGCTGGCGCCGCCAATAGACAGGACCTTGGCCTTGGGGGGAGCAGCGTTGCTTGCGGCAGGCTTCGGGGCGGGCTGAGCGGGCTGGGCGGCAGCGGGGGCGGCAGCTTGACGGGGCTGCTGTTGCTGCTGCTGGTAACCACCGTATTGCTGGTTGTAGATCTGGTTGTTGTTAAAGCCACCAGGTTGCTGAGCGTAGGCGCCGTATTGGGCATAGGCCTGCTGCTGCTGGTCATAAGGGTATCCACCGTAAGCCTGCTGGCCGTACTGGCCATATTGCGGGAAACCGCCGCCGTAGGGCTGGTAGGCCTGTCCAGGGACGAAGGAAGCAGCGCCGGGGGTGAAAGTGGCAGCACCAGGGTGGAAAGAAGGAGCCTGAGGCTGAGGGCGGCCTTGTGCGTTGGGGTTCAGACGGACGCCCTCAGTCTGTCTGGAGAGCTCATCCTCCCAGGAATCGGGGGTCTGGTCGGCCATGGTGTATGTGGGGAAGACGCTAAGAGAACGACAACAAGACAAACACCAAGCAAAGTCCCTGGTATATAGAAAAGGGACTGGTCTAAAAGAAGAATAAGGAGAAGGTGGGGGGGAGGGAGGTAGAAGAAGAAGAAGAGGAAGCGAACAATGAAAGGCAGAGCAACGCAGCGGCAAGTGAGGGGCGTTTTTCTTTGCGGAGGCTCATTTTCTCTTGTCCGCCTTTGAGTTGAATTTGCACCCGCTGACTCAGCTGCGCCTCCCCACCCCCGCGGCTGTGGCGTCTGGCGCGTCAGAAAAGACCAGCACGTGTTGAGTTTTGCATTGTTTGTCTCGTGCTGTCCCTCCGCTGCGAAGAATGACTCCAACAATGACCTCGCGGGTCTTGAACGGGTCGTGTTTGTGAGAGGAGTGTGGAAGGTCTGTTCAATTCCGCCCTTTTCTATCTATATGTTGGAATCCCCGTTGCTGGTGGCAGCCACAGTGGGTGGCCCGTTATCGATAAGCTCTGCAAACCGCCTCAGGGGCGCTACAGATCACTACTATTACTAGATCCCACCAGCAGTCAACAATCCCCATCCTGCTGGGTACACTTCCCTCGGCAGATTCACCCAAGAGAGAAAGAGTGAGGGAAGCCTGACTTTTGAGCACAATGGATGCTTTTCTCACGAGGGTATGTTTCGTGCTTATAGCCCCATTTGTAAGGTCAAGAGCCTAATCGTGCATTAGCTCACGCAGCAGGCGATGAACTATGCCATTCGGTAAGGATCAGCTCCTCTCTTTTACTACACCATCCATTATAGCATTGGCTAACTCCATAGCTAGCTCAGGCATAGCGATCACTGCCAAATATGCCATCAGTCAATCGTCTCGCTTACTCAAAGTAAGTGCAAACTTGGTCTGCTTTTACCGAACTGCGCAGAAGCCCATAGCTGACCACATGTACCTTCACTCCATTAGAATGTTGACGATGGTGAAGAGAGGGAAGAGCTACTTACGCTTCAGCACCGACTGGAAAGCAAGATACAGGTCATTTCGCCCGCCATTGACATGATTGAACTCATGTAAGTGAAGCCAGTGAGGGGGTGACACTGATAACACCTGGAATTTAACACCTTCTAGTGCTGCAAGAGGTAATACATCACTAGAGTCAGCTGTGTTCCTCACAAAATCTCTTCGCTGGGATATCCAGTCCCTCGGACAGCGGCTAGCAAAGACTGCTGCATCCGAAGAACTGTACCTCAGAGGGGCAAACCCCCAAAGAGACCGTTCCCAACACAAGGCAGAGATCAAGCTTATCATCAAGGACATCAAAAGACTCCTTGTTCGTATCGAGGATGCCGTGCCGCTTATGAACTTGGCTATCACGACGTCGGGTGCTAAGCTATCAACAAACCTCCCATCGAGTGTGTCTCCATCCCGACTGCTACAGGCAAGCACCTTCCTGACTGCTGGCGATACGCAATACTCTATGTATCCATCTCAAGCGGTCCAGATTGGCCCTACATTCACTCTGTCTATGTACATGCTCTTTTCCAGTCACCTTCGGCCGCATGATGAAGAAGGTATCCGCGAGGCAACCTGGAAGGAAGTTATGCACAAGGCGCGTTTGAAGCTCCGCAGGGTACCTATGGACCTAGCCGCAATCCCCCAGTCTGAGACACCGCATTTGAGGCTTCCTGCCGAGGCAAGAATTGACGAATTTGCCTATCAAGTGTTAATCATCGAAGATCTGGATGATGGCAGAGTCCATACATTCGACGAAAGTGAGCCGCAACCCCACAGCTACGAAGGTGTCAGCACGGCAGGTTTACGCGAAATTCTTCCAATCCACGAAATCTCCAAGATCTTCTATGCAGATACCGGCAAGATCCTAAATATCAACACTGAAGGAGAGACTAACAACCCCGTTCTCCTCCTGAAGAGAGATATCAACGCCATACCACCCCGACGTATGGTTGAACGCGACGAGACAGTGTCTGGCCTCGCTCCCGGGGATCACCCAGAAGATGATGAGGGAGAGGAGGAAATTGACGAGATCCAAGCCCAGCTAGATGCCCAACTCAACGAGGCAAATGCCCACCCCGGACAACCTAGTTTCCACAGAAGCGCCATCCCAGAGGAATGGCGACTCCCCAAAGATCTAGATCCCGAGTGGATTGCATTCGAAGTGTACAACGAAGAAGAGTCATCCGACTCGGAATCAGAAGCAGAAGAGGACCACACCTCACCATCTAGAGCGGGCTCCATCGATCCCGAAAGGATGGCGAAGCTTTCTCTCCACGACAACACAACCACGCCATCGCGCCGCAGCACCCCCTCTTCATCCCAGCGCATATCCACAGCCACCGTCTCAAATCCCCACTTCAACAACATCCGCACATCTCTATCCCTCCTGGAGACCCTCCTCCGCCTCACCTCCCTCCAACAATTCCAGCAACAATCACACCTATCCATTAGTGACGAGCTTCTCAACTTCTTCCTCGAGGAATCATCAACCACCGGCGCCGGAGGCGACGAACAACACCGCCAACGGCTCCGCGCTGACGCAAGACGCAGAGTTGGCTGGGATCCGTATGATGAGAGCCCCGTCAAACGAAGAGGCGAGGACTACCAGTACGCATGGACGTCAGAGGGTACTCCGCTCAGATTCTCGCGCGAGACGAGCGAAATGCCCTACTCGCCTGGTGATAGCAGGACTAGAGGATTCCATCTAAGGTCCCGAGAGAATACTCCCGAGACACCGTTACGGTACGGGCGCTCCGCCTCTGTGCAGTCGTCGGATCTTAAGTCCCGTGGCGCTCGGCGCGGACCGTCATCGGCTGTTCTTGCTAGTGAGAGGTCGAGGGGAGGGTCTCCTCTTTCTAGGAAGTCCACACCGGGTCCTGTTGTGGAAGGGGATGATGCTGAGGCTGATGGTCCTTCGGAAGAGTAGGTGTTGGACCACACTATCGATATCACTATCACTATCAAGCAAATGACGAACGTTACGACTACGATGCCGATGCGATACAAAGGGTTTGTACATGGGATAAATACGAATACTCCTTGTGAATAGACTTGCATATCAATAGATTCCACGTTCTGCAATCTAGCTCCAAAACAGGACTATCTTTCAGAAGCGCAGATACCATATACTAATCGAGAAAAGGGGAAGGTAGGTGTGGTTGGTACTGTCAAGGGAGGGGAAAAAGGACAACAAAGCGAAGACAACACAGCACGCAACTGCTAATACCAAAGGCGTATCGCGTAGGGGGGTGGGAATAGAGAAACGAACGACTTGAACGAATAAAAGAAGAGTAAGGTGGCAATCCCAACGCCTGAAGATATCAAACAAACGACACCGCAACTCCTCGCAACGCGATTAATTCAAGTAGGATATGTAAGGCAGAACGGGGAATCCTTTCTCTCTCTCTCAGACCAGCCAGTGGTCAGTCAATAGTTTGGAGAATCTCTAGCAACTATACGACGCAGTCAATACTTATGCTTCACACCAAGCAATCTTCCCAGCCTAGTCATCATTTACTCCCAGTCGTCATCGCTTTCCTCGTCCTTGGCCTTTTCCTTGGGACTGGCAGGAGTGCGGCTGGTCGCACCGCTGACGAGGTCGTAGCTGGATTCGCTGTCGGGCTGGGACTGTTGGTCGTTGGACCGGCGGGGTTCTGTGGGCTTCAGGGTATCCTTCTCGGTAGCAGTGGCAGTAGGGGTGGCAGAGGTGGCCTTGGTGGTTGAGGTAGATTGCTGGACTTGAGGCGTAGAGGGAGAGTCGGTGTCGTCGTCGGAATCATCATCCCACTTGACTTCTTCCTCATCGACGTTGACATCTATGGGACAAGTTAGAGAAGAGCCATAGCATATATGGGGAAGGGGGAGAAAAGGAAATGAACATACCCTTAAGAAGCTCCTTCCGCTTCTGCTCCTCAGTCTCAATAACCAAACGCAAGAAATAGTACCGGCACCAGAAGACCGCGTATTCCACCTTCTCGGGAACAAGCTTCTCCATGGCGGAGCGCAGCTCCGGATACTTCTCCAAGTCGGCGGCAATAGCATCCGTCTTATCGTCCACATTGAAGGACTGCTTGAAAGCAGGCCACTCATCACTCACGGGGTCCTTCGAAAAACTCTCCAAATTCGAATGGATGACATGAAGCTGCGCCTCGAACCGCGTAGCATGGATAACGCGCTTCCCATCTGCATCCTTACTTTCAAACAGTAGCTTATCCGACGACGACTCCGTAGACGGCGGCACAATGCTAACTGCATCCTTCAATTTCTGTCCAATATTCATCCCAAAGCGCAGGATAGCTTCGTCGGCTGCTTCCTCTGCCTTTTCGATCTCCTTAAGTCGGCGGGCGGCCTCAGCCTTGAACCGCGAGAGGAACCCCTCATTACTGTTATCCGAGCTGGCAGAAGGTCCAGCCTTCTCCTTCTCTTCGGCCTCATTCTTGGGCGTAGATGACGATGTTTCCGTCTCCTGTTCAGTTGTTGTACTGCTGCCAGCGCCGATGATATTATTGTTGAAAGCTGTGCTCAGGGACAACCCCCGCGTGCGCCCGACGATGCTACTCTTCAGATCCGAGAACCCCTTGGCGGCTTCTTCGCTGGCGGCGGCGTACTCCTGGCGAGCGCCTTCGTAATAGCTTTCGCCTTGTTTGCGGACATTGTCCCAGAGCCCGCCGATGCGTGCACCCCAGGGACTCGCGGAGAAAGCGCGGAAGGTTTCCTGCAGTTCGGCGTTAAGGTCGACATTGGGGCGGTCTGAGTTGGTGGCGGGTGCATCGGAGGGGTTGTTATTGTTGTTGCTGTTGTTTTCTTTCTTGGCGGAATCGTTGGAGGAGAAGATCTCCTCTTGGATGTGGTCATAGGCTACATCCATGACTGCGGAAGGTGGACAGAATCAGAGAGGGATATCAGATGAAGTTGGAGGGCATATCGTGGATTGGAATGAGGGATGCGGAGGATGTTCTGGTCGGTCAACTGGGCGGTTTCGTTCCCGGGGCTACGACGGCCCGACCGCCTGCTCACTGTCACTCCCCACGTGCTGAGGAGTTACTACGGGCTTCAAACACTGTGAGCGAGGGATATCGTATATTGTTACGTACTATATATGATCTAGTCTCATAGGGTATATTGATGCCGTGTCTCATTAGTGTCGTGATAAATCGGGCTGTCCCATCGTGTAGAGTCTACGAGTCTGGTAAACTGTAGGGCTCTCCAACGCTATCTTGGCTATCCATCAAGAAGGCCGGAAGGGGCACGCTTTCCATCACACTCGATGTAAGGATCTGGCTCCGGCTCAGGATTCCACGAGGACCGGAATTTTCCTCCTTATTCTTCTTGTGGTGTCGGTCTGCTGGCTGTGAAGACTCCACTTGTACCACGTCCCTTCGCGCAAGGGGCTCAGGGGGAATGAACTCCTTCGCTCGGGTGCCGTTTCCTTGGCGTGTGATAGGTGAAGATTCCGGGACCATCTCCATTGGGGCCTTGTCGGAACTTTGTCCCTGAGTCTGGCTAAATGCTGGTATGCAAGGTTTGGACATTGCACGACTGTCCGTTCTAGGAGATGACGGTAGGGGTGACATGGTCCGGAGTGCTTGCTGGTCATTTGGCTCTTCTGGAAACAGCTCAGCCAACTTCTGGGAGCTTAACGTCGGGATTGTACCAAGGGGAAATTGGGTAGCTGGCTGCAGTCTTTGGTAATATATCGATGCTTCGGAGGTTGGGTTTGGTTCCGGAAGCGGCGGCTCTGCTTCAAGGTCTAGTTCGGATGGTATCATGGGCGGAAGGTCTTGGTCTTGCGAACCGTCTTTCGAGCGATCAAAATCAAGGTCATCAGTTGCATCGGGGTCCCCTTCGACGGGCTCTGGGCTTTTGGGAGAAGCAGGAGCGTCGGGTAAATCGTTTTCAAGGTCGCCATAGTCGCTCTCTGCATCTGTCTCGTAAATTACTGNTCTCTGTGAGTTCACCGCTCCTCCTTTGGAATCTCGAAGCCTAGGACTGCTATTCAGACGAGCTGGTTTCGTCGGCGTNTCTGCTTGATCGACCGATGTTTGATGGGCTGTACCATGTCGATGGGAAACCCGCGATTCTAGAAATCCGGATTCCGGCAGTATATCGTTAGGAAACAACAGCATCGGCTCTGAATCTTGGAAAGGTTCTTCTTTAATATGATGCAACGCAGGTGATTCTTCCTTGATACGTCGATCGGCAGTGCCGGCAGCCACATGCTTTTGTGGAGAATGAGTAGCGCCACGGAACTGAGAAGATGTAATGATTGCAATACCAGGGCTCTCGGGAGATTGTGACGAAGGTATCTCGCGTTTAAAGCGTTTCTTTGGCGTCACTGGAGCTTCGGACACTCCCCGGTTATTCGTAGCTTCCGCTATTACCGTCGCACCTGCTTCATCCTTGATTTCCTGTGCCTTGCGCCCGTTTAATCTGGACTGACGGTCATCCTGTTGTTGGTAACTCTCAGGATTTCGAGAGTGCGTCTGCTGGATATCCTGTCCATCGTTCTTCTTAGGAGTAATGTAAGTATAGTCCAGCTTCACGTCATCGTCTGGTTCGATCTTCAGATAACGCCGCACGTAGTCCATTTGAGTGAGGGTCTTATGTCCTTTCGCCTTGTCCTTGTCTTTTTTGCTGATATTGCTGCCCTCGCCGGCTTTTCTGCGCTTCTGTTTCATGTCGCCGCCACCTTGGGAGCTCCTCTTTTTCGGCTTGGGGGCGGCATTCTTTGCACCTCGTTCGAACTTGACACCACGAATGTCAGCCAGCTTCGGCTTCAAATGTGATGGCGGTTGATAATCGGCGTCATTTTCGGAGTCATCATCAATCTCAATCACCTCAGGATCTGCCCGTCCCCTGCTGCGGGATTTGCTGTCGATGTAGTCGAGATCATCGTCATCACCATCAGACCCTGTATCCTGGGACTTCGGCGTGACAAAGTCAATCTGCGTAAGTGTCGGCTGATCCTGCAGACCGGGAAAAGAGCTTCTCTTCCATGATCTCGACGTCGATGCAGAGGACGCTGAGGGCTCTGCCCTGGCTAATGCTGCTTTGGCCGCGTTGGTCTCTGTTGCCGGACGTACTCTAGGAGGCTTGTCTGGTGTCTGAAATTGTCCTTGACTAGTGATAGTGCCGGTTATACCCGTACTCTCCCCTTGTCTCATCGCAACTCTGAATCGTCAGTGTCGTAGGTGAGTCTGCGGAGAGCCATAGGCGTTGCACGAGTCGATGGCCTCGGACGCAGCTCGTGGCCGATTAGATCAATGCGGACCGCGTAAATGGATTGATTCCTCAGTCAGCCAGATCGCGTCACGCGTCGAGCCCGCCATCTCCTGGTCCGTGCGTTCAGGCAACAAGGCAGCAACATAGCTGTTGCTCATACTCCGCCATGTTACTTTCTGTTTTATACTTCACACGCAATGTCTGGCGCGCTCAAAAGTTCCCTCCTGTTGCCGTTCAACGGGATCTGAGGTGCCTTTATTTATACCAAAAAGATATCAACCAGCTGTCATGGCCTACCTGACCTGTACCAGCCCTAAAGAAGCCCTTCATTTCCCTGCTTTACTAGCAGAGACTGCCTAGCAACCAAATCTCAGCCAAACGGAGAGCCAGAACAACAGGGGAACGAACCAGCGGAAAAGGAGGGAAAGGAACCATGAGTGCAGCTTGACGATTTGACACATAATGGGCGATTATTATTGGCAGACCACCCATTCATACTTGATCGACTTACCCATGCTGCTGATTGAGTTCAGTATTGCGTCACTACAGGACTCCGGGGAGCACCAACCATCCACCTATCTAAAATAATGGACTCCTCCATTCTTACCATCAGCAGTGGCAGAACCACTTCTACCACCTCTATTACCTCTGATCATCAAGATTTTCTTATTCAATTCAACCGCAATCTCTCCTCTCAGAAAGCGCCGCCGAAGTAGCGCACGCCTCACCCACTCCGCCACCACGAGCCCCGAATCACAGGAACCATGCTCACGAGATCCTTAAGACCCAAGGGAACCCTCCGCTGGACACGTCCAGGCCTGCCATACCGGCGGTGTTTGGCCCATGTCTCGAACGTCTCGGACCTCCCTACAGTGCGTTGCAGCCCACGCCCAGTTCACCATCTGACCCCGATCCACCTATGCCAGGATACAGAACTAACCCCTCCCTTATAGGAGGAAAACAAGCCTTTTAGCGTACCGATAGCAGACGACAGTTTCGAAACATACAACCTCGACCCTCCCCCCTACAGCCTGGAAACCACCAAAAGCCAACTAAAACAACTTTACTATGACATGTCGCTAATAAGGTCTCTTTCCATCCCCTTCCAATCATATTCGTCCTGGACCCCCAAATTAACTTTCCCAGACGCATGGAACTCGCAGCCGACAAGTTATACAAGGAACAAAAGATCCGTGGCTTTTGCCACCTCTCCACAGGCCAAGAGGCTGTCGCGGTGGGGGTAGAACACGGGATCAGCCCCGAAGACAAGGTTATCACTGCGTACCGCGCCCACGGATTCACTTTGATGCGGGGTGGGAGTGTCAAATCCATCATTGGAGAGTTACTCGGTCGCCGAGATGGCATTTGTCATGGAAAGGGCGGTTCGGTGCATATGTTTACAAAGAACTTCTTTGGTGGGAATGGGATTGTAGGGTCGAATGTACCCCTGGGGACAGGAATTGCGTTCGCGCAGCAGTATGATGATACTAAGAAGGTGACGGTGAACCTTTATGGAGATGGCGCTGCGAATCAGGGTCAGGTACATGAGGCGTATAACATGGCTAAGCTGTGGGAATTGCCTGTTATATTTGGCTGCGAGAGTGAGTTCGGTTGATTTCCAAATTTTTTCTCGGTTATCTTTCATCAGTTGTTCTTGTGTTATGTTGGATCACCCGGGACTCATTTTCTAATGCCATGTCTTGTCGCAGATAATAAATACGGAATGGGCACATCCGTGGAGCGCGCTTCCGCCATGACCGAATACTACAAACGAGGATATTACATTCCCGGTCTACGCATCAACGGAATGGACGTTCTGGCCGTAATTGCAGCAATGAAGTATGGCAAAGACTACGTGTTGGGCGGAAATGGACCTTTGCTGTACGAATTCCAAACATACCGGTATGCGGGACACTCGGTATCTGATCCGGGGACGGCGTACCGGAGCAGAGACGAAGTGCAGGCTGAGCGGGCCAATGACCCTATCACGACTTATCGAGAAAAGATGATTGAATGGGGTGTGCTCAGCGAGGACGATGTTAAGACGATGGATAAGGAGATCCGAAGCAAAGTTGACCGCGAAGCTCAGGAAGCGGAGAAGATGGCGGAACCACCTTTGAATTCTGATGTGTTGTTCGAGGATATTTATGTTCGTGGTAGCGAGCCAGCCCAGCGGCGCGGGAGAACCGTTGATGAGACATACTACCGGGGTTGATAAGGTAAAGCCACCAAAACTTTAATGTCGAGGGGTGTTGCGCTTTCATAGTGAGCTCATAGGCATGTGCCTCGCATAAGATAGGTCGGTATAGTCTAGTCTAATTGAACGTCATTATGATTAGCAAGGCCTCGGATAGTAAATAAAGGGCATGCAGCACTTAGGGAGTTTGTAGCCAGTAGACCCTAACCGAACGACGCGTATTCTGCTGTAGACAGGTACCATAACATCATCGTCCAAATGGCTTCATTCAATCCAACCTTGAAAACCCCCGAGTACTGCACTGCAGACTTCTCTCTAATTCCAGTATGTGACCACTTGTTTCTATTTAGCTAAAGGGAGACAGAAAAATGGCTCGGTCGATACCAAATTCTAACACCCGTGACCTAGATCGGCTCTCAAAGCGCATCCTTCTCCAAGCAGGTTGCGGATATCCAGCGTCTGATGCAGAACTCCGGTCTCAAGTATCAGATGCACGCCACTGGAACTATAGTTGGTATGCTTCCGTTCACATTCAACCCGTTTCGATGCTGGATCGGAATTTTAGTCGTGGATATCGGCCCGAACACTGCATGAAGCAACGATGTAGGGCTTCCATGTGGAGTCTTTATTCTGAGATCATGTGCTATTTCCCGTCTTTGTTTTTGCAAAGCTGATACATCTGGTTAAAGAGGGATCGTGGGACCAGGTATCCCAAGTCATCGGATACGCCCATACGCTGATTCACCAGGAAGGCATCGCCAGGATTCAGACGGACATTCGCATCACCACTAGGTGAGTTTGCTTTTCGTAGTTTTATCCACTTTCTTGGCCGTTATCTTAGACTAGTGTATAGGACCGACAAGGTGCAGCCTATGGAGGCCAATATAGCCTCGGTGCAGAGGGCTCTTGCGACTTAATGTGGCCATGAGACAACCGTCTGGGCGCGTATAGGAAGATGTGCGTCTTGTGTTTTGAAAGTCTAAGTTTCAGTACAAGTCAGTAATCTAGGATGCCAAGTGAATGATGAACGCTGTTTACAGAACCATATCAAATCCACACATAACTAGCACCATACTCATTTGTGGATATGTAGTCAGCCCCCCCTCCGATATGCCCTAGCGATGAGATACGTAAAGGTCTGTAATAGACTGGACGACTCTATCCCAGAAACCTTGTAAGTGTTTTTGATCCCTGTTATGGTCCAAGAGCCCAACTGATCTTAGACCAGGATCCCACTCCTGTTGGATCGACGGAAGCGGAAAGTCAACGAGAGGCAAGAGGGGGAGAAGTCAATCAACCTGCGACAGTATCTCCTGCTGTGTATCTCTGCCCATCACCAGTTTGGCCCACTGTACTACAGTGGAAGGTGCATCTCATCGTTGTGCTCCGGTGAGAACGATCAAGTTCGGGCGTGCGTATCTATGCAGATCGCGTACTAGCGGCGTGCGCTGAATCTATTTTATAGTGTACCGGTCACAGCCAGATGTCCTATCATCGCGATGACGGCGGGGTAAGTTGATTTTGGATTCATTCACATGGTCGAAGTGAGCCTTTTTCTTGCGTTAGTATCATCTAACCCGAGGTTGCCCGAACGTCAGGGCAGCATTCCTGCGGTAATTGGCAGAAAAACCAAATGCAACTAGCTGGAAGCTCCTGCATCTTGGTGGATACGGGAGGGGGGAGGGATTTGTTACCTGGCAAAGTGGGAGGCATGCCACGCATATCGACGTCACAAGACGGATGTTGCTGGTCAGCCAAAGCTCTGCATGAGGCGTTGAGAAAAGAGGAGAGAGAAGAGAGCCCAGTCACGATAGATTGGGGGAGTCAGACAGATCTCGCTGGCTGACGAGAGAGACGGCTAGATAGCCGTCCCAGGGACATGGACGAAGAAAGCCAGGGATAAGGCACGATTACCAGGACGGGGTTTAGCCTGGACGAGCGCATCAAATGAAGGATGAGTTTGGGGGTGGAGAAGTTCATCTGGCGGATCCTTCCACGGCTGGAAAAGGTGGAAAATGGAAATTGGGAAATTGGGGGAAGCTTTTTTCTTACTTGCTGGCCAGTCGTGCCTCTTGCCTGTTCGGGACTCGCTACGATTCGACGCCTGGCAACGATGGAGTTCAATCTGTTGCTTAGTGCCGTCCTTCGTCCTCCAACCAGTCCACCCAGCATAATGGAGCCACTCACTGTCCTGATGACACTATTCCGAGGAGGACAGGCATTTAGAACAGGCTAAAGTTGATGTTAATGAGCCTGAGGGGAAGGAATTCCAAGCCTGAAAAAAAGAATTAGCACTGGCATGGAAAACGAAGCATGGTGAGAGGCTAGAGCTGGCCCTCCTCGATCATACAAGAGCGAAACAAAAGTACGAAGCAGGACGAATTAAACAATATGACAGAAGGCACGCAGTCAAGAGGGAAGGATTCTACCATCCAGATAGAAACTCTCTCCCACTGGCCTTCATATGCCTGACGGAGGCAAGATCTGCGGCGTAAGCGTTCTATTAATTAGATGTCCAGGCATGGATGGCTGGGGATGGTAATCCCGAACGCCCGAAATCAAACTCCCCGGTCCAAAAGTCTCCCCCCAGTCTTACATCTGGCCTCTGCAACGATGACACGACCACAGCCTTGGGTCCTGTCTGTCATGCGTGCGACAGCTTGCTAATGCATCCGATCATGCCCCGAGAAAAGCAACCTGAAGTCTGGACACTAGAAAGAGCGTCGATGATTTGTTTACCGTTCGGTATTGACGGCCCATAGTGCTAAGAGACTATCCAAGAAGCATGGCACGAGCTGAGCTGGCCCGAAACAGATCGTCCGCCAGGCCAGCACACCATCCTATCCCCTCTTACCATCCACGCGGACTCGAGATGAAGAAATTCCGTTCGGTTGGCTCTAACTATCCCGGTCTATACTTGCTAGGATTAACCACGCAAGTTGCCTACAATGTAACGTCTTTGCTTTTTGCTTTAGGCATAGGCACATACCGTCAACTGAAACCAAAACCCCACAGCAATGTGTTAGCATCTCCATGCATCTTGTACCTAGAACATGCCTCGCCCGTCTTGGACCGCAGTACTACGGAGTATTTGGGACTGTAAAACGTAGGGAAGATCTCCGCTCACGCGTGCAGAGACCTATTTGATGACCATAGTAATCTCTATAACGCTTCAGCGATAGGAAAGGAAGGTGGTTGGCTAATTTATGGATGCACCAGCACGAAACGGTATCTGCTCTGCTCATCAATCAAGAGGGTAGGGATGCTCCATCCCAGGCTAAATTTTTGACTGGGTACGGCGCAGATTATTGTCCAGCCTGATTTGAGATCCGGAGACTAAATGCAGATGTTAAGGCATATTCTTCGGCGTGGTTGTCTTGGTAAGTCCCAGGCCCAGTACGCTGGGAGCATCGTGACATGGTTACACCCACTTATTGCCAGGCATGCAGGTAATTCTCAGCTTAGCGCGGGAATCTCGACTCTTCAGAGACACGTGATATAGTCTAGAAGAAAGCTCCAGAGTACCTCTGAATGAACTATGACCCGACTGTACTTAGTTGGGTGAAACGAGGATCTGGTGGGAACGGGGGAGTATAATTGGGTATGCAGGAAGGGGAAAAGTATCCGCATGCGGAAGTCGGCCTTGTTCACGCCTTGTGGCGGACAGAGCGTCTTCGAAAAGTCGAGGACATCAGAAACCAGTAAATTATGGAGATCTAGCCTAGGAAGCTCGCAGGGCTTGGCATGTCGTTCTCTTCCTCGTTCTTACCTGGCGCAGGCGAGTCTGCCCCTATCAGAGCCAAGAATGCGTACACCATGCCCACCCGAGTTACGGGGCATGCGCGCCGCAGACCCGTTTGGGATCCCTTTTGTCTCGCATCACTTGGGAGCTCATTGCAAAGCACACCGCGATATTGACCCTTGTACCTGCAAAGTCTGTTGTTGTCGCTAAGCTTTGTCCTGGGTCACAGCCCACAAGCATTTTGGATTATAGTCATCATCATTTGGAAAATTTCCTGACCGAGGTATCATCACCACGTCCCCACCGCAGCCCATACACCGCTACAAAGAGAGTAGCAGCAATGTAGGACGGATACGTGATAGCCCACAATGTTTTCTGGTGTGCAATGCGGTCGTCCTAGGCTTGTGGCAAGGCCCGCTGTTACAGCAGTTTTGCCAGAGCCTGCAAGTTAGAGGTGCGATGGACCTTCATACATTTGCACCGGCCATGGTGTAAAAGACCACAAGTAAGCCGGACCCTCACCCAATAGAATTTGGTAGTAAGCAGAATGCATGCTAGCTACTAGTAGGAAGGAATGAAGGAAGGTCGTCCCGGCCTAGCTTCAATCTATCGTGAATTTATTTTCGGCACCGGCTCGGTTGTCAAGGTCATTGGGAGGAGGGTGGGCTGCAAGGGCCAAAAACCAGGCCAGCGACCAAGGAGAGTGAGCTAACTACTACTACTACTACTACTCAAGGAAAGCCGGACAAGGCCGGGTCTTGAACCAGAGCCAGAGCATCATGGTGATAGTAGTAATCCGTCACTTGGCAGATCTGACTTAGCTTGGTAAGAGAAGGGAGCCACTCCAGTGACAGGGATCGAGAAAGCCGTTGGAGTGATCAGTCTGATAGTCCACCATGGTGATTGACGGACAATCTCAACATGCAGTAGCCCAGCCATCACTATCCTCCTCTGAGAGTTAGTGAGTGGCACTTGATAGGCTCTTACGTCCGCTAGTGTACTGGGGTGAGACGGCCTGGTCCTGCAACTCCAGGAGGAGGGGTGTGTTTAATTTTTTTTTTTTTTTTTTTTTTTTTTTTTTTTTTTTTTTTTTTTTTTTTTTTTTTCTTTTTTTCCAAGTCCGCGCCTCCGCTAAAGCTCGACCCCCAAATGATCGGAGCAGGCTTACTAGGCTCCCTGGAGTCCTTCCTTTTCTTCCATGGTGGCCCCCTCTTTTCCTCCCTCCCACCCCGCTAGACAAAAATCTCAAGGGTATCTTTTTTGGACGGCCACCATCGGCCTCCCCGAGAGTCTTTCGTTTCGCTCGGCTCCATCATCCATTCCACTGAAATCCCTGCAATGGGTCAACAGGGTTCTTTACCTAATGTAGCCTATAGTACACGAAGCATAACATTGAATAGCGCTATTCCGAAAAACTGGGACACGAAGTCACCCAATCCCTGCTGTTCAGGAACTTAAGATGACTCGCTATTCGTCCCTGTTGGTGGGACATGCACAACCAGACTAACGAATTAAGACTGGGGACACTTGTCTCCTGTTTGTTCGTATCATTCGGGATATGCATCATGCACCGCGGGATCTGAAGAAGAACAGATCCTCAAGTAATGTTAGAAAAAGAAAAAGATATTACTGCTGAGCTCACGACTTTCCCAGCATTATGCTTCTCAGGACTGGGAAAACGAGGAGCCATCGTGGGTGTGACCGAATGATGGGTCTCAACGACATCATTCGAGAAAAACCTAAATATATTAAACATGGCACTGCACGATATTTCCGGCACTGTGATCCCTGCCCCTTGTATACACGACCCAAAACCCCGATATTGACGATGGAAGGACGCTTACACGCTGTCTCCGTTTGTGAACTACTCATTCAACTGGGGAGGAAAGAGTATTACCCTGACACCTACGGTATTGTAAGAACAGGGCGACCATCTCATGTATGGCCTGGCACGAATTTATCAAGGTACCAGTCGGGCACCTCTTTAGAGAAGAGTTACTGGGTTGAGATGTGCGCGATGATTTGGAGTCTTGACATTGAGCCGGCAATTGACGAGAGGAGTGTTGTTCATAGCCTTGTCTTTGATGCCGACGGAAGGCCAGCTCTTGATACCGTACACGTATCGTCTACGGGGTACTCACCAAATTACTCGGGGAGGCATCTAGTCTTTCCGTATTCGTAAGCTTGTCTGGATGAGTGGCAGAGCCACGCAGAGAGTTTAGCCATCCATCGAAAGCCTGGAACGAAGCTCGACTATCACTTCCGACAACATCCAGGTCCGTGCCAGTCTCAAATGGCGAAGGGGGCAATAATTTCTAGAATTTGGAGTAATCAGTTCTACTTGGAGATGAGAGACCCGACGATATCGCAGGTATGATGAAAACGTTTCACCTACGCCTAGAGTCTTGATCGACCACAGGTGACTATGGCATGCATGTAAGTCTGGATTCAAACTGGACGCTGATGGAATCCTTCCGACAATAAAGTGGGCGGAAACAGTCCAACTGCAGACGATAGCCTTTCTTAGGACTTGCTACTATACTAAGCTACCCATAGGCTAGTATGTTCTCGGGATCGTAGTACTAGTATTGTCCCAATATATTTTGATTGTTACCTTCGTCAGGCTAACGGAGCAGGAACCTCGCGACCAACAATGCTTCTGCGGGGCGACGATCCAGTCGAACCCATGCAAGCGACCAATTTCAAATAACAATGAGACATCTGCGAATGTCGTACGATGTTGGGAGGGGGTTTTATCCCTCCTTTGGGTATGAAAGCCGGGAATGAGTTGGGATGGAAAGTGGTAACTGCAGTCCAAGCTTAGTTTAGCATCATTGTTCATACTTGTCGGTGGTTGAAGAACCGGTTTCCCCATGCGGAATGACCATGTGACAACGATATTTTCGGGAGACTTGCTTGATGCTGCTGGCAGTCAAATCTGAGCCAACTGAGATTCTGCAGTAGCTACACCTGACATCTACAGGACACACATTTGCCAATATTCCAATCAAGGACATTTGACTCACCAAGAAACTTTTCATTCACCCTTCAGAGACGGGAGCTTCCCGGCATCGCTGGGAGTGGAGTGTGGGCCTAATGAATTTGGAATCAAACCAAGGGGAGCAACCAGAAGCTGTCGAGGTCGAGTGGGACAAAGTGGAGGGGAATTCCGCCGACGAAAAGGTGGGTCAAGTTATCCCGACAGACTGGATACTGCGGTACCTCCGTCTGCTCTTGATTGATTATCGCTTCTATTTTTCTTCCCTATTTTATTTTTTATTTTTTTTATTTCTCTTTTTGCTATTTCTCTTCCCCGAGTCACAGAACTGGTGGATGAAGTGAAATTCAGGCCTAAAAAGGGCCGGGAGAAGAGGGAGGCATGCGTCTCTCAACTGGCTGTCTGCCAGTTAGTCTATTTAACTTTCCTAGAGTCAAAATAAATTACGCAGGCTTATCTCGCTGTGTACTAGGATCATGCAAATGCATGCGCCTCAACATCCGTCTAACTTCAGCCCAGTCGGGATATTGGGGGTCGCAGTCCATGGATGCGCCTTTCCGGCGGTGCGGCACCAACAACCATTGGATCCCAAATTCGGTTGAAGATCACCCAATCTGCTTCCCCTCCTGGATGATGTATCACTGCTCCATCCCGGAGGTACCGTGTAGCTACCTACTCTTGCACCTTGTTGTTCGGAAATCATGCGATTTTCCTGCTTCGTCGTCTTTACTATAGGGGACACAAGGCCACAGCTACAGCAGGTCTTAGGACCTGTCAGGATTCCAAATGCTTTTCTCGAACAAAAATGTCCGGACCATTCGGGCCGCCACACTGGGTAGGCCGACCAACATTAAGTTATTAACCGACCTTACCATCTCGACCATCTGGGCCCCTGATTAGCGAGCGTCTCTTAGTCCGATATGCACAGGACTATCAATTTAGTAATAGTGTTTCGCCCCCCGTCGCTGGCTGCTCCCGGCAGCCTGGGACGCCCGTGCTTTTTCCCTTACCTTTTTTCTTTTTTTCCCTTTATTGCTTTCGCTTTGGATTCTGATTAGTCCAGCAGCTACCCAGTAACCTGGCACCAATGCCCAGCGGGAGGGGCAATTTAAAAATGAAAAAAGAAAAACAGGAAAGATGAAAAAGCCAGACGGGTCGGAGGAAAGAAATAGGCAGATCTTAATGACCTACTGATGAATGCGTTGTCAATCTCCCCCGGCCTGGCCGCAATAATTGAACGCTAGTGTATGTCTTCCCCTCATACTGGGAAAGAAAAGGTCAAAAAAAAAATAAAATAAATAAAAGAAAAGAAAAGGCTACCTAATTTGAAACCACGGTCAACTCCGACCTGAAGGAATGGGAGACGATCCTTGAAGTCGCTTCAAGTGATCATGGAACCCATGCCGGGGACCCAAAGGATCGGAGGGCCATTCGTCTGCGGTAGTACCCGTTGTTTCCGAGCGGAAGCTGTAGAAGAAGAGAGAACTTTCCGAAGGGGTCAAAATGGATTTGATTAGCTTTGTGTGGGAGACAGGAAAAGTTAATTGGGGGGGCTTTTTCTCGGTGACGCTCGGCAGGAATAATGACCACCACTAACATAACCTACTTGCGTCTTCCTGCGTCCACCGTACTTCGTATCGGAAGGCAACAATGCAGAGGCAAACGGGAAATTAAGCACCTACATACATGGGCTATATGCAGCAAGCACCATGCGGGAAGCCCAGCTATGCGGACATTGGGCCAGCCTGTACGTAGGTGTAATCGAGGTAGGTATAGTGTCTAGTGTCCAAGTCAGTCAAAAAAGATTAAGATCAGACATTGGATGGGCTTGGGTTTCCCACCACCCGAACAGAACCGCCCACTCGGTTCACACAAGTAGTATCTATCCTACCTCTCTAGAATTTAAATTTTTTATTGTCCTTTTCCCACCCCCTCGCGCCCGTGGGTACCACCCGGTCCCTAATACCCAGTACCTTATAGTGAGTATCTATTACTATACAGAGAAGACCGCCGCCTAAGGACCGAAAAGTCTTACTGCAAGTAGGGATAGTGTACTACCCTAACTGGTTTGGTCAGTCACTGAGAGCCAACCTAACTTTTTATTTTTATTTTTATTTTTTTTTCCCTATATTTTTCATTTTGCATCTTGCAACTTTTTCTGTCACGCAAATTATCATTATTGTTTATATTATAATATGAATACTTTTTTCTTTCTTTCTCTGTATCCAATGGTGTGTAATGGCTGTCTCTCAAATAAAAAAGCCCCTTAATTATGGTGATTGTCTGGCCCAGTCACGGCCAAGAGTTTCTGGTATCTTTCTTATTTTCTTACTTCTATTTAGCTTTGAGGAGGATTAGGTATCTTCCCTCCCCTCCCCCCATCCTGCTAAAGTCAAACTTAATCCAACCTGTCGGGTTCAGGGAAGGAGATTGGGAAAAGACAGCCGACGGCCCTCCTCTGCCACCCACTTCTGATGCTACCTACCCACAAAATGTCAACCACCCCCTGTCCAGCAACAATTATAGACTCCGTAGTGCTGAGGAGGAACCTGTCAGTCAATCTTAAATATTATCTGGCCTGCCCAGATGCTCTCCAACTTCCGGCATGACATCTTCGAGGTTTTCCAAATCCCATAGCCCTCCCCTCCACCCTGTACAGTAACGGAGAATTTGTAACCCTTCTTCGCCACGACTGTCTCTACAATACTCTACGACCACCTATTACTACTACTACAACATCTGCATACTTTCCCGTAAATACAAACCCTTCTTATTCTTATCAATTTTAGGCCATCGAGTCCGTGCTGGGATTGAATTTCTCATATTATTTCCTTATGAGATATCGTTTTTATTTTTAAACCAACTCACCCTCGTCGAGCATCCACTGACTAAGTCGCCTTACCGAGCCCTGGGCCTGGATACTACCTGCGTACTACCATTCCCACCCCCACTCGGACGCTGGCCTCATAAGCCCCAGTTTCCCAAGTCCCCTGGTACGCATAATGCCTACGGGTAGATCAACTGTGAGCACTCCCCTACTTGAATCCCTGACAAGGTCCAATCTCTTCTGTTGGTTGTGGTGGTGGTGGTCTTTTCTCCAACTCTTTGCTGTTGCTCTTGGTCGCCGTCTACATTGTTCTTTCGATCGGCAACCTTCTAGTATTCACTAACACACCATGTCGCAGGGATCTAGTCGTGAAGAGTAAGTACTGTCATTTCCAAAGAATAAGCCAGAGGTGCAAGACCTGCTTGGTTACTCGCATCTTCACTTCTATTGGTGGTGTCAGTGCTAAATGTGACAATAGTGACACGCAGTCATTGACTGCCAGTGTAACGGACTACCCCATGGAATATGGAAGACGATACCACAAATATCATGAGGGCTGTATGTGCAGGCCTCTTCGATCTATTGGAGTCAGCCTCCTCGTCCCTTACTAAATCACTCTTTCCCCAGCATACTTATATCCCAACGACGAGCAAGAGCTAGACCGTATGGACATGCAACACCACATGCTCAAATTGGTCAACCGCGGGCGGCTGCTCTTTGCCTCTCCCCAAAGCCCAAAGAGGATCCTAGATGTTGGCACTGGCTCCGGTATATGGCCCATAGAACTAGGTAAGCGAAAAGAAAAGCTCTTTCCCCCCCATCCTCCCCAGCTCATACTTACCGGACAGTTTCTCATCGTGTCTCCATCACATGTAGCGTCTGAATTCCCAGCAGCCGAGATTATAGGAACCGATCTTTCGCCTGTACAACCGAACGAAGTCCCCGAGAACGTCCATTTCCTAGTCGATGACGTTACAGAGGACGAGTGGCTATGGGGCCCCAACCACTTCGACGTCATCCATGCTGGTCATCTTTCGGGTTCTCTGCCATCATATAAAGACTTGTTACGGAAAGTCTTCAAGCATCTCAAGCCTGGTGGCAGCGTCCAATGTGATGAGTTTGATCCGAAGCCGAAATGCGATGACGGAACCATGCCAGAAGAGGATCCCGATAAGTTCAGTGAATACGCTCTCCAAGACCTGATGGATCTACATCACCGTGCCGGCCAGGCTTCAGACCCGCCCCGGCAGTTTCGAGTGGCCCATCGGTTGGCACGCTGGATGAGAGAAGTAGGATTCGAGGATGTTCAGGAGCGAGTCCAAAAAGTACCCGTGAACCCTTGGTCTACCGACTCTCATCTGAGAACGATTGGTTCGTGGAACGAGACAAACCTGCTGGAAGCCGCAGCTGGCTGGTCTTACAAGCCTCTCACGATTCTTGGCTGGTCGAAGCCCGAGATCGAAGTCTTCCTCGTCGATGTTCGGAAATCCATTCAGAACCGTGATGTTCACGCCTATTTGGATTACTATGTGGTCACAGGAAGAAAACCACATCCTGCTTAGTGAGAGAGCCCTTGAAGGGTTTCACTGCGAATTTTACGGCCTCGAAAGAAAAGCACCACATAGCAGATAACGTCCTTTTTGGATTATCGTTCCTTAGCGTCTATACCTCCTTTTTCCGTCATCGCCGGATCTGTCCTTATTTTCATCTACCATTTCCTTGTGTGTTGGCAAGCATTGGCATAAGATACCACCGACTACTACAGAGAAACATCATATATGCATAGAAGGCGTGCAGGGGCCTCCTTTTCTTTTCATATTCTTTTTTCCACTTTTCTGTTCTTGCACATATATAAATACATCCGACATAATTTGTCTAGTCATTCCCCTTTTTCTTTTTTTTTTTTTTTTTTTTTTGTTTAGCGAATAGGCAATCATATAGACATTCAGTATACAAGAATAAACCAAACCCACGAGCATTCAGCCTTACGACAATATCCCCACTCATCCAGTATTCCACTCAAAGAAAGAAACATAAAGAGAAGGAAATGAAAAAAATTTCTACTCCTCCGTAACACCCTCAGAATTAACCACAGCGTAACAACTCCCCCAAACACCACTAGCAACTAGCCCAGTAACTACGTACCTAAGCGCAAAGCACGGTTCCCCAATTCGGGGCAACCCGCTTACTCATCCACCCAACCCTCTCTCCAAACCTTCGAAGCTCGCTCCATCTCAATTCCGCCTTTGCTAATCAACCACATCTGACAGGCCGCGAATTGCTTCAATCCAATTCTACCTACCCACCGCTGTCGCATGCCTCATGTCTCTCGGCAGACATGCCTACAGGCATGCATCATCATCGTCTAATAATCTCCTCGATCACGTCTGGATCAGCGAGGACTTCCTAGCTTCCGCGTTCCGACGCTTCGCTAACGGCCAACGACGCTACGAGAGCCGCGTCCCGGGGCCATTGGAGGCTCGACGACGACTCGCTAAGAGGAGGAATACTGCCCTCGCTGGGATTGCGGGGACGGGGCCGCTGGATGATATTGCTTGTTTGTTTGGGCGCAATGGGAGGGAACATATGAAATGGACGACCACGACGGAGGGGAGGAAGGCGAAGGGTAAGATATTGGATCTGTTGAAATACTATTGGTGGATGATGCTAATGGTGCTTGGTGTTGGTAGGTTCGCATTTTTATCAATTGAGTTCGCCGTCGCCGTCGCCGCCGCCGCCGCCGATTCCGTCCGCGTATAATGGGGATGGTGCTATTGAGGATGAGTTTGCGTTGGGGAGGCCGTCACCTGGGAGGCCGGATATGCCGCCGGATGGGCCTGATGAGGTGTCGCGCGATCAGTATTTGAGGAGGCGGTTGAGAGAATGTCGGACGGTCGAGGCTGTCAAGAGGGTTGTTCGGCAATTGGATGTTGATCTTTTGCGAGAGCCGGGGTATAGCCGTTTCATATTCGATCACTTGTTGTCGTGTTCCAGGAGGGGAGAGTTGGGTGTTGACGAGCTTGTATCGTTCCTGGACGACCCACAGCTTAATATTCGGGGAGCGAGGAATTATTTGACTGCGGTCGAGTATATCGCTTCGCGCGGGATCAGGCATGGGAAGTGGCATCCACTCTTCGACAATGTCGTTCAGGCTCTGGAGCTTGGGATTGTTCCGCCTGACGAGTTGTGCGCTATAATAGAGGCTATTGCGAAGGCAGCGCCGGCGAAGACTGAGAGAAAGAGGCAGTTCCCGGATACGGTCACGGCAATGTATCAGGCGATGTGGGATGCAATTGGACGATGCGATATCTACGGGCACAGTGATCTCGATGAGGGGATAGTTGATGCGTGGCTTGGTGCTCTATGGGAGAGGAACGTCTGCGACGATTTGCCCTTGGCTAAAAGCATACTCCTTGCTGCTCAGAGACTGGAGCCGGCATGTTGCTCGTGGGCTACTCTGTTCTTGACGCGTTGGCTGGAGCTTCCTAAGAAGCTGCGAGTTGGCGCTGGTGAAGTCTACGCGAGTGATATACTGAGCAGTTTCAAGCCTGATCTTGCAACAGCAGCTGTCATATCGACCACTGAATTCTTGGCGTCGAACAAGAAAGATCTACTCGGGCGGTGGCACAGCTGCTTATTGCAGACTAAAGATATCCCGCAACTTGTTTCGTCAAAAGCATGGCTTGATGTTCGATCGCGGGACGATATAACGGAGTCAAGTCTCTCGCTGCAACATCAGATCATCTTACGCATATGGGCTCTACGAACTCTCAGCAAAGGTCTTTCCGACGGGCCTCTATGGAGGAAGGATGTACGAGCCACAGATGTGCCTATAAGACGCCTCTTCGGCCTCTGCGAGTCCATCAACAAGAACGAAACCAGCGAAGACATGCTAAGCAGTCTAATGAAAGGCATCCATGATCTGGGGCTACCAGCAAACGGCCTCCTAATACTAGCTGTCGACATGAAAGCCCGCAACACCCTCACGAAATCGGCCCGTCGCACCCTGACCAACATGGAATCATCATCCAACATCTCCTTCGCCAACATCTTCGCCAACCTTGACGCCTACAACGCAAGCACCCCCCACTTCTTCGCCAAATTCGAACAAATGACCCGCCAAATCGACATCACCTCCCCCGACTTCATCTCCCACGGTCTCGACCTCGCCAGAACCGGCGACTCTCGCAGCGTGTGGACACTCATCCGCCTCCTCCGTTCCCACACCCCTCTTAAAATCGCCCTCTCCAAATCATGGATTCCTATCCCCGACCCCTCAGAAAAAGCTCTCGTGCGCTACTACCCCGAGCCCAGAACCAGCGACTGCCCGGACCCGCACGCAGCTCTCGAAATGATCCACCTTCTTGCCGTGTCACTCGCGTGCTCGAGGCGCCTGAGCCCACGCCGTTCTTACAGTCTCGTGCATTGGCTGTATGTCTTCCTGGTGAAGCATAATGCGCCTGTTAAGCCGGCGATTGCACGTGCTTTGTATCATGCTGGTGTTGAGCGCTTTCGGCGGGAGGGGTTGCGTGTTTCGCTCACGCAGTATGCGTATATCTATGACGTTGTGGAGGAGGTTGAAGGGTCTGATGTCGTTGAGAATCTTATGGAGCCGCCGAGGATTGGACATCGGTTTTCGGGGGGTGAAGAAGGGGAGGCTTGTTCTGAGTGATTGTGAATACGAAGAGCTGCTGTGGTTGGTGAGACGTGTTTTACTTTAGTTTGGCTTGATATCCGGACTGTATACTAGTAGTATAGATATAGTGTTCTTAAGGGAAATGTATGCCTCTTAGTGTATTTACTAGAGAGATATGGTCAGGGTTCTACGCAAGTATAAACCTTTTCGAATCGTCCTAAATTTCAACAATCATAATGGCAATTATTCATGCGTGGCCCATATTTAAGATAAAGCCAGCCCGACACAACCAGTAGTAAATAAGAACCTTTCTTTGCTCTAGTCGTTACAACAACAATAACAACACATCATTTAGACATCCACCTCCATCAAATTAGGATCACCAGACGCCTCCTCAACAGAGATATACTTCCGCATATCCTCCTTGCTGATGATCTTCTGGTTCAAATAAGCCGTAGTACCCTTGGGGAAGCGGTAATTGCGCTCCTTCTCGCCACGCTCATTAGGCCTGATGTAGTTCCGCAGCAACTGCGTAGGCTTGTCCTTCTCAATGACGCAAACATCGACATTGCTACCGGATCCCAGATCGTTGAAGATACCGGCCTTGATGGCCTCCGCGCACAGGGCGATCGCGCCCTCACGGTCCAGATTCGGCTTCCATGTCGACTCGAACACCGACATCGCGGCCAGAGAACCTGATCCCATGGTCACGTAGGGAAGCTTGTCGGTGGATCCGTGGGCGTGGACGGTGAAAAGACCAATGCCGGTGGGATCGACACCCGCCACAACCAGGTAGGCGCCGATGTGGCCTTGGTATCGGAATAGGTGCTGCTTCAGCATCGTCATGCAGGTGATTACGCGTGGGGGCCGGCCCGTCGAAAGTGCGTGCAGTTCGATGTTCGAGCTGATCAACGCCGTCGTGAACTCGGTGTCGGCGGCCGTTCCGGCTCCGGCGCACCAGATCTTGGGCGCGATGTAGTGTAGTTTCTCGCAGTTCTGGAGGTGTGGGGGGTAGTGTGTTAGTTGTTGAGTTGGGTTATTGGAGATAGGTGTGAATGTCCTGGGAAAAGCGGTGCTTACCTTGTCTGCTACTATCGGGCCGCTGGTGGCTCTGGTATCTGCTGCAATCTGTGGTTATGCCAGATGTGGTGAGTTCGTGATCGTCGTCTTGGGTACTAGGGAGCTTGTTGGGTTGCTCCGGAGGTACCTACCACAACGCCATTGTCGTATATACATCCCACGATGGTGGTACCGGTGCTGGTGGCTTTGGGAAGAGGGACTCCCTTCGCGTGGAGAGCCGCGTTACGGTTGTAGTTGGAGAAATCGAAGCCTGTCATGGTGACGGCGTGGAAAGGTGATGTATTGTGAGGGGGCAGGAAACCAGTGTGAGCTGGGAGAATTGAAACTCAGTTGGAATGAGGAGGAGCTGAAGCTTGAGGAGGGAAGATGAAATGCCGAAAACAGATGACGGGGGAAGAGCAGGAAGCTATAGCAGGATGGAGAGAGATGGCGGAGGAGCTGCGAGTTGATGGAGTGACGAAGCTCCGGGCGCCTGATCGCGGCGGCCTCAGGCCTGTCACGGATTAGCTAATGGGCGAGCAATTCCGCTGTTTTTGTCCGGCTGGGAATCTGGCGCCGAACTCCATCTCCATTCTTGTTGCTCCTGCATTATCGGCAGTCATTGACTGTGCTGTTGTTTCTCTTTTCCTTAGGGTCGTTGTGAACTCCGTCTTCTTCATCTCACTTCCTTCCCTCGAGGGGAGGTGGTCAAGATTTTTGCGCGCACCTGGAAGCTCTTCAATCGGAGTCCTCAAGCACTCCAGCGTCGCTCCTTTTCGTCTTCGCCGCAAAGTCCACCTTCTCCCCATGCTCCAAAGACTCGGTTATCTCTAGGCGACCGTCCTCGTTCAATTTCGGCCGATTTTGATAGACTCAGAATGGCTTTCAGCTTTGGAGCCTCCAACCCCGCCGGGGATACTGCTGAACTGGGCCCCGAGCTTCCTGATGTTTTTGCAGAGGTATGTCGCAATGCCGTTGGGGTTGCGAATCGATTTTGAGCTGACATGGTGACCAATCGAATTAGGAAGTCGGGTTCAAAGGCGTGTCCAGCGATAGCAACGTTCGATTACTCAATACTCCTTGGCCCGAAGATTCCCTCCCTAGCCCCACGAGCTCCCTTCTCGCTGTCGCAGCGACAAAAGGCGTTGTTGTTGGTGCTGGGCCAGACGCCCTCTATATCGCCTCCTCCAACGAAATAAGAACCGCTATATCCGCATCCACAGGAGATGAGAAGGTCAAGACCAAGCCCTTCCAGCCGCGCGCCACGATTCCTCTCCCCGCCCGACCTACGCATATCACTTTCGCCTCAGGCGATAGCGCCCTAGTATTGGCGACAGAGAATGGTACACAGCTTTCGGTGTTTGAGACGGCAAGTCTCTTACAAGGGAACGCGCAACCGGCTTTGTCTATCCCGACGAATGGAGCTACCTTCCGCTTCCTTGCCCCCAATCCCGCGCAGTCGGAAGACTCGCACTCATCCCTTGTTGCGCTTGTCACCACGGGGGGAGACCTCCTTATAGCCGATCTGAAAGCTGGAAACCTGCTCTCGGGCCCCAATGGCCAGGTCCTGAAGTCGGGAGTTAGCACGGTTTGCTGGAGTAACAAGGGCAAGCAGCTCGTGGCAGGGCTTGCGGATGGCACTGGATTCCAAATGGCCCCAGATGGTGCCCAGAAGGGTATTATTCCGCGCCCTCCTGACCTGGAGGATAACCATCACGGTGCGTTCTGCGTCTAATGTCTCTACTACTCCCCAATATTCTAACCCGTGCAGTGTCCTCTATCGCCTGGCTTGAGAATGACATCTTCTTGATGGTCTACACATCGAATGCTGTGGAGGATGATATGGGCCAGACACCATCTTCGCCTTATTATATTATCACCAGGAGGAAGAATGCGCCTTTCTTGATCCAGAAATTGCCCGAATTGTGCATGCCCTTTGGCTTCAAGCGCGCCCCTGCCTACCAGTTCATCGCGCGTCTTCGAGAATACAAACCGCATTTGAAGGATGTCCTTGTTGTATCCTCCACCGCTTCGACCGACGTATGCTTGATCACGAGAGCGGATCAACCGCTGGCTAGTGATGATGCCGCTAAGGCCACCACAGGGCTCTTTGTTACGACCGAAGTGAACGACGACACCAAGAGAGCTTCCCTCCCACTCAAGGACTCTACAGAAGAAACCTCTGTGATCGGTTTAGGCTTTGACCTATCGAGCACTGAGAATGTTGTGGCCCCGATCGCTGGCGAGGATATCGCTGAGAGTTCTACGCCGCTACCAAATTTGCTACTTCTCAATAATGAGGGTATCCTGTGTTCTTGGTGGTTCGTCTACAACGACTCAGTCCGCCAGAAAATCCCTTACCACGGTCTGGCGTCAGAGGCTCAACAGCAGCAGCCGGCACCGCCAGCACAGTCAGCACAACCTCAGCCCCCTACGCAGCCTGCGTTTGGACAATCAGGTTTCGGCAGCCCATCTCCCCTAGGATCATCCCCCTTTGGCAAACCATCAGCTGCACCGGCCTTTGGCAGTACATCCACCTTGGGTGCCAGCCAGCAGGCGACCTTCGGAAAGACATCGTTTGGTGCACCTTCGTTTGGCACCCTATCACAACCGGGGGCCTCGTTTGGCGCTCCTAGTGCACTGGGAACTGCAACACCCCAGTTCGGTCAATCCGGCTTCGGGGCACTGGGCGGCGGGTCGGGCTTTGGACAGCCATCAACACCGGGCAAGAGTCTCTTTGGAGCCTCGACTACTAGTACAGGAGGTGGATTTGGCTCGTTTGCAAATGCTGGAGGAGGATTTGCTGGCTTTGCGGCGCCAAAGACCACCACTGTATCACCCTTTGCGAAGATGTCAGGAGAGAGCTCGTTTGCGAAATCCTCTGTGCCATCACCGTTTGGTGCTAAGACCGATACTGACACTGCGTTCCCTCCAACCTCGAGCGAGACAAAGAGCGCTTTCGGACAAAGCTCTAGTGGCTTCGTGCTAGGATCTACATTCAAGGGCGACGGTACTGCGGCTAACGATGGCCCTAAGCCAGACAAACCATCAGGACTATTCTCGTTCGGCGAATCCATGGATGATATGGTATCCAGCAGCAACAAGACCAGTCCACCAACCGAGTCAATGGATGATATGGACGACGAACCTGCGCCTTCGCAGAAGCCTGAGTCTAAAGAGCCTGAATCAAAGGCACCAGCACCATCTATCTTCGGAGCGCCCTCCAAGACCGAGACCGCTGCACCGACCTCCCTTTTCGGCTCCAAGCCGCAGCCTCCTAATCCATTTGGTCAACAGCCGGCCAATCCTTTCGGCCAGACCCAGGCTGCTACCAAGTCTCCATTCTCGTTGTTCGGCAGTGCTTCACCCGCTAAGCCAACATCAAGCCCGCTGTCTCCCTCCTTGGAGAAGACTACAGCTGCCACACCACCCTCGACCAAGACGCCTTCTGAAGACGCCCATCGCACTCCCCTTGCTTCCAGTATCCAAACCCCTCTCCCCCCTGACCCCACCAGCAAGGCTTCGTACGGACCGGGTGATACTTCGGCCTCGTCAAATGTATCTAAGAGTTCCGTTGATGACGCCCCTCTTCCTCCCGACTTCACTGTCAAGGCGAAACCTGCCCCGGCAGATGTCGGAGGAGAGCCACCTTTACCCCCGGATTTCGCGAAGAAACTTCCTGAAGAGGAAAACGAGGAAGAAGAAGTGGACGAGGCTGAAGCTGAAGAGGCGCCGTTGCCTCCAGATCCAGCTACGTGGAAGCCACCGGCATCCCAGGAAGAGCCTGGCCCAGTACCTGACGAATCCGATGCCGATGAGTCTGGCAGAGAGGAAAGTGGGGAAGGCGAGGAAGACGTGGAAGAGGAAGAAGAAGAAGAAGAAGAAGAAGAAGAGGAGGGCGATGAATCCGATTTTGGAGATAGCGGTGAAGAAGTCTCCCGAGACATCAGCGAACCAGAGTCGGCGGAGGCAAGTCCAGAGGCCACTCCTGACGGTGCTTTCAAATTCGGGGCTAAGGGCGGCTTGTTCTCACAAGCTGCTAAACCTGCACCCGCTCAACCCCCGGCCCAGCGATCTCTGTTCGGAGAAATTGGAAAGTTCCCGACATTCCAGACTCGGGAGCCTCCAAGGTCGCCCAGTCCGGTACGGAGCGGCCTTCAGAAAAACCGGTTCAAGATCGGGGGCCAGAAGCCCAGTGCTGCACAGGTGCCAGGAAGCACTCTTGCTGCACGCAAGGCTTCCCTCACCGAGGCCGTCAAACGTGAGAATCTCCTAAAACCGCAAGTTTCTCAGAAGGAGAAGTCTCCGGTGGACCTCAAAGCCAAGCAGATGGAAGAAGAAGCTCAGGCTCTTTCGGACGATGATGAGGACGAGAGGCTTCGCGCAGATCTTGCCCAGCCTCTGGAACCTGTTCCAACTCTGGATCCTTTCCTGCCCCACCAGGATTATGCGGGAGAGACCAGCAAGCCCGGTATTCCTGGTCAGATCGAGCGACTTTATCGGGACATCAACTCTATGGTGGACACACTGGGCATCAATGCTCGATCACTGGCCTCGTTTGTTTTGTATCAAAAGCAACCGCAAAGTGCTGATTGGGTCGAGCTGTTGAACAAGGAACACCCAGCTGCTATCCTTGACGAGAAGCTACTGCTACACGATATCGAGAAACTGGACGATGCTGTTGTCATGCTTGCCGGCTCTCTCGAACAGCAGCGGGTGCAAGGGGTCGAGGACAAGCTGAAGGCCTGCCAAGAGCTCCTGAGCAAGGATATTCTGACGCTTCGGGGCCAGTGCGCTAGCATCCGTAAGACTCTGGATGCCCACACGGATGCAGCAGCTATTGTCTCTGCGCCTCTTTCCGCAGAACAGGCGAACCTGCAACAAGATCTCCGCACTGCCTCGACTGATATTCAGGCCAAGCTGGCGGATCTCGAGTCGGCAGTGTCCCTCCTTCGCGCCAAGATAGCCGATGCCCCTCGTCCCGATGGCACTGGTTCCCGGCAAGCCATGAGGCGACCGACCGTGGAAGCCGTCACGTCTACGATTGCTACGATGACGAACATGGCCGAAAGCAAGCGCAGCGATATTGACGTCCTGGAAATGCAGCTGAAGAAACTTGGCATCGACACCTCGGCCCCGGCAGCCGCCAGCCGGGAGGGCTCCCCCTTCACGACCCCGCGAAAGGGCATGGGGCGGTTCCCAACCACCCCTGGATCTGACGGACCCAACAGCGCATACCATACACCGGACTCTGCTACGCGAGGCTTCCGATCGAGCATCAACGGATCAGCGCGGGCCAGTCGGCTTCGCAATGTGGAAGGAGTAGGAGAGCTCGTCACCCGGGAGGAGAGTACGCAGTGGAAGACGAAGCGGCAACGCCGGCAGCATATTGTGGGCAGTCTGAAGAAGGCAATTGGAGAGAAAAAGTCCAAGGTGCGCGGAGTGGATGATCTGTAGGATTAACTGTTTCTTGTTACTATTCTGCTTTTTCCTTGACTATGACTTCTTCAACCATGAAAAAACAGCGGGTCCGGCCATTGGATGTTGGTAGCGTTATTATGTACATAGATCCGATTCATCCTTAACTAATGAGTGATGTTCACTGCCAGTGCATACGAGCACATATTATGTCGTATATTGTGCCTAAGGCATCAATCAACCACTGACATCATGCGGCAGTGACATCAACCGATCTCCTCTTTCTTTGTTTCTCTCTTATCGATCCAAACTTTCTTTCCCTTAAGCTTTGCCTACTGCTTACTATAAACCCCCTCCTCATCTCCAGCACCACAAGCTCCTAAATACTCCCTCTATCATACCCTCTACAACAACTAAGAATCACTCAGTAGTACCAAGACTAAATAAACCGACGAGAAAAATGCCCGGCGTCACCGAATTCATCTTCTTCCACCTCAACCCCGCCGTCAAACCCGAAGACCCCACCAACAACGAAGCTGGCGCCTCTCTCCTACAGCTCTTCAAGAACACCAAACACCAAAACGGATACCTGGGGTCCTCTTGGGGCCGCTCAACCGAAGATGAGAATGTGATTGTTTGGGTGATTGGTGCGTTCCCTTTTCCCATCCCACAGCTTCCCCTCTCCCTTCCCTCTAGTTTATCTATCTACCTACCTACATACATACATACACCCCACACCCAACACACCCTAATCTAATATACACATATAGACTGGAAAGACGCCCAAACCGCCCCCACCCTCATTCCCTCGCTAACACCGTACCTTGCGCCCTCCACTCCCCTAACAACCTTCTACGCGACTCTCTCCCCTGCCCCTCCCCCGCACCAAACCCACGATCTGTCCTCCTCGCCCGTAACCGAGATCTTCACGCCGTGGTTCCCAACCTCCATGTCCGCGGAAGAGAAGAAGAACTTGCACGAGAGTCTCGTAGCGTTCCGGACGGAGCTGGTGGAGAATCTCGAGGAAGGGAAACGGCCTCAGAGGCTTATCATGGGGCAGGTGGAACGGCCCGGGACGCGGAAGCACGGGGATAGTCCGAGCGGGGAGGCGTTTGGGATGGTGGTGTTGGCGGGGTGGGAGAGCGTGGAGGCGCATATGGATATTAAGGGGACGGAGGCGTTTGGAAGGGGGATTGCGCCGATTAGGGGGTGGATGTTGAAGGGAGATGGAGGGGATGTGGAGAAGGGGGAGGGAGGGTTTGGTATAATGAGGCATGTGAAGTTTCAGAGAGTGGAGTGAATTGATGTCAATGGATAGTATGCTTTGTGTATGTGTAGTGTGAGGAATATGACGTGTAGGATGGTAGGATAGGGAAGGGTTATGGGAAAGGTATTATTAATTAAACAGCGCTTTTCCAAATAAATACAGTACACACAAAAGAAATTGAGGAAAACAAAACGCGCAGACCCCGAAAGAAAGATATAGACGGAACCCAAACCAAACTATCAGAGCCACCGGAATATAACGGATGACTTTTGGAGTAGTCGCAAAGCAGAAAGACAGCAAACCGATTCATCGGCGGGAACAGAAACAGGATGAATTCACTTAGCCTAGATCCGATGCTTCTCGCTTTCTGCAGGATGTTAGAAGGGGTCATTTCACATAGTTTGGGAAGGATACTAACCAAGTCTCGAGTAGAGCATGTAGAGCGCCATCTGGTTGCACTCCTGGGTACCGGTGATCGTGACCAGACGCTCGTTGCTGTTCTCCTGGGGCTCGTTGATCTTGATGACACTGCCACTCAGGTGACGGATCTCGTTGATCTTGGCTCCTCCCTTTCAATGATGGCGCCAACCATGTCGTTGGGGATGTAGATCTGCTGGGTCAGTGGCTGGCCGGGCATGACACCGCCGACGGGAGCGGCAGGCGTCGGCCCACCACGAGCCTGTGCGGCGGCCGCCTGAGGCGCACCGTAGGGCGCGGGCTGGTGCGGGCCAGCGCCAGCATACGGGGTGTGGGGAGTAGCACCGTAGGGCATCGAGGGCTGGGCTACAGGAGTTTGCGCTGCCGGGCCCTGGAGGTAAGGAACGCCATAGCCGCCAGCTGCGCCGCGGTTGGGGTGAGGGTGGTGACGCTTGAAGGTGTCGGGATGGCCGTACTGCCCACCAGCGGGCTGAGGCACGTACGGCACAACCTGCATGCCGCCAGGCACAGCGCCAGCAGGACCGCCGCTGCGGGTGGCATAGGCCGAGGCAGCGGGGCCGCCGAAGCGTTCTGTCAGCTGCTCGACGAGAGTCACGGCAACGTAGTAGGTAGCGATGTGCACTGCGTCAGCAACACCGAGAATAACAAGGGACCGTTCAGTAGACAGGGGAAGGCAAGCATCAGAAGCGTTGAGACGTGCACCAGAGGCGTCCTGGATCTCTCGAATACGGCTCCCACCCTTGCCAATGATCGAGCCAATGAGAATATGGGGAATCAACAAACGCAAGGGGTATGTCTTGGATTGGGCAGTAGAAGGGGCATCAAGGGGCTCATTGTTCAAGGTACGAATAATAAGACCGAAGGCCTAGCATCCGGGTTAGCAAAGACAGTAGAAAAATCGAACCATATCGTGTTCAAACTCACCTTCGCAGCAGCATCCTGGGGGCCGCTAACGGTCAAGATACGCTCGACGGCACCACGGGAATAGTCGCTGACGGTGCACTTGGCGCCGGACAGACGACGGATCTGGGATACGTTCTCCCCACCTTTACCGATGACGGTGGCAGCCTCCTGGCTGGAGATTACAGCCCGAATGTGAATCCAGCTAGACTCATCCTGGGGACGGTGTTGCTCGGATTGGGCACCGGTCGACTCGGCGTGAGAGGCCGTCGACTGAATGGGTTGTGTCTCCTGAGCGCCCTTGGAGTTAGGAGCATCGGGGACCACAGTGTCGCCCTGGCCATCAGCAGTCGCAGCCGGCGCATCCGTTTTCACATCGGCATACGCCTCGGACTCATCGCCCTTTACTACTTTGTCCAACGCAGGACGCTTGGCTTCCGGCTGATCATTAGGACCGGAGGGAGAGGAAGGGTCCTCCAACGGACGCTTGGTCGATTGCAACGCAGACGGAGAGGCAGACATGATGGTTTGTGTGCCTAAACTGTGCGGACTTTCTGTGCTTGCTTGCTTCACTTACGCAGGACGTGTCCAAGTGTGTTTTCACTTTTCAGAACAGCTCTTCTTTTCTTTTCACTGCAGCTTTATTTGATCGACTATGTACACCAGGAGTTCCCAATAAAACTTGCTGGTGCTGGCGATCGGATGGAGAGGGAATTCTGATGCTTGGAAGGATGTGGGAAGATTGGTGAACTCGTGCACAGTGCGGGAAGTGATGCTGTGAAAGGAGAGCCGACGAGGAAAGTGTGAAAAAGGTCTGGGATTGCCACGAGGCCTTGGAGGTTGAACTTGGAGCGGAAAGCTTCAGAGTGAAGCAGTGCAAGGTAGAGGGAAGAAGGAAAAAATGAAACCAATCGGGTCGGGCACGAGGGCAGGAGAGATTGGGTGCTGGACGGTGGACGAAGATGTGCTCAGGGTCCGAATGGGTTGGAAGGCGGAGGGAAGCGTGAAGGGAGAGGAGTAAAAAGAAAACGAGAAGTAAAACGAGGCCTTTTTAGCAGTATCCGACGCCCAAACTATCCTTTTTCTTGCCTTAAGAAGACGCGACGTGGGTCGAGAGACGTTCAGGACAGGCGGGTCTTCTACACGATCAGCCCAAGAACGCTGGAATAGCAGACGTGGGAGAGTCGAAAGGTCGATGAGACGACAGCGACAGGTTTAAAATAGAGGTGGCGAGTAAACACGCGATGATCAAAAGGGGGTTAAGAGGGGAGGTGGATGGGTGAACGAAGTCGAGCTTGTCGCGGTGAAGGACGAAGAGGGAGAAGCGACGTTAAGGTTGAGTTGAGGTTCAGTCGCGCATCCTCGCCCTCCCGCGCTATCCCCTTTCCGGAATCTCCCTCACGTGTTCCCGGCCTGCAAAACACCTGCCAGTCCCTCATTCGTCTATACATTTCACCTCGGTTAGTTGGCTCGAGAGACAACTGGATGCAAAGCGAAGACTAAAATTAGAGGCGCATTCATTGACCATTACCCAACGTCAATCGCAATGGACGTGTCGCAGGAAACCGTTGAAAAAGTCCAGCGTTTCGCGGAGAAGCGCCAACGCGCCGAGGACTTCTACGAAAACCAAGAAATCAGTCCAGCAATTCTACAGGCGTACAATAGAAGGCTGGACGAAACACTAAGAGAACTTCAAGATCAAGTCAAGCGTCAAGAAGATGATTTGCGCAGGGTATGTATCCACCCCAGGATAACCATACCCCGTATGCATCCAAAACATGCAATCCAACCCCTAACAAATCGCCCAGCTGCGCGAGGTCAACGCCTTCGATCTTTCCAAAATAGGCTCAGATACTTGGTCGCGTGTGGCCCAAGTACAAAGAGCCAAGAGAGCCTACGACTCGCTTTTAAAATCAGAAACCGAGTTTCCAGCCTCAGGCTCGCCCCTGCCTTCTCTCCTGGCAATCGAGGAGACATCGCGTCTAGTCAAAGAAACCAAGGTTTCTGTCTCCATGACGGCAGAGAATATCTCGTCCAATCGTCAGCGTCTGAAATTAGAGGAGGGGAATCTCCGTGACGCTCAAGTCATCCGGGATGGTCTTCGAAAGCGGATCCAGACCATAAGCAGCGAGAAGACGACCAAGGAGAAGAAGACTGCTTTCCAGCTAGCGCGTGAACTAGCGGAACAAGAAGAAGAAAAGCAGAAAGAGCTTGACAAAGCAGCAGAGGAGATGAAGACTACGCTCTACAACTTTGTGGACGAAACCCTTGCGCCCATGCTTGCTGCCGAAGCCCTCGGCGGCCCCACGGTGGGTGATGCCGCCCAGGTCTCTGATGCGACCTTGCAATTAGGCTATACGAGCCATGGAAAACCGAAGAAGCCTAGAAATCCAGAGGCAGCAAACCCGGATGCTGGACAGCGCCGGATCGATGAAATTCTTCCGCGCCAGTCTGGGCAAGGAGACAACCAACCAGCTAATCGCAGAGAGGCTGCGGCTTTGGAGATGCGCAATCTACTTGATGCCTTGTTGGAGGCAGGATCCTCCTATATCGATTTGCCTCGAGAATCGGCTGCCTCGCGGTTTTTGGTCAGGGCTAAAGTCGCCCAGTTCCATCCCCGTGATGCGCGACGCTTGAGGCTGATTGATTTTGGACGTTCATTAGACGATTGAACGACAGTACTATGACCTATCGTATGATACATGACATTCCAGGGTATAATGAAAAGAAAAAAAGGCTGTATATATTCTGTCACAAAAAGCCAAAGCGCCTAATACAGTCATCATGCCAGTAATTTATACCCCCATTAGCACAACGCCTATACATGCATTAAGCAATCAACGCCCATAAGTGCCACTGCATATACCGTAAAGTTCATCACAAAGCCGAATTATTCGGCACTTGAAAAGCCATTAGATGGGCATCATCCCTATTCGACTAGTTGAGGGTTTCGCTTTGGTCGTTTTCCGAGGGGCAGAGGAGCGATTGTCAGCACGATCACCAGATTTTCTGCGGGCTCCCGTCGATTTTGCCCTGGATCTAGGGGCAGCGTTTTGGCGGCGAGGGCGTTTGGTTGTTTGACGCTTCCGAGCCCGAGGTCTACTGGACTTTCCGGGGCCATCATCCTCGTCGTCGGAGTCGAGGCCAGCAGTGTTCTGGGTAGAGAAATAACGACTTGACAGGGTCTCATCCACATTAAATGTAGACGGATGATCCGTAAAGATTCCGCCATCGCTGAACTCATCCTCAGTGCTGGTAAGGTTAATAACATTGTGATGGTTGGGGTCCGGAACCACCCCATCAGCATCATCTTGCTCTTTCTTCAACTCTGCATAACGGCGCTGCGTGTCGCGCACAAGCTTCAGAATTTGGCCTCCGTATCGGTTCACCTTGTCCGGGTCAATACCAGGGATTGTGGCAAGTTCCGCCATATCTGGACATAAGTCAGTTCTGCTCATAGCTATCATAAGAGGGTTCTCACCTTTGGGGAAGACGATGACCATCTCGCGCAGGACGCTGTCAGTAAATGGTTGGTTGCGAAGGCCTTTCTGCATGACCAGCTGCTCGGCTGTTAGCACGTTGTCAAGTGCCCTCGGATGAACGATCACTTACATCCTGACAATAGTTCTTGGCATAGACCATAAAATCCTCCGCAACCGCTTTATGGAGAGGGTCCAACTGCTCAAATCGACGGTCTTGGGTGATTGGCGGCCCGGGAGTGCGACGCCTCTCCTGTGCTGGTTTGCCGGCGATTCGTACTCTTTCGAACCCATCACTGTCGGCATCATCGTCCGTGGTGTCGCCTGCGCCCCCTTGGTACCGGAAGCGAGATAGACGGCGTTGGTTTGCCGCTTGTACAGGTGACGAGACATTTGTGGATTGCGGTTGATACTCTTTGTTGCCGCCATCAGTTCGTGATCCCGAATTGGACTTCCTGGCCTTTCCATTCGGCGAGACTCGCACGTCAAGCTTTAGTTTGCACCGCCCACTCTCGAAATCAGCGGCACGGCGTCCCACTTTGATATATTGAATGGCAAATTTACTTCCATTGACGACATTCTCTTCAACAAGAGCCCCCTCGCCTAGAAGTCTGTGGAATAGTCGTTCTGCTTCGCCTAGTTCTAGGCCCGAACCGTCACCATAGCCAGGTGCCTGTCGATGTTGTGGAGACCTGAACCTCTTCACACTTCCCCGGAAGATGTTCACACAGTATGACAGAGTAACCTTATCTTCGATGCTTTGGAAGTAGCGGACAACTTTAATAGCAGAGACAGCATAGTGGGAAAAGTCGTGTAGCTCGAAGACAGAGTCGGACTTGCAGTTGTCACATGAGGCATTGCAGTCTTGCCGGCGGAAGTATTCATTAAAGTAGGCAAAAATTTGTACTCGCCTACAATCGCTCCTGTTTTCACAGTATTGTACCACGTTGTGGAGCATCTGCCGTTGCCGATTCTTCTGTTGCTTGCTGCCCTCGCCCTTGTCGATCATGCTAGATATAGTGCTCGTATCCTTGTAGCAATAATAGAGGTAGCAGCCAGACCGCTTGCCATCTCGGCCTGCCCGTCCCGTCTCCTGATAATATCCCTCCAGACTCTTGGGAATGCTGTGATGGATCACAAAACGCACATCAGGTTTGTCGATACCCATTCCGAAAGCGATTGTCGCCACTATAACGTGAGTTCTTCCAGCTTGCCAGTCCTGTTGTATTTTCGCACGCTCTGCCGAATCCATGCCGGCGTGGTAGTGTTCCGCTTTGATGCGATAGTCATCCCGGAGACCGCTCGCGACCTTTTCACATGTCTTGCGCGACAAACAATAGACTATGCCTGATTTGTTTGCGTAGGAGGTCTTGATAGTATCGGCTATGCTGGCCAGAAGCTCCGTTCCCTTCTTTTTGATCCGTACCTCGTACGTCAAGTTTGGCCTGTTAAAACTCTGAGAGAACACTTCACAGCCTTCCATTCTTAGGTTGTGAATAACATCCACCTTGACATTCTCGGTGGCTGTCGCAGTTAGCGCCATCATTGGCACTCCAGGTAACTGATTCCTAAGTTCTCCCAGCTCTTTATAATCAGGACGAAAATCATGCCCCCACTGACTAACACAATGCGCCTCATCGATCACGATACGTGCAAGCTTCCGACTGCGATTGAGCTTCTCCAAGCTTTTGGTAATGGCCTGACTTTTGTTGACCATTTCCGGGGTGATGTATAATAGTTCGATGTCTTCCTCCGCCATGGAGCCCGACAGCGTGCTGAGGATCCATTGCCGTTGCTCTTTCGGAGTCTCTCCGTTCAACAGGTAAGCCTTGATATTCAAGCGATTCAGATGCGACACCTGGTCCTGCATCAGGCTGAGCAAGGGGGAAATCACGATCGTGACTCCTCTTGTGGAGCCTGAAGTGACAACAGAGGGCAGCTGATAGCATAGAGACTTGCCTCCTCCGGTGGGCATCAAAACGAAAGTATCTTTCCCACTCAGCGTCGCATCTATAGCCTCGAGTTGATTCAGACGGAACCCACGAAGATGGAACCGGTCTTTCAGAGCATTTCTGACGTCCTTAGACCATGGATGTTGGTTCCACAGAGCGTTATGGCCCTGAGATTTCGGTTGCGACAGAGGAGTGCGCGAAGCATTTCCGGAAGTTTCAGCAAAGACCTTGCGGTTATGAAACCCGTGGTTGTCGGTTGCGAGTGAATAGCCTTCGTCAAGGAATCCAGCAGCTTCTAGCATGTCTTCGTCATCGAGGTCGAACTCATCCGCGTCTACTGCAGGACGCGTGGGTGAGCCCATAGTTCGAGTAAAAGCGTCATCATCGTCCAGCGTCGTCGGGTCATCATAGTTGAACGCTCTAATGCTCGAGGTCCCGTTCGTGTTCTTGAAGGACAGGTCTGACACTCGAGTGGATATCTCGGAACGAGAGTTGCTGTAGTCTACTGTTGACGGTGCATGTGATCGCGAGGACACGCCCGAAATTGTTGTGTCATCCAATGCACTAATCAAAACAGGCGAGGGGCGCGATAACGTGGTCGGATGGTCTGCCTTGTAACGCAGCGGGCGGACATCCAATAAAGGAATAGACAGCAATTTAGATCGAGCTAGCAGATGTTGTATATCTGATTCAACCTTTTGCAGCTGAGTCGTTGCTTCTCGACTTTCCACAAGCTCTGGCATTTCGGACGGATCGCCGCCCTGTGTTATAACCTGCATGAGTCTTTTCTTGAGCTTGTTCCTTTTCAAGTCATACGACTGATATGTGACCCTTTGCTGCTTGAGCAAATTAATCGCTTCGATCCTATCGGTCAGGGTCTTGTTTTCAGCGATCAAGTCAGGAGCAAGCTCTCCCCTCATTGCTCGCTCATACACTATCTCAGAGTTCTTCGTGAGAGTGCTCTTCAGGGTTGCAATTGCTCCTTCAAGCGAGTCAGCTGAGAGACTCAGGAACATGGCCACATCTTCGTTCTGAGGCTGAGAGCTAGGCGAATCCGTAGTAGCAGGCACATGAGTGATGGGTTTAGGGCTGATGTGGGTGTCTTTCCTGGGTGGAAGGATACTGGAGGGGACGACATCCATAGCATCAGGTGCCCATGGAGAAGCACGGGTCTTCTTTCTCGCAGGGCTAGGAGGTGCATGTTCATCTGAGCTATCTTGATTGGGCAAAATTGGATAGAGTGATTCATTGGAATTCAAGGTTGGGCCGTCTCCATCGGGAACCCAGTCATCAAACAGATTCTCATCACCGTCGTCATCGTCAGAATCAGCGATAACATGACCCACGCGAGAACTCTGTGAAAGCGAAGGAAGGCCCGAAGGACCATCAGCCCGAGTTAAAATGTCCTTCCTGGTCGTGCGAGGCGATTTTCCGGGCTGAAGACGCGTCGAGGTAGAACGGGGAGTTTTCGCAGACTCAACAGCCTTCAATGGCGAGCGTGTTTTCGAACCGTTCTTTCGGGGCGAAACAAGGTCTGACACATAATCGTCGCTCTTCCGCTTCTTCCCACGCTTTTCAAGAGGCTCTCTCCGGGATGCAGCGTCTTCGGTCCACAATCGTTGCGGCTCCTCGAACCCATCGAATGTATCAGACGAAAGCGTTGTCTGATTCAAGTCGCCAGTCAAGTCAATTGTATCAATGTCGGAATCAAATAGTGGTGAGTTTGTATTCAAAGGCTGCTTCGATCCGAACGGTGTCAAGGACGTTTTAGGGCTGCGCAATGGAGACCGGGGACTTTGCAGGTCTAATTGGAATAACTCGTTAGAGGATCCCCGAAAATGATAAGCACGCTGATTCACCGTACCTTTGATAACCCTGTCTGGACCATTTTCTCTTCCCTTAAAAGGCGACTTCACGGACTGGCTACTTTTCAGAGGTTTGGGAGTGGGTGCGCCAGCGTCCTTTGACAGACTGAGCATCCGCGGCTTGCGTGCGGAAGCCGGAGTAAGAAGCAATCGCGCCATCTACTGTGTCCGAATCTACCTCCGCTTTTTCGTCCACATGGTCCGTATCTGCTGGTTTGACTTCCGGCTGTAAATCATCGGTCGGGAAAGGGATATCCTCTGGCTGGTGCGCTAAGGTCCCCGCTGGTGGCACCGGCGCAGTAGGTTGATTTCGGTCGGCAGTGTTATTGTGAGACTCGTGCGCGGACGGAGATAAGGAGGGGTACAGCGAAGGGCCCTGCTGCAACAGCCATTTGAGATGGGCTGCTAAATTGTTTTTAGTCATAGGGCCGTATGCTTGTGAGCATGGTTTTCATTGACGAGTCGCAACATAACAATCACAAAGGGCGTTTAGACTAGCTGCCGAGCAACTACTAGTCTATTCAATTGCTTTCAGTCCGGCGGATCCACGGCGTTGTCTGGACGCGTTCCGGCGCGTCATCACGTGGGCGGTGAGACATCGATAATCCATGCCACTCCCAGTTATGATACTCGGTATTACTTACCCTCTTTGAAGATAAGAAGCATCGTTGGTGTCAAGGTAATGGCATGTTAGGGGATGCCTCTTAGAACTGTTGCAATCGTGCAGTAAATGCATGAGTCCTTGCGAGCTATCGTGCAGCATTGTTCCCTTTCAGTCGAAATAATGACACTTGATAATTTTCCATGACAACATATTTCAATACAGAACATGGAAGCATCAACTAACATACAATACTATTGAATATGAGCCAGTCAGCAACCGGTGATACTAGAGGCGATAATCCCGGTTCAATAAGCATGCATTACATACAATATATGTCTATGTATGCTTTATTCGGTCTCGTGTGCTCTCCTTTTAACGTGCGAGCCTGGCCACTCATTGACAATGGTAATGGTTTTACACGGTAAAATAAGAGGGGCTTCATGGCCGACAATTTTTACTGGGCCCAGAAAAAACCCCGCGCTGGATGGAGAGAATCTGTAGTAAATAAGATATCAACTCCATAACTCCACCGATAAGAGGGTGATAATTGAGGAGAACAATCAAACTCCACCTCATCTCCTCAAAGTCATAGAAACCACAGAAGAGTCTAAAGGTTCACCCCGTATCCCTCAAGCTCGTCAACCATGGGCAAGAAGAACAAGAAGTCCGCCGAGCACAAGGAGCGTGTAGCAGCGAAACAGAATAAGAAGGCTGCTCAAAAGGAGAAGAAGGGCAAGGGCAAGGGCAAGGACGCCGACAGTGATGTCGAGGATGCTGATTTGGACGCCATCCTTGCGCAGTATGCTGAGGAACAAGCGAAGTTCATGAAGGTCACTGAGGTAGTGGGAGGGCCGCCGACACCACGGTCGTCTGCAACTGTTCTGGCTTCTCCTTCCAATCGCAACGAATTGTTGGTATTTGGTGGAGAATACTTTGATGGAAATCTTGCTACCTTTTTCAACAACCTCTTCGTTTACAATATCGATCGTGCGGAGTGGAAAGAAGTCACCAGTCCTAATAGTCCGCTCCCTCGCAGTGGACATGCTTGGTGCCGTGGTGGCAATACGGGAGGTGTCTATCTGTTCGGTGGTAAGTATATGGCTCAGAAGCAGCATATCAAGTCTTTAGAGTACTGATGTCTGCAATAGGAGAGTTCTCTTCGCCCAAGCAGGGTACCTTCTATCACTACAACGACTTCTGGCACCTTGATCCCTCTACAAGGGAATGGACCCGTCTGGACTCGAAGGGCAAGGGTCCTCCAGCCAGAAGTGGTCACAGAATGACTTACTACAAGGTCAGTACCTATTCATGCCGGAAAATCTAAATGGAAACTAATCAAAAGACAGAACTACATTATCCTCTTTGGAGGTTTCCAGGACACCTCCCAACAAACCAAGTATCTCCAAGACTTGTGGATCTACGACTGTTCCAAGTACACATGGTTCAACCCCACGCTTTCAACCGCATCCCAGAAGCCCGATCCTCGGTCTTCTTTCTCCTTCTTGCCGCACGAAAGCGGTGCCG